>NW_027254572.1:1573750-1947500 GCF_044704955.1 Pristiophorus japonicus | reverse complement strand
TTTCCCTCACTCTCTCTATCTCTGTCCATATCTACATCTCTGTCTCTTGCTGTCTCTCTCTCTCTCTCTGTATGTCTCTCTTTATATGTCTGTCTCTCCCCCTCACTCTGTCAGTCTCTCCAATTCTCTTTGTCTCTCCCTCTCTGTCTCTCTGAGTCTCTCTCGGACTATCTCTGTCTCTCTCTGTTTCTCTCTCTCTGTCTGTCTGTCTCTCTCTCCCTCTCCCTCTCCGTCTCTCTGTCTGTCTGCCTGTCTCTCTCTCTTTCTCTGGCGCTCTCTCTCTCTGTGTTTCTGTCTCTCTCTGTCTCTCTCTCTCTCTCTCTGCCTCTCTCTCTCTCTGTCTATCTTTCTGTATGTCTGTCTCTCTCTCTGTATGCTTCATCCCTGTCTCTCTCTATCTCTCTCCCTCTCCATCTCTGTCTCTCTCTCGCTCTCTGTCTCTCTGTCTATCATTGCTTCTAGCTCTCTCTCTCTCTCTCTCTCTCTCTCTCTGTAACTCTCTCTCTGTCTCTCTCTCTTCCAGAATCTCTGTATTTCTCTCCCTCTCACTCTCTCTGTCTCTCTCTCTCTTTCAGACTCTCTGTATTTCTCTCCCTCTCTCTCTCTCTTTCTCTCTGAAGCTCGCCCAGAACCACAGTGACAATGCACAGACAAATCTTCAGCCATGCATTTTACATTTGTTCATGGAAACCATTTTATGAAAACACAACACCGGGAGATTGATTACAGAGACCGACTACTCTCTAATTTAATATTAGCTGCTAAAATTGTATCTACGCTGCGAGTGTGTGATAGAACAGTATAGTGGGAGCTTTACTCTGTATCTAACCCCCTGTACCTGCCCTGGGAGTGTTTGATGGGACAGTGTAGAGGGAGCTTTACTCTGTATCTAACCCCGTGCTGTACCTGCTCGGGGATTGTTTGATGGGACAGTGTAGACGGAGCTTTATTCTGTATCTAACCCCGTGCTGTACCTGCCCGAGGAGTGTTTGATGGGACAGTGTAGAGGGAGTTTACTCTGAATCTAACCCCGTGCCGTACCTGCCCTGGGAGTGTTTGATGCGACAGTGCAGAGGGAGCTTTACTCTGTATCTAACCCCGTGCTGTATTTGTCCGTGGAGTGTATGGTGGGACAGAATGGAGGAAGATTAAATGCCCAACTCTCTCTGTCCCTCTCGCTTTCTCTATGTCTGTCTCTCTCTCTGCCTGTCCCTCTCTCTCTCTTGCTCTCTCTTTAAGTCTCCCTGTCTCTCTCCCTCTCTGTATCTCTGTCTCCCTCTCTCCATCTCGCTCCCTCACTCTCTATTTCGCTCCCAATTTCTATCCATCTATCTCTCTTTCACTTTTTTCTCTGTCTCTGCTGCTGTCCATTTCCGATTTCTCTCTTTCTTTCTCTTTTCTGCCAACACGCTCTCTCTATCCCTAATTATCTCACTGATTCTCCCTGTCCGGCTCTCTTTTTCTCTCTCCCTGTCTCTCATTCGCATTCTGACGTTTCCCTGATTGAAAAGTACCCTGACATATTGCAGTCTGACAGTCTCGTCGCACCAGAGCCGTCTGGGGGCCGAGTGCCGTGTCTCTGAAACCCTGGCTGTGCATGAAGGTCCTGACGGGTAGGGACCTTCTCACCGCCAACCAAGCTGTGGCTTGCTGCTTATGTGAAAGCTCTGGCGATGAGACATTCTGCCAAACCAGTTTGACCGTCTGCTCGTGGAAGCGCCCGACAGGGTCCTTCCCCTCCTTCTTTTGTAGGGTAGTCCAGGACCTTGCGCGCCGACCACTGATTTATGGCGTTGTGCTCAAAGCTGTTTGTCTTGAAAACCTTTCCACAAAGGACAGGTGTTGAGGCGTGGTCCAACTGGTTGGAGCATTCGGTGGCAGCCAGGCCAGACCCATCCTTCACAACAGCCGGGAGAAATAGAACCTCAGCACGTACTGACACTTGGTGTTAGTGTTCCGAGGGTCTCTGCACTGCTTGATGCAGCCGCACACAAAGGAGGCCGTCAGGATGAGGGCCACGTTCCCAAAGGCCTTTATCCCTTGTCCAGAGATTTCTATATCGTGTCTCTGCGGACGCGATGTTGGATCTCCAGGCGCCAGTGTCAGCTCTGGGAGTGAGTCTCGGGATGGCTGGGTGATGTCACACTGGAGGCTGGGCCCACACTACACACAGCTCCACATCACTGTCACCCTGAGTTGTGACAATCTGTATTCTGCTCCTTTTACATCAAATCAATCTGTAATTAAACACCCTGATAAAGCAGCATGGCCCCCTCCCTCCCTCTCTCTCTCTCTCTCTAAGTCTCTCTGTCGCTCTCTCTCTGTTTCTCTCTCTTCATCTTTCCCCCTCTCTCACTCTCTCTCGATCTCCCAAACTCTATCGCTCTATCTCTCTCTCTCACTCTGTCTCTCTCTCTCTCTCTATCTGGCTCTCTCTCTCTCGCTCTCTGTCTCTCCCTCTCTCTCTCTCTGACTGTCTTTCCCTCTCTCTCTGTGTCTCTCCCGCTCTGTCTCTATCGCTGTCTTTCCCTCTCACTCTTTCAGTCGCTCTCTCTGTCGCTCTCTCTCTCTATCTCTGTCCCTCTCCCTCTGCATCTCTCTCTCTCGCCCTGTTTCTCTCTGTCTCACTCTGTCTGTCTCTGTCTTTCTCTCTCTGCCTGTCTCTCTCAATCTCTCTCTCTCTCTCTCGCATGACCAGTCTCATCTCTATCTCTCTTTCTCTCTCGCTCAGTCCATTTCTCTCTCGCTCTCTATCTGTATCTCTGCCTCTCCATCTCTCTCTGTCTCACTCTCTCTCTCTCTCTCTCTCTCTCTCTCTCTCTCTCTCTCTCTCTCTCTCTCTCTCTCTCTGTCTCTCTCTCTCTCTCAGACTCTGTAACAAGGCATAAAATGGTCACCACGTATCTGATCTAATATGGCTTCTCAATCTCACACAAACTAATCCCACTGCCCCTCTCTCTCCCCATAGCCCTGTATCAATCTCACAGAAACTAATCCACTACCCCGCTCTCTCCCCATAGCCCTGTATCAATCCCCAAACTAATCCCACTGCCCCGCACTCTCCCCATAGCCCTGTATCAATCTCCAAACTAATCCAACTGCTCCACTCTCTCCCCATAGTCCTGTATCAATTTCACACAAACTAATCCCACTGCCCCGCTCTCTCCCCATAGCCCTGTATCAATCTCACACAAACTAATCCCACTGCCCCGCTCTCTCCCCATAGTCCTGTATCAATCCCCAAACGAAACCCACTGCCCCGCTCTCTCCCCATAGTCCTGTGTCAATCCCCAAACTAATCCCACTGCCCCGCTCTCTCCCCATCGTCCTGTATCAGTCCCCAAACTAATCCCACTGCCCCGCTCTCTCCCCATAGTCCTGTGTCAATCCCCAAACTTATCCCACTGCCCCGCTCTCTCCCCATAGTCCTGTAGCAGTCCCCAAACTAATCCCACTGCCCCGCTCTCTCCCCATAGCCCTGTATCAATCCCCAAACTAATCCCACTGCCCCGCTCCCTCCCCATAGCCCTGTATCAATCTCACACATACTAATCCCACTGCCCCGCTCTCTCCCCATAGTCCTGTATCAATCGCCAAACTAATCCCACTGCCCCGCTCTCTCCCTATAGCCCTGTATCAATCCCCAAACTAATACCACTACCCCGCTCTCTCCCCATAGCCCTGTATCAATCCCAAATAAACCCCACTGCGCCGCGCTCTCCCCATAGCCCTGTATCAATCCCAAATAAACCCCACTGCCCCGCCCTCTCCCTATACCCCTGTATCAAAACCAAACTAATCCCACTGCCACGCTCTCTTCCCATAGCTCTGTTTCAGTCCCCAAAATAATCCCACTGCCCTTCTCTCTCTTCAGAGCCCTGGATTAATCCCCACACTAATCCCACTGCCCCACTCTCTCCCCATATACCTGTATCAATCCCAAACTAATCCCACTGCCCCGCTCTCTTCCCATAGCCCTGTATCAATCTCCATACTAATCCCACTGCCCTTCTCTCTCCCCATAGCCCTCTATTAATCCCCACACTAATCCCACTGCCCCACTATCTCCCCACAGCACTATATTGATCCCCAAACTAATCCCACTTCCCCGCTCTCTTCCCATAGCCCTGTATCAGTTCGCAAACTAATCCCACTGAACTTCTCTCTACCCATCGCCCTGTATCAATCCCCTAACTAATCCTACTGCCCCGCTCTCATCCCATAGCCCTGTATCAATGCCCAAACTAATCCCACTGCCCCGCTCTCTGCCCATAGCCCTGTATCAATCCCCAAACTAATCCCACTGCCCCGCTTTCTCCCCATAGCACTGTATCAATCCCCAAACTAATCTCACTTCCTCGCTCTCTCCCCATAGCCCTGTATCAATCCCAAACCAATCCCACTACCCCGCTCTCTCCCCATAGCCCTGTATCAATCCCAAACTAATCCCACGGAGCCGCTCTCTCTCTATCTGTGTCTACATATATCTCTCTCTCTCTCTCCCTGTGTCTCTCTGTCTACTCCGCTCTCTCTCTCTCTCTCTTTGTTTCTCTCTCTTTGTCTCTCTGTCTCTTTGTCTCTCTCTATTTGTCTCTTTCTCGTTTTGTCTCACTCTCTCTTTATCTCTCTCTCTTTCTGTCTGTCTCTCTCTCTGTCTGTCTCTCTCTCTCTCGCTGTCCCCCTCTCGCTTTCTCCATCTCTCTCTCTCCTTCTCTCTCTGCCTTTCCCTCTTTCCCTCTCTCGCTCTCTGTCTCCATCTCTCTCTCTGTCCCTCTCCCTCGCTCTGTCTGTCTCTCTATCCCTCTATCAATCTCTCTCTCTCACTGTCTGTCTGTCTCTCTCTATCTCATTCACTCTCGCTCTCTGTCTTTCGCTCTATCTCTCGCTCTCTCTGTCTTTCCCACTTTCTGTATCTCTCTCTGTCTCACCCCCCCCCCTCTTTCTCCCCCCACTTTTCTCTGTCTCTCTCTCTCTCTGTGTCTCTCACTCCCTCACTCTCTGTGTGGCTCTCTTTCTGTCTCTCTGCCTGTCTCTCTCTCTCTCTCTCTCTCTCTCTCTCCATCTCTCTCTGTCTTTCCCTCTGTCTCACTGTCTCTCACCCTCTCTCTCTCTTTGTCTTTCCCTCTCTTTGTCTTTCCCTCTTTCTCTCTCTCTGTCTTTCCGTCTCTCTCTCTCATTCTCTGTCTCTCACTCTCTGTCTCTGTCTCTGTCTTTCCTTCTCTCCCTCTCTCTCTCTCTGTCTTTCCCTCTCTCTGCCTGTCCCTCTCTCTCCCTCTCTCTCTCTCTGTCTTCCCCCCCGTCTTTTTTTCTCTCTCTCTCTATGTCTGTCTGTCTCTCTCTCTCTCTCACTCTCTTTCTCTCTGTCTTTCCCTCCCTGGCTCTCTCTCTGCCGGTATCATCCGTGACCTTACAATAACTTGACCCCGCGCGGATAGGCTCAGGAGCAGAGTTCAGAGGTCGGGAGTTAGAAAATGCAATACCAAATGACACATTGTAAATCCCAGTGAGACTGTAAATAAACCGAGACAAATATAAATTGTGAGAAGACTTCAATAAAAAGTAAACGCAGACAGCAGCTCCATCCCCGCCCTTTCTCATCACTGTCCTGCTCCTTTGTATTAAAAAGCAGCAATAAGTTGTGCTCTGAAATTGAGAACATTGCTCAGGTATCAGCACCACGCACCATTGGTGATGGGAAATAAACAAACTATCTTTCTTCACAGAGACCCGGAGTTTGTAAACCTTCGCTTTAAAGGGCTGAATGTTCACATTTCCTCTGTGCGGGCTGTAAAACTGGAGCCGATCCCCTAACACCCGAGTTGTGGGAGGTAAAAGTGAGAAGTCACCCCAGAGTGTTTAACCTTCCCTTGCAGCCCATTGTAGGCCAATGACAGACAGGAAATGGGGATCGTGAGCTGGCCAAAGGTCTGTAAAGTTTTACAGTACAATATCACCAGCTGCTGGTGTACATCAGTACTGCATTAATACCAACATTGGAGAAACATTCGGTTCATTTCACAATTCAGGCAAGGTCTTTCTTCAGAACTGAGAGATAATTGGATCAGAGAGAAGGCCGTAAAATAAACAGGGGACTGGAAAGCTGCGATTACATCCCCTCACTTTTCTGAGTACATAACTCACTCAGGGAATTGCGAACCTGCGGAATTCTCTGCCTGACTCTAATGACTGAGTGAATCCCTTTCCACACTCAGAGAAGTGAACGGTCTCTCCCCAGTGTGAACTCACTGGTGTATCAGCAGGTGGGATAACTCAGTGAATCCCTCCTTACACTAAGAGAGGTGAACAGCCTCTCCCCAGTGTGACCTCGCTGATGTATCAACAGGTGGGATAACTGAGTGAATCCCTTCCCACACTCAGAAAGGTGAACGTTCTCTCCCCAGTGTGAACTCGCTGGTGTATCAGTAGGTGGGATAACTGAGTGAATCCCTTCCCACACTCAGATAGGTGAACAGCCTCTCCCCAGTGTGAACTCGCTGGTGTATCAGCAGGTGGGATAACTGAGTGAATCCCTTCCCACACTCAGAGAGGTGAACGGTCTCTCCCCAGTGTGAACTCGCTGGTTTATCAGTAGGTGGGATAACTGAGTGAAGCTCTTCCCACACTCAAGGAGGTGAACGGTCTCTCCCCAGTGTGAACTCACTGTTGTATCAGCAGGTGGGATAACTGAGGGAATCCCTTCCCACACTCAGAGAGGTGAACAACCTCTCCCCGCGTGAACTCGCTGGTGTACCAGTAGGTGGGATAACTGAGTGAATCCCTTCCCACACTCAGAGAGGTGAACAAACTCTCCCCAGTGTGAACTCGCTGATGTATTAGTAGGTGGGATAACTGAGTGTATCCCTTCCCACACTCAGCGAGGTGATCGGCCTCTCCCCAGTGTGAACTCACTGTGTATCAGCAGGTGGGATAACTGAGTGAATCCCTTCCAACACTCAGAGAGATGAACGGTCTCTCCCCAGTGTGAACTAGCTGGTGTATCAGCCGGTGGGATAACTGAATGAATCCCTTCCCACACTCAGAGAGGTGAACGGCCTCTCCCCAGTGTGAACTCTCTGGTGTATCAGTAGGTGGGATAACTGAGTGAATCCCTTCCCACAATCAGAGAGGTGAACGGTCTCTCTCCAGTGTGAACTCGCTGGTGTATCAGTAGGTGGGATAACTGAGTGAATCCCTTCCCACATTCAGAGATGTGAACGGTCTCTCCCCAGTGTGAACTCGCTGATGTGTTTACAGCTGGGGCGGGTAGTGAAAACGTTTCCCGCAGACCCCACATTTACACAGTTTTTCTCCAGTGTGACTGCGCTTGTGTCTCTCCAGGTTGGATGATCGGCTGAATCCTTGCCCACACACACAGCACGTGTACAGTTTCTCTCCGCTGTGAACAGTGTTTTTTGCTTCCATGGTCAAAGGCCGAAGATATTCAGGACCCGATGTATCGAGTGATTCCATCAGATCTGAATGTGATGTTTGGTTTGAGGCTCTGGTCAACAAATCTTCCGCATTTAATACCCTGTAAAGTGAACTTCTGTAAATTAAAGTGAAAGAAGAACATTAGAACATAAAAATAGGAGCAGGAGTAGGACATACGGCCCCTCGAGCCTGCTCCACCATTCAATCAGATCATGGCTGATTTGATCATGGACTCAGCTCCACTTCCCTGCCCGTTCCCCTTAAACCTTTACTCCCATAATCGTTCAAAAACCTGTCTATCTCCGCCTTAAATATATTCAATATCCCGGCTTCCACAGCTCTCTGGGGCGAGAATTCCACAGATTTTCAACGCTCTGAGAAAAAATTCCCCCTCATCTCAGTTTTAAATGGGCGACCCCTTATTCTGAATCTATGCCCCCTGGTTTTAGTTTCCCCTGTGAGTGTGAACATCCTCTCTGCATCCACCTTGTCAAGCATCTTTTATGTTTCAATAAGATCACCTCTCATTCTTCTTAACTCCAATGTGTAAAGGCCCAACCTACTCAAACCTTTCTTCATAAATCAACCCCCTCATCTCAGGAATCAACCTCGTGAACATTCTCTGAACTGCCTCCAATGCAAGTATATCCTTCCTTAAATACAGAGACCAAAACTGCACGCAGTATTCCAGGTGTGGCCTCATCAATACCCTGTACAGTTGTAGCAGGACTTCTCTGCTTTTACACTCTATCGGCCTTGCAACCCCAGCTTCTTCAGTCTTTCCAGGTAACTGAAGTCCATCATCCATGGAATCATTCTCGTAAATCTTTTCTGCACCCTCTCTGAGGCCTTCATATTCTTCCTAAAGTGCGTTGCCCACAATTGGGCATAATCCTCCAGTTGAGGCCGAACCAATGCTTTGTGCAGGTTTATCATAATATCCACACTTTTATACTCTATACTTCTATTTATAAGCAGAGATACTGACTGAAACAATGGTTCTCATCCTTTTTTGTGTTCGCGGCACACTTTCAAATACATGAATGTTGGCGGCACACGTGAAGGGATTAAAAGTGAACACAGGTTAAATAAAAGTAAGTTTCAGAAAATTGAAAAAACATTTTATTAATCACAGTGTATGAAGATATTCAACATTGTTACACATGTATATTATTAATTATTTTTTTTCTGAAAGTAACAATAAAGTAATAAACTATAATCATATTTCCTCACCTTAATTATAAATGAATTAGTATTTTAACGTGATACTTGAGCCTGACGTTTTTTAGTTATGTTACTAGTATTAGGGCGTATAACCGATAAGGCGACTCTCATTTCGTGTTCAAGTCCGCCAAGTTTTTCAAGTTTTTTTTACATTTGATGTTCGTAAGAGTTGAGAACCCCAATTCATAGAGATATGATGTTGAAAACTGCATCAGAATTATCAAGGCTTTTTTTGATATTACAGGATATTCTTCTTCAACAGAAATCCAGAACGCATCAAGAGACATATCTGCCTGTTTCATTTTAAGACCCCGGGCTGTAGAAATAGAAGTCAATTCTTCTTCTTGCATTGTAAGATCAAAATCTGACATACTGATTGGAGAAAATGGATTTCTTACACAATCACACTTCTCTACATACAAAGATGGAACATATTTGTTGATGTTGTCTTCCAGTGATGTCAAATGCTCTATCACTATAGGAGCAACGTTTTTAATACTGTGATTTGGTATCAAAGGGAACATTTCAAGATTGTTTTCTGTTGCTCTCTTTTTCCAGATAGAATTTTTTTCTGAATAGCTAATAGCTTGTCTGTAGAGGTGAGAATGTTTACATTTGGCCCTTGCATACTGGCATTATCGCTGTTAAAACAATTAAATATACCTGCCAAATATGCTAACTTAGCACACCACATTTTACTATTAAGGTATTTGCAAAAGGTATCGTTTCCTTCTCTTTCAAAAATACTGAGAATTCTTCTTTTAAGTTCAAATACACGACATAAGACTTTTCCCTTTGAAAGCCATCTTATATCTGTATGCAAAAGTAAAAATTCGTGCCATGCATCCATAGCTTCGCAAGTAAGCACGTTTTTGAAGTTCTTGATTTTATATAATTTACAATGTTAACAACTTGATCTGACACAGATTTTAATTCTAGTTGTAATGTCTTTGCAACAAGTGCTTTTCTATGCAAAAAGCAATGGGTGAATAATATATTTGGATTATGTTTTTTTGCGAGGGTACTGAATCCTTTGACATGTCCCACCACAGATGGAGCACCGTCTGTGCAGATTCCAACACATGAGTCCCATGGAATTTTGAAGTTTTCTAAATATGAATTCACAGAATCAAACATGTCTTGACCTCTAGTATTTTCTGGAAGTTCTCTCCAGCACAGACATTGGTGCAATATCTCGTTTTCATGAATGAAGTGAACAAATGCTAATAATTGTGCTTTTTCAAAAATGTCGACGGACTCGTCGATTTGCAAAGCAAAATTCGAGTTTGTTATTTTCTGGGCTACATTTTCTTCAATGTTAGAAGACATATCATTTAACCTTCACCGAATTGTGTCGTCAGACAGCGGAATTTTTGCAATTTCTTGTTCCGCTTCATCACCAAGCATTATTTTGACAATTTTACGATATGCAGGCAAAATAAGTGAGTGAGCTATAGTATGAGACTGCATTTTCTGCGCTATTAATTCAGCAACTTTTTGCACTATAATTTAGATTGATTTTTATGCAAGGTGCTGGTGCAATGCCCGACCTCTTCTGTGCTAAAGACATATATTTCTGATTCAATTGCCAACCAGAACTCCCACAGTGAGACGGATGAGTGACGAACGCCCGGAGTGGTGTAAACATTGAAACATGTTTCAGAATTCGGGGAATTCAGTTGGTGCATCGACAGGATTTAAACCTCTCACATACCAGGTGGAAAACTGGAGCTGCTTCTGTTAAATGTGGTGCAGCATTGCCGGCAGAGCCCGGCTTTCTGTACATTGTTAGTTAGAAATGTGAGCAAAATATCACTCCAATCTTTGGGTGGTTTCACGTCAAACACTTGTATTATTAGTTTGGATATAATTAGTGCAGCACAAACATTACTGTGAAGGATGTTGACGCGCTGCCAAATGACTGGAAGTAATATCAATGCTCCTGATCTTTCATAGTCGCACGGGAAATCTCCCGCAATTATAATTACGTTTTTCTCTTAAGCTCTCATCTCACAGTCAGTTGGAGCCCTGTGTTCAGTGCCAAGAGTCATCATCACTTCTCGGACAGAATGAGAGTTCCGGCCGTTGCCTATCCATTTTCCTGGTTACCGCCAGTTATACAGGCAGAAATGATTTACTATCCAATTACAGCAGCCGTGGGAATCCCCGGTAAGTGATTAAATTCCATTGCGAACGTCGTCAATAAAGTTGGGACTAACTTTATTCCTGTTCTTATGTCAGTAATTATAATTTTAAACTATTCTTCTCAATTCAATTAAAAGGCTGAAAGTCAGTGACTGTATTTCCCGCTCGACCTTTTTAAGTGACTGATCATTTATGCCTTTCTAATTTTCTTTAACCCCCATAAAAGCTTCAGATAATTTCCCCCATGTAAAGTCTTTCAAACTGGTTCGGTTTTATCTGAGAATCGAGCAATGAGTGATTCAGTGGATTATTTTAATCCCATTTTGCCGTGCCTGCTCTCCTTTCCCGTAACACTCGGTAATATCTGACAGATTATATTTTACTGAACATTCAGCGTGTTGAAAATGCTCCATTGACTCCCGCTGTGGAGACAGACACTGACAGCCGATCATGGACATATACCTGGGAATTCGGACAGTCAGGACCGGGATTTGTTGAGTCCCGTTAATCAGAATCTACGCGCTGTTCTCGATCTGGTTCAAGCAAAGTGCCGGATATTATCCTGGTAATCACAATCCATTGCCGAGTGTGGGATTGTGCTCCATGCAGGAACACAGACTCTCTCCCTCATCTTCTCCACTGACCGGTGACCAGCCTGGTCTCAGACTCGCCTTCACCCTCCCGGCGGAGATTGTTCTGCCTTCAGCGAGTGGGAGGCTGCTGGTTTGTAACACATCCATTCCTGCAGCGGTACAGGTCAGACCGGGAATCCGTGCTGTGATAGAGCGATTGAAACAAGGCAGCGGCGCTCTATGCAGCTGTCCTGGATTTGTCCACATTTAAAAATCCGTTTTACATTCAATACCTGCATATTAACCAAAGCACCGGCTCCATGCCGGGTCATGGTCCCTTCTTTCTAATCGCACAAATTTATTGTTCAGACCAAACGCTTGCAGGATGATATAACATCGACTGTACCCTCAGTAAGTCTGTCCGATCGGTGATCCACACACATTCACTTTAATTTCGCTTCAGATACTGAGAGATAGAGACATTTCTAGTCACATTTACCCACCCGGTCTCCATATCCCTTTAGCGCCTCTTCCTCCAGCAACAAACCCAATCTGCTTTGAATTCTGACAGTTTCTGCCTCAACCTCTATCCATGTGACTGAACTCCACCGCCTCCCCAATCCCTGTATAAAAAAGCTTCTCCCGCTCTCTCTTCTTTCTGTTCCATTCTCTTCTATTTCATTTAGTTTTTACAGCGCCTCTTTCTGAAACACACATCTACTGGAATCAGTCTGCTTCTATCTACCTTCTTCCATCCTGTCAATATTTTTAAACACATCTGTCACTTCACCCTGTAATCTGTGTCTGTGTTACATTCCTCTACCTCACATTTACAGTTATGTGGCAGAGCCCAGGGTATCGAAACAGTGTGATTTATCACCCATTGTACCACTGACTAACTTTCCCACTTCATTGGGAAACTTAAATCTCACATTCTGTCTCCTGAGTTCCCACCACCCTGTACTAATAAATTGCCATGCATGTGTGTGTTTGAAGAAATATGATCAGCATTAAAATCCAATGTTACGGCTGTTTGTAACACTCTGCAGAGTACGTTTGAAGAGGTTACTCAATGAGAACAGATTGAAGTGAGTTGTCTCACTATCCCGCTGACTCTCACAAATCTCAGGATCAATGCAGCCTAATGCTCCTACTGCAAGCTTCGCCTCTGTATTACTAAGAATATCTCTGACTATATCAGCTCACATGGTCCGTTGTAACATGTGCCGCACCAAGAGTCCCCATCATTTCTCAGAGCTCAATACAGTTTGATTTATTGGATTACCATTTGCGATGTTCCAGTTCTCGGCGTGGTAATTGGTGTTCCCGGTAACGTGCTTAGTTTGTGAAACAAAAGCGCCAAATTGTTATTTCCATTCAATATTGTGTCAACTGCGGTAATTTTAACTATAATTATGATCAGTACTCGGTGCATTTGGAATGTCTGTTCCCATCGTCTCAAATTGTATTTCATTGTCAGTTAAGTCCCTGCTTTGATAAAGTTTTTCAGTTATTATTCATAAAAATGGGAACCCACGTAATTAGCGGTAAACTTACGACTTGGATCGATAGTTGGTTGAACGGAAGGAACCACAGAATAGGGATAAATGTTAAGCGAATTTTGGCTTTTATCACAAGGGGGAAGATATTTATAACTGAGCAAGTGCTGTTCTCGCTTCACAGAGATTTGATCAGGTCTCATTTGGAATATATACGTTCAGTTATGGGCAACATATTGCAGGATAGATGGATTGACCTACAAGTGGTTTCAGCGCAAGTTAACCAGACTGATATCACGGTTTAAAGTATTCAAATATGAGGAAAGGTTACATAACCTTGCCTTGTATTCCATTGTGGTTAGAAAGATGAAGCGTGATATAACCGAGCTATTTAAATAGATAAAGGTCTTCGATAGTGTAGTCACAGAAACTGTTTCCAATGGCGGTGTACTCTAAACCAGAAGGCATTATCATAAAATTGGAGCTCGGAGTGAAATCACGAAACACTTTCTCACACAAAGTCCAGGAGAAATCTAACACTCGTTCTCCCAAAATTCTGTCAATTAATGGTCAGTTGTAATTTTACAGACTCTGATCGATAGATTTATTAAGGTCAGGGTATCAAGAGGTATTGAACTAAGACGGTAATTGGAGTTAGGGTGCCGATCACCCATGGTCTACTGGAATGGTGGAAAAGTCTTGTGGGGCAGAATGATCTAATCCTGCGTTCCTATACGTCAAGCACCAGAGTCATCATTTCTGCAATGAGCTTTCCGGTAATCGCAGGTCCAATTTCAGTGTATCTGAATGTTCTACACGAAAAAATGTCCGCTGATATCCTGCAGCCCATAAAGTTTCCAGCACTCATTTTAACAGGTTACCGATTGCATAAATCCGTGTCTCGCTGTATTACCTGGAGGGCCTGGTCATTGTTCTGTCGGTCCTGAGGTGATTAGTTGTCAGATTTGGGTCACTATCGGAAATTCCGAGAATATCTGTCCTCCATTCCCTCCAAACTTTGCGAGATGTTTATTGATATTACACAGTTTTTGAATCTCCAACTCAAAATCTAACATTGTTTTACATGGAATGTATCGGAGCAATGCGGTTCTAAGTGAGAATGAGCCCAGTATTCACATAGTGGGATGTCGTTCGAATGTGAAATTGTTTCAGTTAATCGTTAGCAGCGTCAGGAACCCCTCGCTCATGTTCTCCTCTTTGCATGCTCTGGTTAACTTATCTACCTCGCCTTTAAATGTAACAGCCGGGGCTTCCATCTGAATCAGAAGTTTTTGGGTTTGATACCGTGTCGAAAATCTAGTCTCACTATCGTATGACTTTCCCATGGTAGTTTTTCCGAATAACGCAAACCTTAGCCAACTTTACCAACCAGATGTTATATTTGTGGATCTTGCTGTAGCATATATATACATTTAGTTACATTGCAAGGTATGTTACGAAGTTGTAGACACCATCTTCTGACAAACAGTGAAAGGCCATATTGACTTTGCTAGAGTGTGAAATACAAGTGTATTATTTCACGCCAATTCTGGGAAATACGGTTGTGGTTTCAAGCAATTCATAGAAACCACAGTGGTGATGTATTTATTCAGAGCTGAATTCGTGCACCAAGCACAATTATGGTCCGTGGCTGCAAATTTCATTTTTAAATATTTGCAGTCAGTTATACACACATGTAATGATTTTATTTGGGACATTGCACAGGCAGTGGAACCGGAGACTGAAGGGATGGAGAGCTTGGAAAATAGAAACAGTAAGACACAGTAGTAATGATATTTTAATTGTAGCTGCCAACAGTTGTGGTTGGATTCAGTGAGAGAAAGACATTGTTTCCCTTTTTGTCCTGTCATTATATAGCAGCTGCAATTAGAAACAAGAATAATTGTCAAATCGTTTTGTTACTGGAATATTTGTTAATCAGGTATCACCAATATTTAAACTGAGACTCTGTTTAAGCCGAGAAGATAATGCATTAATTGATAATGACATTTCTGCAGCCACCAATCTCCCCAAATATCCCCTCACCATCACCTTTGATGCCCTATTTCCTATTAAAACAATTAATCTCTCTCACCCTGCCCTTTCCCTGGTACGGCCCTCATTCTCGCTCACTCAAGTACAAGGGCCGTAGACTTGTACGGATAACTGATTTAACCATTCAACGCCAGATTTGGCTAGACTGCATAAAGCATTATCCGGCCCTACTCGTGTCTGCTAAAACTGCTCACTATTCCAACATCATTCCAGAATGGAAATATAACCACCGGCTACTATTCTCGACTGTTATCCTTCTTGTTAAACTCCTCTCCCCAATCTCCACCACACTCACCTCCAACAACAAGTGTGAGTAGCTCATGGAATTATTTGTCTCAAAGATTGAGACTACCCAATCAGCTGCCTCTGCCACTTCTCTTCCTTCCTCTAGCCCAACGAGTCAAACTTCCCCTAAGTTTCAACCCTGCCCTAGCCATGAAGTCGCATCTCTCTCTATTCTCTCCCTGATCTGCCCCTCTTGATCTCTCCATGCTGATCTTATCCATGAGACCAACTTCCTGCTCACTTGATCCTATTCCCACCAAGCTGCTGATCAGCCAAATTTCTTTTCTGGCTCCCGTGTTAGCTGACATTGTTTATGGTCCTCTCAGCTCAGGTCCTCTCGTCTCCTTCAAATCTATCGTTATCACCCCTCTCCTCAAAAAACAACCCTTCACCACACTGGGCTTGCAATCTACCGCCCCCTCTCCAACCTTAATTTCCACTCCAAATCTTTGAACATGTTGTCGCCTCCCGGAACTCCATGTTTGAATCCCTTCAGTCTGGTATCCACCATGCCACACTAACGAAACTGCTCTTATCAAAGTCACAAATGGCATCCTTTGTGACATTGACAAAGATAAACTTTCCCTCCTCATCATTCTCGACCAGTCCCAGCCTTCGATGTGGTTGAGTAATCCATTTACCGCCAATGGCTCTCCAACTGGCTGGGAGTGCACATGCCTGGTTCCATCCGTATCTCCCTAATCGTAGCCAGAAAATCACTTGCATTCTCTTCTATTCTCACGATAAATCGTTGCATATCGTGTTCCCCAGCAATTGCCCTCCCCCCTGTTCTCCACTATATGATGCCTCTTGCCGACATCATCCGAAAACACAGCTTCAGTTTCTACATGTAGGCTGCTGATACCAAGCTCTACCTCACCCCCACTTCTCTCGAGGCCTCCAAGATCTCGAAATTGGCAGACTGCTTGTCCCACATTCAGTATTGTTGAGCAGAAATGTTGTCCAATTAAATATTGGGAATACCGATGACATTTGCTTTGGGTCCCGCCACAAACTGTGTTCACTAACCAACGACTCGATCCCTCTCCCGTGTTCTGTCTGTGACTGAACCAGACAGTTCGCAATCTAGCTATCCTATTAGAACGGGAAATAATCTTCTGGCCATATACCTGCAGCATAACTAAATCCACCTGTTTCAACCTCCATAATATTGCCAGTCTGCGCCCCTGCCTCAGATCCTCTGCTGCTGAAACCTCCATCCATGCCTTAATTATCTCTAGTTTGTACAGCTCCAACACACTCCTGGCTGACTTCCTACATTCTACCCTATGTAAACTTGAGGTCATTCAAAACTCGCCACTGCATGTCCAATCTCACATGAAATCCCACTTGTGCTCGCTGAGCTACATTGATCCCGGTTCAACAATACCTCGATTCCAAAATTCTCCTTCTGTGTACAAATCTCTCCATGGCCTCATCCCTCGCTATCTCAGTAAACTGCTTCCGCATCGCAACACCCCAATATGTCTGCGCTCCTCAAATTCTACACTCTTGTGAATCCCTGATTATTACTGCTCAACCATTAGTGGCCGTGCCTTCAGTTGTCCGAGCCCTGAGCTCTGGAACAGCCTCCCTAAATCCTCACCGCCTCTATACCTCCCTTTCTTCTTTGAAGACAGTGCGTATAACGTTCCTCTGACCAAACCTTTGTTCATCGGTCGTAATTTATTCTTATGTGGCTCGGTGCCAAATTTATTTGTTATGTCTTGTAACACTGCTATGAAGCGCCTCGGGATGTTTTATAAAGGCGCTATATAAGTAGAAATTATTGTTGTTGTTGTAATAATGTTCCAGTTGTTGAATTAATTAAGTGATTTGACAAATACTGAACAGGGGACATGATTTTAGCAACTTTTATAAGGCTCTATAGTTCAGAGACACAAATTACTGACAGATTTGACCATTTGCAAAGTCCAGTCTGAAATATTATCTCCTCATATCTTCGCCATTATTTCATGCAGCTCACCAGCTAAAAACTCTGTGGAGCACCGTCACCACACGGACTGCAGCGGTTCACGAAGGAGGCCCACCTCCATCTTGTAAACAGCACAGGACGGCCCATCTCTTGTTTTTGATTCAGAGTTACTTTGTCCATTTTTCTCTGTAGATTTCTATTATACTTCTGTATCCATGGTAACCACACGCCGCCCCCACCCCACATACCACACACCCATACTTAACTATATTAATCTTATATACTCATGTGATTTAATTTCCAGCTAAGACTGTATTGTTTGAACGGGAATGCAGTTAATTATGTCTCCACCAGCCGCCTTATCTTCTTCAGGATATCTTTTCAGTGCCGATGTTTCTTTTGTATATGTATTCTCTCACTCGCTCTCTGCCTGTTTCTATTTCTTTACAAATGAACACATGGAGCTCTTTCAGTATATCAAGTTGGAACAACTGCTTTATGTCACACTATCCTGCACACCAACGGAATCCGAATCAAACACTTCTGAGCATAGCTTACATTGTTGATAGATTGCGCTGGAAGCTCAGGTACATATAATGTCCCACATCCGCTGGGTTGTACTTTCTGCCAGTCTTTCTCACCAGAGAGACAGATTCTCCATATTGCTATGTGCTGGATTAATATTAAAGATGGATTCTGCCAATTCAGAGCTTAGACCTTACCAGGGAGCCTTTCTGAAGCTGAATCTCGGCAGCTATCTCCTGGGCTGGACTGCAGCCTCTATTGTCACTTGTGCTCTATCTTTGCTTCGGTCTAGAGATCGCCACCCACAACTCCCTGTGAAGTTTGCTGCATTATTAGAGGTTTCAAAAGCGAGGAGAAGATTATGGCCCTTGTGCCATTGTGTACTTTGGAATGTATATTTTTCCTAGGATCACAGAAGAAGGTGCAAGATAAGGTTGTTTGTTTTATGATCACATCTGAACTTCTCCCCCTTGTGGTTATTGTTAGAGTTTGTCCAGATGGGGGTTGCACTGTACACGGCACCAATGTAAGGACCTGAGACTTCCAGCCAAGAAGTCAGTTGTTCAGATTAAATGTTCATCTGGTGGATTATAAACGTAACTGTTGCAACTTGGCTGAGTTGAAACATAGCAACTCCCCTGTTATCCTGGTGTTTGACTGTAGATTGTCGAAAAGTCTTTACTCATAGCCTCCAGTCTGCGAGTACAACATGAGAACTCTGAGCCATTTCGTACCCACACCTTGTGTCCGCTCCCATTTCCTGTCCACGGACCCAAATCCCGCACTTTGTCTCAGCCTCGGTTGTTCCCCTTTAGCATTCACTGCATTTCGGTCAGGCGCCATTCTCACCGCTCCTCAAACATCTCCCAATTTAGAATTGACCATTCATGACTTATTTTCAAATAGTTTTCTGTTCATTTAATCTTCCGTCACTGAACTGCTACTTTTCGCAATTATCCATAACTCATTCTCACACTGTCCATTTATTCCTACATTTAAATGGCCAGTAGTTTACTCGGATCTCCGGTGGATTTCTGCACCACTTTCTACGAAGTTGCAGTGGCAGAAGGGTAACAGCTCCGAGGAAATGTTCAGAGTCTATTTGTATATTCTATACTCTTTGTGAATCGTTTATTTTCGGGTATTTACCCCACACTCACAGATATTTAACATTGCAATTGTATGTTAAAAACATGTTCTGCTAGACAATTCTAGCAGCGGTAAAGAATTCAGTTCCTGTCCCCAGATCCTGCAGTAAAGTACATTTCACACCAAATGCTGTGTTATTGGCTCCCTTGCTGTAACCTGACGGCTGATTCCTTGTTTCTGTGTGTTTCCCTTTTACAGCTAATGTGGTGACGATTGTGATCCTGTCCTGGGGAAAGTGCGGTCTCTCCAGATGTATCACTCGCTACTTGGTGACCATGGCAGCGGCGGATCTACTGGTCATTATCACTGATGTGATACTGAATCGGATTAATGGTTATTATTTCCCTTCTACCTTCCTGTTCATCACACCTGTGTGTTCTTTCCTCCGAGCGCTGATGCGTGCAGTCACCGATATTTCTGTCTGGTTAACAATCGCTTTCACTTTCGATCGTTTTGTTACCATTTGTTGCCAGAAGCTGAGGTCTAAATATTGCACCGAGAAAACTGCATCCCTGGTTATAGGAACCGTGTGCCTGCTGTTCTGTATAAAAAACATCCCCTGGTTCTTTATATATGAACACTACATTACAATCGACAATGTACCCTGGGGCTGTCATGAAAAACTCGAGTATTACACTGTAACTGCTTGGGTAGCATTTGACTGGATTAACCGCTGTTTAACCCCACTGCTCCCAATATTCCTGATATTGCTGCTCAATGTTCTGACTGTAGGATACATTTTGGCGGCCAGCAGAGTCCGCAAGAAGCTGAGGGGCAGCAAGAATGATGTGAATCACAATGATCCGGAGATGGAGAACCGAAGGAAATCCATCATCTTACTCTTAGCTATATCCGGTAACTTCATACTGCTCTGGATGACGTATGTGATATTTTCCTTCTTATACCAAATTACAAACCAGTATTATCATACAGGTTTCAATGACCCAATGTATATTGCAGACTGTACCAGCTATATGCTGCTGCTTTTGAGCTGCTGTACAAACACGTGTATTTATGCAGTAACTCAGACTAAATTCAGAGATGAGCTGAAAAATGGGTTGATGTATCCTCTGAGAATAATATTTAATTTAGTTCAGGAAAGAAAAGTTCAGAGCAATTCCCAACATTAGATCTGCATTATATCACATATCGTAACCTGAGTTATATTTTACCTGAACCTCAGCAGGCTACAACTCAGGCCCAGGCTTCTTCAGACACAACACTGGCATATCTGACAAGGCCTGCGGTTTCCTATGTAAGTGTCTGTGAACAAGGTAGAAGAGGGTTATGCAGACAGTGGGTTATAATAGAGGGAGCAGTTTAATTGGATTAAATCATGCTATTGGACACAAAGAGATACAAGTCCCAGCATTGAGGTTTAGGATGTTGTGACCATGGAATATTTATTGCCGGATGAACATCAGAACACGTGCGTTATCCCAGCGGAGTGTAAAAGGAGAATACGCCTTTCAATTTAATAGCTGAAGAATATCAGGAAGTGAATGATAACTGTGTTGGTTTGTGTGTGTGGAAATGCATGGAGAATAATAAACAGATCATTATATCAATCAGCATGTATTGTCTTTGAAATGTTACTTTCTCCAGTACACGAACAGCTTCTCCATCACCTATGGCTCTGTGGAATTTATTGGAACTGAAGTGATGTTGATTGCGGACGTGAGTCCATTGTCCTGGTGTCTGTGAACGGTGGTGTCTCCAGCTGCGAGTCCCCTTTCCCGTTGTCTATGTACAATGGTGTTTGCAGAGTAACAACACCACTGGCAATGAGAACCAGTAGCACGGTGTGTCGACCGCTGCAGACACTTCTCAGGAAGAAATGACCCAGGTGCCCATTGCCTGCTGTCAGATATCTGTGACCACAGGTCAGATTGGGCACTGTGACAGCAATGTGATTCTAAACTTGTGAGCAGTAAAATAGTGTCGCTTTCATCGAGCTCTCCTTCAACGAAAACACACTGAGGCTCACTTTCTGCAGGAAAACCCCGCCATTGTCCTAACTCTTTCGCTGCATATCCGGTATCAGGGTACAGTGATCCAGACCCAGCTGAAGTGTGTGTGAATGTGAGGCTCAGTGTGTGAGGGACCAGCCTCAGCGTCCAATGATCAGGACCCAGCTGAAGTGTGTGTGAATGTGATACTCAGTGTGTAAGAGACCAGCCTCAGGGTCCAGTGATCCAGATCCAGCTGAAGAGTGCGGGAATGTGAGGCTCAGTGTGTGAGGGACCAGCCTCATGGTCCAGTGAACCAGACCCAGCTGAAGTGTGTGTGAATGTGAGGTTCAATGTGTGTGGGACCAGCAGCCTCAGGGTCCAGTGATCCAGACCCAGCTGTGGACAACGCAGTTTAGGGAGAATATGAAGGCCTTATAGAGGTTGCAGGAAAGATTTACGAGAATGATTCCAGGGATGAGCGACTTTAGTTACCTGGATAGATTGGAGAAGCTGGGATTGCAAAGCAGATAGAGTATAAAAGCAGAGAAGTCCTGCTACAACACTACAGGGTATTGATGAGGCCACACCTGGAGTATTGCGTGCAGTTTTGGTCTCTGTATTTAAGGAAGGATACACTTGCATTGGAGGCAGTTCAGAGAAGGTTCACAACATTGATTCCTGAGGTGAGGGGGTTGAGATATGAAGAAAGGTTTGAGTAGTTTGCGCCTATACACATTGAAGTTAAGAAGAATGAGAGATGATCTTATTGAAACATAAAAGATACTGAGGGGGCTTGCCAAGGTGGATGCAGAGAGGATGTTCCCACACATAGGGGAAACTAAAACCGGGGGCATAGTTTCAGAGTAAGGGGTCGCCCATTTAAAACTGAGATGAGGAGGAATTTCTTCTCTTGAGGGTTATAAATCTGTGGAATTCTCTGTCCCAGAGAGCTGTGGAAGACGGGACATTGAATATATTTAAGGCGGAGATAGACAGATTTTTGAGCGATTATGGGAGTAAAGATTTATGGAGAGCGGGCAGCGAAGTGGAGCTGAGTCTATGATCAGATCAGCCATGATCTTATTGAATGGCGGAGCAGGCCCGAGGGGCCGTATGGCCTACTCCTGCTCCTATTTCTTATATTTTAATGTTATTCTTTCACTTTACTTTACTGAAGTTCACTTTACAGGGTATTAAATGGGGAAGTATTTGTCGACCAGAGGATGAAACCAAGCATCACATTCAGATCAGACAGAGTGACTCGATACATCGGGACCTGAATATCTTCGGCCTTGGCCATGGAAGCAAAAAACACTGTTCACAGCGGGGAGAAACTGTACACGTGCTGTGTGTGTGGGCAAGGATTCAGCCGATCATCCAACCTGGAGAGACACAAGCGCAGTCACACTGGAGAAAAACTCTGTAAATGTGGGGACTGTGGGAAATGTTTCAACTACCCGTCCCAGCTGGAAACACATCGGCGAGTTCACACTGGGGAGAGGCCGTTCACCTCCCTGAGTGTGGGAAGGGATTCACTCAGTTATCCCACCTGCTGATACACCAGCGAGGTCACAGTGGAGAGAGGCCGTTCACCTCTCTGAGTATTGGAAGGGACTCACTCAGTTATTGGAGTCAGGCAGAGAATTCCACAGGTTCACAATTCTCTGAGTGAGTTATGTACTCAGAAAGGTGAGGGGATTTAATGGCAGCTTTCCAGGCCCCTGTTTATTTTACCTTCTCTCTGATCCTATTATCTCTCAGTTCTGAAGAAAGACCTTGCCTGAATTGTGAAATGAACCGAATGTTTCTCCAATGTTGTTAATACTGCAGTTTTGATGTACACCAGCAGCTTTTCATATTGTACTGTAAAACTTTACAGACCTTTGCCCAGCTCAGCATCCCCATCTCCTGGCTGTCAGTGGCCTACAATGGGCTACAAGGGAAGGTTAAACACTCTGGGGTGAATTCTCACTTTTACCTCACACAACTCGGGTGTTAGGGGATCGGCTCCAGTTTTACAGTCCGCACGGAGGAAATGTGAACATTCAGCCCTTTAAACCGAAGGTTTACAAACTCCGGGCATCTGTGAAGAGAGACAGCTTGTGTATTTCCCATCACCAATGGTGCGTGGTGCTGATACCTGAGCAATGTGCTCACTTTCAAAGCACAACTTATTGCTGCTTTTATAACAAAAATGAGCGAGGCAGTGATGAGAAAGGGCGGGGATGGAGCTGCTGTCGGCGTTTACTTTTTATTAAAGTCTTCTCACAATTTATATTTGTTTCGTTTTATTTACAGTCTCACTGGGATTTACAATGTGTCATTTTGAAATTACATTTTCTAACTCCCGACCTCTGCTCCTGAACCTACCCGCTCGGGGTCACGGATGATGCGGGCAGAGAGAGAGAGAGAGGGAGAGAGAGAAAGATAGAGGGAAATATAGAGAGAGTTAGAGACAGAGAGGGAGTGAGAGAGAGGAAGAGAGGCATAGAGTGAGAGAGAGACAGAGAGAGAGAGAGAGGGAGATAGACATCGAGTGAGAGAGAGACAGAGATGGAGACAGAGAGAGGGAGAGAGACAGGCATAGATAGAGACAGAGAGCGAGACAAAGAGTGAGAGACATAGAGAGAAAGAGTGTGTGTTTCCCTACTCTCTCTCTCATTCTGTATAGATTCTGGGTTTGATACAGGACTATGGGGAGAGAGCGGGGCAGTGGGATTAGTTTGGGGATTGATACAGGGCTATGCGGAGAGAGCAGGGCAGTGGGATTATTTGGAGATTGAGAGAGCGGAGAGAGAGCGGAGCAATGGGATTAGTTTGGGATTGACACAGAGCTATGGAGAGAGAGCGGGGCAGTGTGATTAGTTTGGGATTGATGCAGGGCTATGGGGAGATAGCGGGGCAGTGGGATTAGTTTGGGTGAGATTGAGCAGCCATTTTACATGAGATGTGTGGTGACCATTTTACACCAGGACACATGTTACAGAGAACGGGAGAGAGAGAGAGAGAGAGAGAGAGAGTGAGAGAGAGAGAGAGAGAGACAGAGAGAGACAGAAAGAGAGAGAGAAGAGAAAGATAGATACAAGGGAGTGAGAGTGACAGAAATCGAGAGTGAGGGAGACACAGAGAGAGAGAAAGAGAGAGACATAGAGAAAGAGACAGAGGGAGCGAGACAGATATGGACAGAGAGAGAGAGAGAGAGAAAGAAAGACAAAAGAGACTGAGAGTGAGAGTCAGAGAGAGAGAAAAAGATAGAGAGAGATAGACAGAGAGATAGAGAAAGATAGAACAAGGCAAAAACAGTGAGAGAGACACAGAGAAACAAAGAGAGAGGGAGAGAGTGACAGAGAGAGAAAAAGAGAGAGAGATACAGAGCGAGTTGGAGAGAGAGAGAGAGTCAGAGAGAGACACACAAAAAATACAGAGCGAGAGAGAGAGATCGACAGACAGGTAGAGAGAGATAGAGAGAGAGACTCAGAGAGAGGGGGACAGATAGAACGAGAGAGAGAAAGACAAACTTTTCGAGAGAAACAGAGAGACAGAGAGATAGAGAGAGCAATAGAGAGAGACTGATGATGAGAGAGAGAGAGACAGAGATAGGCAGACAGAG
The DNA here is from genome assembly GCF_044704955.1 of Pristiophorus japonicus. Classification (NCBI taxonomy): domain Eukaryota; kingdom Metazoa; phylum Chordata; class Chondrichthyes; family Pristiophoridae; genus Pristiophorus; species Pristiophorus japonicus. The sequence continues at coordinate 1,923,117 of NW_027254572.1, read as the reverse complement.
AGAGCTAGAGAGAGATATTCAGAGAGAAAGGGACAGAAAGAGAGAGACAGAGAGAGAGAGACAGAGGGTAAGAGAGTGAGGCAGAGACAGACAGAGAGAGACTGAGAGACAGAGCGAGTGAGACAGAGTGAAAGAGACAGAGGGCAAGACAGATATAGAGGCAGAGAGAGAGAGAGAGAAGAGACAGATAGACAAAGAGAGAGAGAGAGAGATAGACACAGGAAGCGAGAGAGACAGATAGAGGGAGAACGAGAGAGAGAGACAGAGAGACAGGCAGAAAGAGAGAGAGAGAGTTACAGACAGACAGAGAGAGAGAGACAGAGAGCGAGACAGAGAGTGAGAGACATAGAGAGAGAGAGGTAGAGAGTGACAGTAATGGAGAGAGAGAGACAGAGAGCGAGAGACAGAGAGAAACAGAGAGAGAGAGAGAGAGACAGAGTGAGTGTGTGTGTCTCTCTCTATAGATTCTGGGTTTTGTACAGGGCTATGAGGAGAGAGCTGAGCAGTAGGATTAGTTGAGGATTGATACAGGGCTATGGGAAGAGAGCGGGCAGTGGGATTAGTTTGCGGATTGATACAGGGCTATGGGGAGAGAGCGGGGCAGTGGGATTAGTTTGGGGATTGATACACGTCTATGGGGAGAGAGCGGGGCAGTGGGATTAGTTTGAGTGAGATTGAGCACCCATTTTAAATGAGATGCGTGGTGACTATTTTACACCACGACACGTGTCTGGGTGATCCGTGAACAAACCTGATTTACCTGTCTGTGCTCGGGGCTTTGTGTATTGGTCCCAGTCTCTGGGTCCTTCATGTGTTTGAAGAGTTTGAAGTCAGTCACATCTTGTTGAACCATTTAAATATTTCAGGGCATTGATGGTAAACAGCTTCAATCCTGTGTATCTGTGAGGAGGCGACACAATCGAATTTACACCTTATTCAAACCAACAAAATTTGCTTCTCCATTTCCTGCCCTGCGAAGATATCCCACCGTTCCACAATGCAGCCATGTCTGAATCAGCCTTTGATCCAATATACTGGTCAATCTGAAACACTCAACGCTTTCAGATGGAGAAACTAGATTTACCCCACACATTCCAACCCACAATCGGATGGTTAGCAAATCAAAAATGTCCCAAAAGTGTGATTTCTTGCTTTGGGTTTAAACAGTGAGACTGCAATATGTCACGGTACTTTTCAATCAAAGAAACATCAGAATGGGAATGAGAGGCAGGGTGAGAAAAAAAGAGAGGTGGACAGGGAGAAGCTGTGAGAGAATTAGGGATAGAGAGAGTGTGTTGGCAGGAAAGAGAAAGAGAGAGATCTGAAATGGACAGCAGCAAAGACAGAGGAAAAAGTGAAAGAGATAGATGGACAGATAGAAATTGGGAGCGAGGGAGAGAGTGAGGGAGCAAGACGGAGAGAGGGAGACAGAGAGACTGACAGAGAGCGAGAGAGAGAGAGGGGGACAGAGATACAGAGAGGGAGAGAGAGAGATAGGGAGACTGAAAGAGAGAGCGAGAGAGAGAAAGGGACACAGATACAGAGAGGGAGAGAGACAGGGAGACTGAAAGTGAGAGCGAGAGAGAGAGAGTGGGAGACAGAGAGAGACAGAGAGAGAGAGAGAGAGAGAGAGACAGAGATATATACAGAGGCAGAGAGAGAGAGAGAGAGATAGAGAGAGTGACAGAGAGAGAGACAGTTAGAGAGAGACAGAGGGAAAGAAAGAATGAAAGAAAGACAGCGAGAGTAAATGAGACTGAGAGAGAGATTCAGATAGAGAGTAAAACAGAGACAGACTGATAGACATAGAAACGTAGAAACATAGAAATTGGTGCAGGAGTAGGCCATTCTGCCCTTCGACCCTGCACCACCATTCAATAAGATCATGGCTGATCATTCCCTCAGGACCCCTTTCCTGCGTTTTCTCCAAATCCCTTGATCCCTTTGGCTGTAAGGGCCATATCCGACTGCCTTTTGAATATATCCAATGAACTGGCATCAACAACTCTATGCGATAGAGAATTCCACAGGTTAACCACTCTCTGAGTGAAGAAGTTACTCCTCATCTGGGTCCGAAATAGAATAATAGAAACATAGAAAATAGGTGCAGGAGTAGGCCATTCAGCCCTTCTAGCCTGCACCGCCATTCAATGAGTTCATGGCTGAACATGAAACTTCAGTACCCCCTTCCTGCGTTCTCGCCATACCCCTTGATCCCCCGAATAGTAAGGACTTCATCTAACTCCCTTTTGAATATATTTACTAAATTTGCCTCAACAACTTTCTGAGGTAGAGAATTCCACAGGTTCACCACTCTCTGGGTGAAGAAGTTTCTCCTCATCTCGGTTCTAAATGCCTTAGCCCTTATCCTCAGACTGTGACCCCTGGTTCTGGACTTCCCCAACATTGGGAACATTCTTCCTGCATCTAACCTGTCTAAACCCGTCAGAATTTTAAACGTTTCTATGAGGTCACCTCTCATTCTTCTGATCTCCAGTGAATACAGTTTATCTAGTCTTTCTTGATAGGTCAGTCCCACCAACCCGGGAATCAGTCTGGTGAATCTTCGCTGCACTCCCTCAATAGCAAGAATGTCGTTCCTCAAGTTAGCAGACCAAAACTGTACACAATACTCCAGGTGTGGCCTCACCAAGGCCCTGTACAACTGTCGCAACACCTCCAGGCCCCTGTACTCAAATCCCCTCGCTATGAAGGCCAACATGCCATTTCGTTTCTTAACCGCCTGCTGTACCTGCATGCCAACCTTCAATGACTGATGTACCATGACACCCTGGTCTCGTTGCACCTCCCCTTTTCCTAATCTGTCACCATTCAGATAATAGTCTGTCTCCCTGTTTTTACCACCAAAGTGGATAACCTCACATTTATCCACATTATACTTCATCTGCCATGCATTTGCCCACTAACCTAAGCTATCCAAGTCACTCTGCAGCCTCATAGCATCCTCCTCGCAGCACACATTGCCACCCAACTTAGTGTCATCCGCAAATTTGGAGATACTACATTTAATCTCCGCGTTTAAATCATTAATGTACAATGTAAACAGCTGGGGCCCCAGCACAGAACCTTACTGTACCCCACTAGTCACTGCCTACCATTCTAAAAAGTACCAATTTACTCCTACTCTTTAGTTCCTGTCTGACAACCAGTTCTCAATCCACGTCAGCACACTACACCCAATCCCATGTGCTTTAACTTTGTACATTAATCTCTTGTGTTGGACCTTGGCGAAAGCCTTCTGAAAGTCAAAATATACCACACCAACTGGTTCTCCTTTTCCACTTTACTGGAAACATCCTCAAAAAATTCCAGAAGATTTGTCAAGCATGATTTCCCTTTCACAAATCCATGCTGACTTGGACCTATCATGTCACCATTTACCAAATACGCTGCTATGACATCCTTAATAATTGATTCCATCATTTTACCCACGACTGAGGTCAGGCTGACCGGTCTATAATTCCCTGTTTTCTCTCTCCCTCCTTTTTTAAAAAGTGGGGTTACATTGGCTACCCTCCACTCCATAGGAACTGATCCAGAGTCAATGGAATGTTGGAAACTGACTGTCAATGCATCCGCTATTTCCAAGGCCCCCTCCTTAAGTACTCTGGGATGCAGTCCATCAGGCGATGGGGATTTATCGGCCTTCAATCCCATCAATGTCCCCAACACAATTTCCAGACTAATAAAGATTTTCCTCAGTTCATCCTCCTTACTAGATCCTCTGACCCCTTTTATATCCGGAAGGTTGTGTGTGTCCTCCTTAGTGAATACCGGACCAAAGTACTTGTTCAATTGGTCTGCCATTTCTTTGTTCCCCGTTATGACTTCCCCTGGTTCTGATTGCAGGGGTCCGACATTTGTCTTTACTAACCTTTTTCTCTTTACATACCAATAGAAACTTTTGCAATCCACCTTAATGTTCCCTGCAAGTTTCTTCTCGTACTCCATTTTCCCTGCCCTAATCAAACTCTTTGTCCTCCTCTGCTGAGTTTTAAATTTCTCCCAGTCCACGGGTTCGCTGCTATTTCTGGCTTTAATACTATCCCTGATTTCCCTTGATAGCCACGGTTGAGCCACTTTCCCTTTTTTATTTTTACGCCAGACAGGAATGTACAATTGTTGTAGTTCATCCATGCGGTCTCTAAATGTCTGTCATTGCCCATCCACAGTCAACCCCTTAAGTGTCATTCGCCAATCTATCCTAGCCAATTCACGCCTCATACCTTCAAAGTTACCCTTCTTTAAGTTCTGGACCATGGTCTCTGAATTAACTGTTTCATTCTCCATCCTAATGCAGAATTCCACCATATTATGGTCAGTCTTCCCCAAGGGGCCTCGCACAATGAGATTGCTAATTAATCCTCTCTCATTACACAACACCCAATCTAAGATGGCCTCCCCAATACTTGGTTCCTCGATATATTGGTCGAGAAAACCATTCCTTATGCACTCCAGGAAATCCTCCTCCACCGTATTGCTTGCAGTTTGACTAGCCCAATCTATGTGCATATTAAAGTCACCCATTATAACTGCTGCACCTTTATTGCATGCACCCCTAATTTCCTGTTTGATGCCCTCCCCAACATCACTACTACTGTTTGGAGGTTTGTACAAAATTCCCACTAACGTTTTTTGCCCTTTGGTGTTCTGCAGCTCTACCCATATAGATTCCACATCATCCAAGCTAATGTCCTTCCTAACTATTGCATTAATCTCTTCTTTAACCAGCAATGCTACCCCACCTATTTTTCCTTTTATTCTATCTTTCCTGAATGTTGAATACCCCTGGATGTTGAGTTCCCAGCCCTGATCATCCTGGAGCCACTTCTGCGTAATCCCAATCACATCATATTTGTTAACATCTATTTGCACAGTTAATTCATCCACCTTATTGCGGATACTCTTTGTATGAATACACAAAGCCTTCTGGCTTGTTTTTTTAACACCCTTTGTCCGTTTAGAATTTTGCTGTACAGTGGCCCTTTTTGTTCTTTACCTTGGGTTTCTCTGCCCTCTACTTTTCCTCATCTTCTTTCTGTATTTTGCTTTTGCCTACTTTTTGTCTCCCTCTGTCTCCCAGCATTGGTTCCCATCCCCCTGCCGTATTAGTGTAACTCCTCCCCAACAGCACAAGCAAACACTCCCCCTAGGACATTGGTTCCGGTCCTGCCCAGGTGCAGACCGTCCGGTTTGTACACGTCCCACCTCCCCCAGAACCGGTTCCAATGCCCCAAGAATTTGAATCCCTCCCTGCTGCACCACTGCTCAAGCCACGTATTCATCTGCGCTATCCTGCGATTCCTACTCTGACTAGCACGTGGCACTGGTAGCAATCCCGAGATTACTAATTTTGAGGTGCTACTTTTTAATTTAGCTCCGAGCTCCTTAAATTCGTTTCGTAGGACCTCATTCCTTTTTCTTACCTTTGTCGTTGGTACCAATGTGCACCACGATAACTGGCTGTTCTCCCTCCCTTTTCAGAATGTCCTGCAACCGCTCCGAGACATCCTTGACCCTTGCACTCGGGAGGCAACATACCATCCTGGAGTCTCGGTTGCGGCCGCAGAAACGCCTATCTATTCTCCTCACCATTGAATCCCCTATCACTATCGCTCTCCCACTCTTTTTCCTGCCCTCCTGTGCAGCTGAGCCAGCTTACGCCTTATTCATAGACTGTGACCCCTGGTTCTGGAACTCCCCAGCAACGGGAACATTCTTCCAACTCTAACCTGTCCAGTCCCGTCAGAAGTTTATATGTTTCTGTGAGATCTCCTCTCATTCTTCTAAACTCCAGTGTATAAAGGCCAGTTGATCCAGTCTCTCCTCCTTTTTCAGTTCTGCCATCCCGGGTGGGCCTTCGCTGTACTCCCTCGATAGCAAGAACATCCTTCCTCAGATTAGGAGATCAAAACTGAACACAATTTTCACAGTGCAGGGAACATAAATATTGACTGCAAAAGCTTCTATAGATATGCGAAGAGAAAACGATTAATGAAGACAAATATAGGTCCCTTGCAGTCAGAATCTGGCGAATTTATAATGGGGAACAAAGTAATGGCAGACCAATTGAACAAATACTTTGGTTCCGTGTTCACTAAGGAAGATATAAATAATCTTCCAGAAATACTAGAGGACCGAGGGTCGAGCGAAAAAGAGGACTGAAGCAAATCATTATTCGTCGGGAAATTGTGTTAGGGAAATTGATGGGATTGAATGCCGATAAATCCCCAGGGCATGATAGTCTGCATGCCAGAGTACATAAGGAAGTGACCTTAGAAATAGTGGATGCATTGGAGATAATTTTCCAACATTATATAGAGTGTGGATCAGTTGCTATGGATTGGAGTGTAGCTAATGTAATCCCACTTTTTATAAAAGAAGGGAGAGGTAAAATAGGGAATTTTAGACCAGTTAGCCTGACATGGGTGGTGGGGAAAATGTTGGAATCAATTATTAAAGGCGTAATAGCAGCGCATTTGGAAAGCAGTGACAGGATCGGTTCAAGTTAGCATGGATTGATGAAGGGGAAATCATGCTTGCCAAATCTTCTGGAATTTTTTGAGGATGTAACGAGTTGAGTGGACAAGGGAGAACCAGTAGATGTAGTGTATTTGGACTTTCACAAAGCTTTTGACAAGGTCCCACACAAGAGATTAGTGTGCAAAATTAAAGCTCATAGTATTGGGGGTAATGTATTGACTTGAATAGATACCTGGCTGGCAGACAAGGATGCAAAGAGCAGTAATAAACGGGGCCTTTTCAGAATGGTAGGCAGTGAATCGTGGTGTAACGCAACGTTCAGTGCTGCGACCCCAGCTATTTAAAATATGCATTAATGATTGGACGATGGAATTGAATGTAATATCTCCAAGTTTGCTGATGACACTAAGCTGGGTTGCAGTGTGAGCTGTGATGAGGATGCTAAGATGCTGCAGGGTGACTTCGACAGGCTCGGTGAGTAAGCAAATTCATGGCAGATGCAGTATAATGTGGATAAATGTCAGATTATCCACTTTGGAGTCAGAAACAGGGAGGCAGAATGTTAACTGAAATGATGACAGATTAGGAAAAGGGGAGGTGCAACGAGACCTGGGTGTCGTGGTACATCAGTCATTGGAAGTTGACATGCAATTACAGCAGGCGGTGAAGAAGGCAAATGGTATGTTAGCCTTCATAACGACAGGATTTGAGTGTATGAGAAGGGAGGTCTTGCTGCAGATCCATAGGGCTTTGGTGCTGCCATTCCTTGAATATTGTGTACAGTTTTGATATCCTAATCTGAGGAAGAACATTCTTGCTATTGAGGGAGTGCAGTGAACGTTCACCAGACTGATTCCCGGGATGGCAGGACTGACATAGAAAGAAAGACTCGATCGACTAGGCTTATATTTCCTGGAATTTAGAAGAATGAGATGGACCTCATAGAAACATATAAAATTCTGACGGGATTGGACAGGTTAGATGGAGGGAGAATGTTCCCGATGTTGACGAAGTCCAGAACCAGGGGTCAAAGTATATTGATAAGGGGTAAGCCATTTAGCACAGAGAAGAGGAGAACATTATTCACTAAGAGAAATGTTAACCTTTGGAATTTTCCACCACAAAGTTGTTGAGGCCAGCCCATTAGACAAATTCGAAAGTGAGTTAGATGTGGCCCTGAGGGCTCAAGGTTTCAAGGGGTATGGATAGAAAGCAGGAATGGGTTACCGAAGTTGCATGATCAGGCATGATTATATTGAATGGTGTTGCAGGCTCGAAGGGCTGCATCGCCGACTCCTGCACCTAATTTCTATGTTTCTGTGATTCGAAGTTGACATATGTTAAGTTCAGTGATTGTCTATTGATCAAGTTCAGGTGATGGGTCAGCTTACATGCTTTGGGTCAGGTGATTGCAATTGTCCAGTTTGTGATAATGGCTTGTGTCTGGATGGCTCAGTCTCGCATGATTCTCTTAATTTTAGAGTCGTCGGGTTTAAAACCCTGTTTGGCGGTTTTGTGCTTTGCATGTTTAGACTGATTTTACAGGCGATGCCCCGCTCTGAATTAATAGGCAAACAGTTCAAGGGATTTTTGAGATAAATGCTAATCGTCAACAGTTTCAGGGAATCTCTCACTGATTCGGGACTCTGTCCAGCAACTTTCTTCTAAAGATGTAAATTAATACAATTTCAAACGTAGCTCGGATTCACTTCGGCTCCTGGAAACTTCGGCTATCTCTCGCTTCATCATTGGTGCGAGAAAAGAACGGAGAATTTGTATTGTGTACAGTTTTGTTTCCTTACATAAGGACGTAAATGTACTTTAGAGGAAATATAGAAACATAGAAAATAGTTGCAGGAGAAGGACATTCGGCCCTTCGAGCCTGCACCACCATTCAATAATATCATGGCTGATCACTCACATCAGTAACCTTTTCCTACTTTCTCACCATAACCCTTGATCACTTTAGCCGCAAGGGCCATATCTAACTCCCTCTTGAGTATCTCCAATGAACTGGCATCAACTCTCTGCGGTAGAGAATTGCAACCGTTAACCACACTGAGTGAAGACGTTTCTCCTCAACTCAGTCCTAAATGGCCTACCCCTTATCCTTAGACTGTGTCCACTGGTTCTGGAAATCCCCAACATCGGGAACATTCTTCCTGCATCGAACCTGTCCAGTCCCGTCAGAATTTTATATATTTCTATGAGATCCCCTCAAATCCTTCTAAACTCCAGCGAATGCAGACCTTGTCGATCTATTCTTTCCTCATATATCAGGCCTGCCTTCCCGGGAATCAGTCTGGTGAACGTTCGCTGTGCTCGCTCCATAGCAAGAACGTCCTTCCTCAGATTAGGAGACGAAAACTGAACACAATATTCTCGATGAGGCCTCATCAATTCTCTATACAAGTCCAGTAACGCGTCCCTGCTCCTCTACTCAAAACGCCTAGCTATGAAGGCCAACATGCCACTTGCCTAGTTCACCACTTGCTGTACCTACATGCCAATTTTCAATGCCTGATGTACCATGAGACCCAGCTTTCGTTGCACCTCCCCTTTTCCTAATCTGCCGCCATTCAGATAATATTTGCCTTCGTGTTTTTGCCACCAAAATGGATAACCTCACATTTATCCACATTATACTGCATCCGCCATGCATTTGCTCACTCACCTTACATGCAAAGTCACCCTGCAGCCTCTTAACATCCTCCTCGCAGCTCACACCACCAGGCAGCTTAGTGTTGTCTGCAAACTTGGAGATATTACACTCAATTGCTTCATCTAAATCATTGATGTATATTGTAAATAGCTGGGGTCCAGGCACTGAGCCCTGCGGCACACCGCTAGTCACTGCCTGCCATTCTGAAAAGGATCCGTTTATCCAGACCGACTCTCTGTTTCCTGTCTGCCAACCAGTTCTCTATCCACGTCAATACATTATCCCCAAAACCATGTGCTTTAATTTTGCACTCCAATCTCTTGTGTGGGACCTTGTCAAAAGCCTTTTGAATGTCCAAATACTCCACATCGACTAGTTCTCCCTTGTCTACTCTACGTATTACATCCTCAAAAAATTCTAGAAATTGGTCAAGCATGATATCCCTTTCATAAATCCATGCTGACTTGGACCGATTCTATCACTGCTTTCCAAATGTGCTGCTAATTCATCTTTAATAATTGATTCCAACATTTTCCCCACTACTGATGTCAGGCTAATCGGTCTATACTTACCCGTTTTTTCTCTCCCTCCTTTCTTAAAAAGTGGTGTTACTTTAGCTACCCTCCAGTCCATAGGAACTGATCCAGATTCGATAGACTGTTTGGAAAATGATCACCAATGCATCCACTATTTCTACGGAGATGCAATCAAGTTTCGCCTGATTGATTCCTGAGAGCTGAAGGCTTTCCAATAAGGAGAGAATTTGTTTTAATTGCGCTGATGTTCTCAATTTTAATAGAATGAGCATTGATCTCATTGAAATGTATAAAATGCTTGGCAGGCTTTAAATCAGAGACAAGTGCGCTTGGCGCTGATCCATGACGGACAGATGGCGATTCAGACAACTGTTAATCTTTAAATCAGTGATGCAACTTGAAATAACAACAACAAATGTTATTATGTAGCGCTTTGAACTTAGTGAAACGTCCTCAGGCGCTTCACTGTTTTGTGAAATTTAAAACAAATTAACACCGAGCCGCTTATGGAGAAATGAGAGCAGGTGACGAGATACGTTTAAAGAAGCGTGTTGAAGTAGGAAAGAGTGGTAGAGAGGCAGAGATGTTTAGCGAGGGTGTTGCAGATCTTGGGAGTGCTTCGGCAACAGAAGACACAGCCAGCAATGGTTGAGCGATTATTATCAGGGATAATAAGGGCAGGATCATAGGAGCGCATCATGGGGTTGGAGGAGATTGTGCAGACAATGAGGGCCGAGGCCATGTAGATATTTGAACAAAAGGCTGAGAATTTTGAAATGGAGGCATTGCTTAAGTCGGAGCCACTATAGGCCAGCAAGCAAAGGGATGATGGTTGAGTGGGGCTTGTGCGAGTTGGCATAGGGGTAGCCGAGTTTTGCATCACCTCCGGTTGACAAGGGTAAAAAATGGGAGGCCAAACAGGAGAGTATTTTAATAGTCAAGTGTAGAGGTAATGAAGGCATGGATGATTGCTTCAGCAGTGGATGAGCTGAAGCGAGAGTCAAGATGGACGTCGAAATATGCGTTGTTGGGACTGGTATATAATATATTCACACAAAACCGATGGACTTGATGCTGTATCTCAGTCTGGTAATTGCTGTGATTCTGTACTGTTAAATAATGTGTTGTTCTATTGTTGCTTATGGAATTGATACACTATCTCAGTCTGGCGCAGTCTGACACAATTAGACTGGTATATAATTTCTAGTTCTGTCTGTGCTGTAGTATTTATTATCATCATCCTCAATGTAAGCAGTACCTCGAAATCGATGAATATTGCTTTCACTCTAAAAGTGCGTTCTCAGATATTTATACTGCATTTATACACTATTTATACTGCATGCCAGTCTGCCGTTTTTGGACTGGTATAAAATGTGTGGTTCTGTCCGTGCTGAAATATTTATTATCATCATAATCAACATAGGCAGTCCCTTGAAATCGAGGAAGACTTGCTTCCACTTCAAAATTGAGTTCTCAGCTATTTATACTGTATTTATACAGGATTTATACTGTATGCCAACCTGACACTTCCTGGCAATTTTCGACTTCTATATAATGTGTACTTCTATCTGTGCTCGTGGAATTGATACGGTATCTGAGTCAGACGTTGTCTGAGAATTTTAGACTGGGATCTAAAATGTAGTTCTGCCTGTTCTGATCGAATAGACTGCCAGTGTGAGGTGACTATTTGGACTTCCGTACCGCAGAGGGATTTGGAAATTTCAGGAATGAAATTCGCTTGGTAACGCCGTAATTTAGCGCCAGCAGAGTACAAGGTAAATATTGCTTTTTGATATATTTCAACCTTTATTTATTCGATGTACCAATTTTAATATCTGCGATTTTTGGACTGGTACATAATGTACAGCTCCATCTATGCTATTGAAATGTATTGACATCGCAGTCTGATTCTCTATGAAAGTTTTCGACTTGTGCAGGTCAACCTGTACTAATTGGATAAATACTGGATCTACGTCTGGGTCTGAGATTTTGCTCATACCTAATGTGTGGTTCAGTCTGTTCTCATGTAATTGATGAGATGGAGGATTGTCCTATGAGGGGAAATTGAGCAAAGTCGACATCTATTCTTTAGATTTTAGAAAAATGAGAGGTTATCTTATTGATACTAACACAATTCTTACACGGCTTGACAGGCTAGATGCAGGGAAGATGTTTCTTCTGGCTGAGGAGTCTCGATCCTGGGGTCAGAGTCTCAGAATTAGTGGTCGGTCATTTATGACAGAGAAGGGACGAAACCTTTTCACTCAGATGGTGGTGAATTTTTGGAATTCGCTACCCCAGAGGGTTGTGGTGCCTCAGTCTTTGAGTATATCAAGACAGTGATTATTATTTCTGTGCTAATCAAACAGATGCTCAGAGGATGGAGAATCTTTGTAATTTGCTTGATAACGCCGCCCGTTAACGCCGGCAGAGAGTAAGCTACTTTTTAATTTCATTCTTCCTTTTGGCATTGATTTATTCGTTGTACCAATGGTGAAGTGTGGGTCTAGGTCGGAGAAGTGTTTTACTGTTTTTCTTCCCGTTTTTGCAGCTCGCATGCCGGTAAACCTCTATCACAAAATGCAATAGCCCGCCTGATCTCCCGCCCTTTTGGTGCCCGACGATGACCGTGTATCATCACTTTTAGTGCTGCTCTCTCACCTTCGGGTGTCAAAACTCAATTTCGCAGTTTCAGACGGCATAACACGTAACACTAAAATGAGCATTCAGGCGTTGACACCGCCTCAAAAAGAGCCATGCCCACTTTCGCCCCCTCAGTCTTTGAGAATATTCAAGACAGTTTTTGGTGGAATTTTGGACATCAAGGCAATCAAGGAATATGGGGCTCGTGCAGGAAAGTTGAGTTGAGGTAAATGATCAGCCATGATCTCATTAATTGACGGAGCAGGCTCGAGGGGCCGAATAGCCTCTTCCTGCTCCCTATTCGTATGTGCATATATTATTATATTGTATCTCCTTCTGATTCTCTCTGAGACTCTTGGAATAGTATAACACACGTAGTTCAGTCTGTACTACTGGAATTGATGGGATGGGGGATGGTCCTTTGAGGGCAGATTGAGTAGAGCAGACCTATGTTTTCTCCACTTTTGGAAGAATGAGAGGTGATCTCATTGAAACACGCCACATTTTCACAGAGATTGACAGGGTAGATGCAGAGAGGATGTTTCCTCTGGCAGAGGAATCTAACCCTAGGGGTCGCAGTCTTCGAATAAGGGGTCGGCCATTTTGTACAGAGATTAGCAGAAATCTCTTCATTCACATGGTGGTTACTGTTTGGAATTCGTTACCCCAGAGGGCTGTGGAGGCTCAGTCTTGGAGTATATAAAAACAGAGATCAATGTATGTTTGGATATTAAGCGAATCAAGGGATAGGGGAACAGGACAGAAAATTGGTGTTAAGATATAAGATCAGCCTTGATCTCACTGAATACTGCCGCAGCCTCGAGGGTCAGAATGGTCTATTGCTGCTCCAACTTCTTGTGTACTTATTTGCTTGTACTCTATCTCAGTCAGACTCTTTCTGAGATTCTTGAAATGGCATATAATATGAAGGTCAGTCTGTATTACTTATTGATATGATACCGTTACTCTCTGAGATTTTTGGACAGATATATAATGTATAGCTCAGTCTGAGCTAATGATCTCCATTGGCATTGCAATCTGATTCTCTATGTAATTCTTGGACTGGCATATCAGATCAACCTGTACTAACTGAACTAATGCTGTATCTCTGATTGAGAACGTCTCAGATTTATGGAAGTGTATAATGCATGCTAATGTAATTGATGGGATGAAAGATTGCTCTATGGACATAAGAGCATAATAGCTAGGAGCAGAGGTAAGCCATTTGACCTCTCGAGCCTGCTCCGCCCGTCAATAAGATCATGGCTGATCTGATCCGAGCCTCAACTCCACTTCCCACCTACTCCCCATAAACCTTGACTCCATTATCATTGAAACATCAGTCTATCACCACATCAAATATATTCAAAGACCCAGCCTTCACAGCTCTCTGGGGTAGATTATTCCAAAGATTCACGACCCTCTGGGAGAATAAATTCCTCCTCATTTCTGTTTTCAATGGGAGACCACTTATTCTGAAACTATGTACCCTAGTTCTAGATTCCCCCATGAGGGAAAACATGCTTTCTGCAACTAACCCGTGTCAAGCCCCCTCAGTATCTTAGACGTTTCAATAAGATTACTTCTCACTCTTCTAAACTTAAAAGAGTATAAGCACAACCAGCTCAATCTTTCTTTTTATGACAACACTTCTTCTCAGGATTCAACCTTGTGCACCTTTTCTGAACTGCCTCCAATTCAAGTATATCCTTCTTTAAGGAGACAAAAACTGTATGCAGTACTCGAGGTGTGGTCTCACCAAAGCCCAGGACAGTTGGATCAGGTATTCCCTACTTTTATGCTCCATCCCCTTTGCAATTAAGGCCAACGTTCCATTTGCCTTCCTGATTATTTGATCTACCTGCATACTAACGGTTTGAATTTGATGCACAAGAACCGGCAGATCATTTTGTATTACAGCATTTTGTACTAGCTCCACACATAAATAATAATTAGTTTTTTTTAATTTCTGACCAAAACCTCACATTTTCGCACGTTGTATTCCATCTTCCAAATGTTTGCCCACCGAATTAGCCTATCTATATCCTTTTGCAGATTCTTTGCACCATCGTCACAACTTGCTTTTCCAGTGATCTTTGTATCATCAGTATTTTGGCTACATTACACTCGGTTCATTCATCCAGTCATTAATATAGATTGGAAAAAGTTCAATACCCAGCACTGCTCCGTGTGGCACTCCACTCGTTACTGTTTGCCAACCTGAAAATTACCCATTTATCGCAACTCTCTCTGTTCTGTTGTTAGCCAATCCTCTATCCATGCTAATACAAGAACATAAGAACATAAGAAAATGGAGCAGGATTAGGCAATACGTCCCCTCGATCCTGCTCTGCCATTCAATAAGATCATGGCTGATCTGATCATGGACTGAGCTCCACTTCGCTGCTCGCTCCCCATTACACCTTATCCCCTTATTGTTTAACAAAATGTCTATTTCTGACTGAAATTTATTCAATGTCCCAGATTACACAGCTCTCTTGAGGCAGCGAATTCCACAGATTTACAACCCTCTGAGAGAAGAAATTTCTCCTCTTCTCTGTTTTAAATGGGCGGCCAATTATTCTAAGATCATGCCCTCTGGTTCTCGTCTCCCCCATCAGTAGAAACATCCTCTCTGCATCCGCCTTGGCGAGCCCCCTTATAATCTAATACGTTTCAATGAAACCACCTCTCCTTCTTCTGAATGCCAATGAAAAGAGGCCCAACCTACTCAAAATTTTCTGATAAGTAATCCCCCTCATCCCTGGAATCAACCTAGTGAATCTTCTCTGAACTGCCTCCAAAGTAAGTATATCCTTTCGTAAATACGGAAACCAGAACTGCACGCAGTGTTCCAGGTGTGGCCGCACCAATACCCTGTATAGATGTAGCAAGACTTCCCTGCTTTTATACTCCATCCATTTTGCAATAAATGCCAAGATACCATTGGCCTTCTTGATCACTTGCTGTACATCCATACTAACCTTTGTGTTTCGTGCACAAGTACCCCCAGGTCCCGCTGTTCAATCTGTCTCCATTTAAATAATAACTTGCTCTTCAATTTTTGCTGCCGAAGTGCATGACCTCACAGTTTCCAACATTATACTCCATCTGACAAATTTTTGCCCACTCACTTAGCCTGTCTATGTTCCTTTGCAGGTTTTTTGTGTCCTCCTCGCATATTGCTTTTCCTCCCATTTTTATATCGTCAGCAAACTTTACACTCAGTCCCTTATTCCAAGTGTTTAATATAGAGTGTAAATAATTGAGGTCCCAGCACTGATCCCTGTGGCACCCCACTAGTTACTGGTTGCAAACCATAGAATGAACCATTTATTCCTGCTCACTGTTTGCTGTTCGTTATCCCATCTCCTATCATGCTAATATATTACTCCCAACCCCGTGAACTCAATCAGTTGCTCACAGCAGCATTAGACTTTATTCCCGCTGAAATAATTATAGGATTCAATATATTTAAATATCGAGGAGAGGCAATGGGGACAAACCAATTCTCCCAAAGATCAATTTCTACAAACGTCATATTTGCAACAATAATCAGTAGGTCATGGTTTACAAGGGAATTTTACTTATGAGCAGATCTGTTTCATGGTCCAGGGACAGTGTCTGAATGTAAAGTAATCAATGGGTAATGCTGTGCCAGTGATTTTTTGATATGAATTTCTACTCGTGTATAATATATGTGGATTATAACATACTTTATGTTGCATATCTAAAGTGCCGGACCAGACGCATTAATTTACCCTGTTCAATGACTAGAATTAATGAAGGTTTCCAAGGAAAGTAATTGTCCCTGCTCGTTAGTAATTCCAGTTGGATGCAGTCAAAAGGTTCATACAATCTTCTTTATAATGTATATTATGTTGAAATATATATACATCATTTTTCAGATCTGCATATTGCTCAGATCAATACATCACTTCCCATCATTTAATCATTAACCCCACTGAATGTACAAAACTAAGCCATCTTAATCTCACTCCGAGAGATTGGACTGCTGGATTGAATTCACTGTGCAGACTTTTGAATAGAAGGTTGCTAAGTAATATCAGAATTTCCAAAATCCAGAAAAAGGTTCTCCCATTGTAAGCAAAACCTGTCAGGGTTTAAATATTCCTCTTTATAAGTTCAGTCTTTACAGAATCATAATGGAAATCTCCATCCTTCCGCAAAGGCAGAAACCATATAACACGAGTTCATTGCTGGGAGGGAGACGTAGTTAACGTATGCCTACAAAGGTTCAAATCTGGATCATAACGTTCAATGTTCTGGTACTGAGTTCACACAGTCCAACACAAGATCTCTTTGAATATTACAGCATTAACAGTGAATCTGAATTCCAGCATGAAAGTGGACAGGTTATATTCCCGGCCATTGCTACATATCTAACTTCATTAAATCAGTGAATGTATTGATGGAATTGAAAGGGAGATACTGTATACTGACTGTTGTCTCTCAGTCCCTCCCTCTCAGCGAGATACCTTTACACTGACTGGTGTCTCTCAGTCCCTCTCCCTCAGGGACATATCTTTACACTGACTGGTGTCTCTCAGTCCACTCTCCATCAGGGAGATATCTGTACACTGATTGGTGTCTCTCAGTCCCTCTCCCTCAGGGAGATATCTGTACTTCTGACAGATGTCTCTCACTCTCTCTGTATCTCAGGGAGATATCTGTACACTGACTGGGTTCTCAATCCCTCTCCCTCACGGATATATCTGGACCCTGACTGGTGTATCCCTGTCCTTCTCCCTCAGGGAGATATATTGATACTGACTGGTCTCTCAGTGCCTCTCCCACAGCGAGATATCTGTACACTGACCGTTGTGTCTCAGTCTCTCTGTGTCTCAGGAAGATATCTGTACACAGACTGGTGTCACTCAGTATTTCCCTCTCAGGTTGGTTTCTGTGCACTGACTTGTGTCTCTCAGTCCCTCTCTTTCAGGGAGATATCCGTACACTGAATGGTATCTCTCAGTCCCTCTTCCTCAGGGTGATATATGTACACTGAATGTTGTCTCTCAGTCCCTCCCTCTCAGGAAGATATCTGTACACTGACTGGTGTCTCTCAGTCCCTCTCCCTCAGAGCCATATCTGTACACTGACTGGTGTCTCTCAGTACCTCTCTTCAGGGTTATATCAGTACACTGACTGTTGTCTCACAGTCCCTCTCCTCAGGGAGATATCTGTACACTGACTGTTGTCTCAGTCCCTCTCCCTCAGAGAAATAACTGTACAGTGAGTGGTGCCCCTCAGTCCCTCACTCTCAGGATGATATCTGTACACTGACTGTTGTCTCTCAATCCCTCTCACTCATGGAGATATCTATATATTGACTTGTGTCTCTCAGTCCCTCTCTTTCCGGGAAGAATAAGTGCACTGAATGGTGTCTCTCATTACCTTTCCCTCAGGGAGATATCTATTCACTGACTGGTGTCTCTAAGTCCCTCATCCTCAGTGACATATCTGCACACTGACTGGTGTCTCTCAGTCCCTCCCTCTCAGGGCGATATCAGTAAACTGACTGGTGTCTCTCAGTCGCTCTCCCTCAGGGAGATATCTGTACTCTGACTGGCGTCTCTGAATCCCTCACGCTCATGGAGATATCTGTACACTGACTTGTGTTTCTCAGTCCCTCTCCCTCAGGGAGATATCTGTACACTGATTGTAGTCTCTCAGTCCCTCGCACTCAGGACACATCTGTACACTGAATGGTGTCTCTCAGGCCCTCTCCCTCAGGGAGATATCTGTAAACAGACCGGTGTCAACAAGTCCCTCTCTCTCAGAGACATATATGGACACTTACTGGTATCTCTCAGTCCCAATCCCCCAGCGACATATCTGGACAGTGTCTGGTGTCTCTCAGTGGTCCCTCTCTGGGTGATAACTGTACAATGACTGGTGTCTCTCAGTCCCTCTCCCTCAGGGAGATATCTGTACACTGACTGGTGTATATCAGTCCCTCTCCCTCAGGCAGATATCTGTACACTGACTGCCGTCTCTCAGTCCCTCCCTCTCAGGGAGATATCTGTTCACTGACTGGTGTCGCTTCGTCCCTCTCCCTCAGGGAGATATCTATACACTGACTGGTTTCTCTCAGTCCCTACCTCTCAGGGTGATATCTGTACACTGACTGGCGTGTCTCAGTCCCTCCCTCTAAGGGAGATATCTGTAAACTGACTGCTCTCTCAGTCCCTCTCCCCCAGGGAAATATCTGTACACTGAATGGTGTCTCTCAGTCACTCTCTCTCAGGGACGTATCTGTACACTGACTGGTATATTTCAGTCCCACTCCCCCAGCGACATATGTATACACTGACTGGTGTCTCTCAGTCCCTCCCTCAAGGGTCATATCTGTACACTGACTGGTGCCTCTCGGTCCAGTATCGATCAGGGAGATATCTGTACACAGACTGCTGTCGCTCATTCCCTCTCCCACAGGGAGATATATATATATGTCCTCTGACTGATGTTTCTCAGTCTCCCTGTCTCTCACGGTGATATCTGTGCACTTACTGGCGTCTCTCATCCCTCTCCCTCAGGGTGATATCTGTACACTTACTGGAGTCTCTCTTTCCCCGTCGCTCAGGCAGTTATCTGTACACTGACTGGCGTCTCTCAGTCCCTCACTCTCAGGAGATATCTATACACTTATTGGTTTCTCTCAGCCCTTCCCGCTCAGGGACATATCTGTACACTGACTGGTATATCTCAGTCCCTCTCCCTCAGCGACATATCTGAATACTGACTGGTGTCTCTCTGTCACCCTCCCTGAGGGAGATATCTATACACTGACTGGTTTCTCTCATCTCTCTCTCTCAAGGTGATATCTGTATACTGACTGGTGTCTCTCAGTCCTTCTCCCTCAGGCAGATATCTGTGCACCGACTGGTGTGTCTCAGTCCCTCTCCCGCAGGCAGATATATGTACACTGACTGGTATCACTCAGTCCCTCTCGCTCAGGGAGATATCTGTCCTCTGACTAATGTCACTCAGTCTCTCTGTCTCTGAGGGAGATATGTGAACACTGACTGGTCACTCAGTTCTCTACCCCAGGGAATTATCTGTATACTGACTGGCGTCTCTCAGTCCCTCCCTCTCAGGGAGATATCTGTTCACTGACTGGTGTCACTCAGTCCCTCTCGCTCAGGGAAATATATGTCCTCTGACTAATGTCTCTCAGTCTCTCTGTCTCTCAGGGAGATATCTGTAAACTTACTGGTGTCTCTTAGTCCCTCTCCCTCACGGAGATATCTCTACGCCGACTGGTTTCTCTCAGTCCCTCCCTCTCAGAGTGATATCTGTACACTGACTGGTGACTCTCGTCCGGTATCGCTCAGGAAGATATCTGTGCACTTACTGGTGTCTCTCAGTCCCTCTCCCTCTGGATGATATCTGTACAATGACTGGTGTATCTCAGTTTTTCTCCCTCAGGCAGATATCTGCACAATGACTGGTGTGTCTCAGTCCCTCTCCCGCAGGCAGATATCTGTACACTGACTGGCATCTCTTAGTCCCTCCCTCTCAGGGAGATATCAGTTCACTGACTGGTGTCGCTCAGTCCTGCTCCCTCAGGGAGATATCTGTCCTCTAATTGATGTCTCTCAGTCAATCTGTCACTCACGGAGATATGTGTACACTGACAGGTCACTCATTCCTCTCCCCCAGGGAAATATCTGTACACTGACTGGCGTCTCTCAGTCCCTCCCTCTCAGGGAGATATCTATACACTGATTGGTTTCTCTTGGTCCCTACCTCTCAGGGATTTATCTGTACACTGACTGATATATCTCAGTCCCTCTCCCCCAGCTACATATCTAAACACTGACTGGTGTCTCTCAATCCTCTTCCCTCAGGCAGCTATCTGTACACTGAATGGTGTCTCTCAGTCCCTCCCTCTCAGGTTGATATCTGTACACTGACTGGTGAATCTCGTCCAGTATCGCTCAGGGAGATATCTGTGCACTTACTGGTGTCTCTCAGTCCCTCTCCCTCAGGGTGATATCTGTACACTGACTGGAGTCTCTCAGTCCCCGTCGCTCAGTCAGTTATCGGTATACTGTCTGGCGCCTCTCAGTTCCTCCCTCTCAGGGAGATATCTGTACACTGACTGATATATCTCAGTCCCTCTCCCCCAGCTACATATCTGAACACTGGCTGGTGTATCTCAATCCCCTTTCCTCAGGCAGTTATCTGTATACTGACTAGTGTCTCTCAGTCCCTCCCTCTCAGGGAGATATCTGTTCACTGACTGGTGTCTCTCAGTTCCTCTCCCTGAGGGAGATATCTATACACTGACTGGTTTCTCTCATTCCCTCACTCTCAGGTTGATATCTGTAAACTGACTGGTGTCTCTTAGTCCCTCTCCATGAGGCATATATCTGTACACTGACTGGCGTCTCTCAGTCCCTCCCTCCAAGTGAGATATTTGTACACTGACTGGTGTCGCTCAGTCCCTCTCCCTCAGGGAGATATCTATCCTCTGACTGATGTCTCTCAGTCTCTCCGTCTATCAGGGAGATATCTGTAAACTGACTGGTCACTCAGTCCCTCTCCCCCATGGAAATATCTGTACACTGAATGGTGTCTCTCAGTCACTCTCTCTCTCAGGCATATATCTGTACACTGACTGGCGGCGCTCAGTCCCTCCCTCTCAAGGAGATATCTGTTGACTGATTGGTGTCTCTCAGCCCACTCTCCCTCCGGGAGATATCTGCACACTGACTGGTGTCGCTCTGTCCCTCTCCCACAGGGAAATATATGTCCTCTGAATTATGTCTCTCAGTCTCTCTGTCTCCCAGAAAGATATCTGTAAACTCACTTGTGTCTCTTAGTCCTTCTCCCTCAGGGAGATAACTATGCACTGACAGGTTTCTCTCAGTCCCTCCCTCTCAGGGAGATATCTGTAAACTGACTGGTCACTCAGTCCCTCTCCCCCAGGGAAATATCTGTACACTGAATGGTGTCTCTCAGTCACTCTCTCTCTCAGGCATATATCTGTACACTGACTGGCGGCGCTCAGTCCCTTCCTCTCAAGGAGATATCTGTTGACTGATTGGTGTCTCTCAGCCCACTCTCCCTCCGGGTGATATCTGTACACTGACTGGTGTCGCTCTGTCCCTCTCCCACAGGGAAATATATGTCCTCTGAATGATGTCTCTCACTCTCTCTGTCTCTCAGGGAGATATCTGTAAACTCACTGGTGTCTCTTAGTCCTTCTCTCTCAAGGAGATAACTATGCACTGATTGGTTTCTCTCAGTCCCTCCCTCTCAGGTTGATATCTGTACACTGACTGGTGTCTCCCAGTCCCTCTCACTCAGGCAGATATCTGTACACTGACTGGTGTGTCTCAGTCCCTCTCTCACAGGCAGATATCTGTACACTGACTGGTGTCGCTCAGTCCCTCTCCCTCAGGGAGATATCTGTCCTCTGACTGATGTCTCTCAGTCTCTCTGTCTCTCAGGGAGATATGTGTACACTGACTGGTCACTCATTTCTCTCCACCAGGGAAATATCTGTAAACTGACTGGTTACTCTCAGTCCCTCCCTCTCATGTTGATATCTGTACACTGACTGGTGTCTCTCAGTCCACTCTCCCTCAGGGAGATATCTGTACACTGACTGGTTCCTCTCAGTCACTCTCTCGAAGGGACATATCTATACATTGACTGGTATATCTCAGTCCCTCTCCCCCAGCGATATAACTGTATACTGACAGGTCTCTCTCTCTCCCTCCTTCTCAGGGTGATATCTGTACACTGACTGCTGTCTCTCAGTCCCTCTCCCTCAGGAAGATATCTGTACACTGACTTGCGTCTCTCTGTCCCATTCTCTCAGCGAGATATCTGATAACTGAATGGTGTCTCTCATTCCCTCCCTCTCACGGAGATATGTGTACACTGACTGGTGTCTCGCAGTCCCTCTCTTTCAGGGAGATATCTGTACACTAACTGGTTTTCTCAGTCCCTCCCTCACATGTTGATATCTGTACACTGACTGTTGTTTCTCAGTCCCTCTCCATCAGGCATATATCTGTACACTGACTGGCGTCTCTCAGTCCCTCCCTCTCAGTGAGATATCTGTACACTGACTGGTGTCGCTCAGTCCCGCTCCCTCCGGGAGATATCTGTCCTCTGACTGGTCACTCAGTCCCTCTCCCCAAGGGAAATATCTGTACACTGAATCATGTCTCTCAGTCACTCTCTCTCAGGCATATATCTGTACACTGAATGGCGACCCTCAGTCACTCCCTCTCAAGGAGATATCTGTTGACTTATTGGTGTCTCTCAGCCCAATCTCCCTCCGGGAGATAGTTGTACACTGACTGGTGTCGCTCAGTCCATCTCCCACAGGGAAATATATGTCCTCTGACTGACGTCTCTCAGTCTCTCTGTCTCTCAGGGAGATATCTGTAAACTCACTGGTGTCTCTTCGTCCCTCTCCCTCAGGGAGATATCTCTACGCCAACTGGTTTCTCTCAGTCCCTCCATCTCAGGGTGATATCTGTACACTGACTGGTGCCTCTCAGTTTTTCTCCCTCAGGCAGATATCTGTACACTGACTGGTGCGTCTCAGTCCCTCTCCCGCAGGCAGATATCTGTACACTGACTGGCATCTCTTTTTCCCTCCCTCTCAGGGAGATATCTGTTCACTGACTGGTGTCGCTCAGTCCCTCTCCCTCAGGGAGATATCTGTCCTCTGATTGATGTATCTCAGTCTATCTGTCACTCAGGACGATATGTGTAAACTGACATGTCACTCATTCGTCTCCCCAGGGAAATATCTGTACACTGACTGGTTTCTCTCAGTCCCTCCCTCTCAGGTTGATATCTGTACACTGACTGGTGACTCTCGTCCAGTATCGCTCAGGGAGATATCTGTGCACTTACTGGTGTCTCTCAGTCCCTCTCCCTCAGTGTGATATCTGTACACTGACTGGAGTCTCTCAGTCCCCGTCGCTCAGACAGTTATCGGTACACTGACTGGCGTCTCTCAGTCCCTCCCTCTCAGGGAGATATCTATACACTGATTGGTATCTCTCAACCCTGCCTCTCAGGGACATATCTTTACACTGACTGATATATCTCAGTCCCTCTCCACCAGCTACATATCTGAATACTGACTGGTGTCTCTCAGTCCCTCTCCATCAGACATATATCTGTACACTGACTGGCGTCTCTCAGTCCCTCCCTCTAAGTGAGATATTTGTACACTGACTGGTGTCGCTCAGTCCCTCTCCCTCAGGGAGATATCTGTCCTCTGACAGATGTCTCTCAGTCTCTCTGTCTCCCAGGGAGATATCTGTAAACTGTCTGGTTACTCAGTCCCTCTCCCCCAGGGAAATATCTGTACACTGAATGGTGTCTCTCAGTCACTCTCTCTCTCAGGCATATATCTGTACACTGACTGGCGGCGCTTTGTCCGTCTCCCACAGGGAAATATATGTCCTCTGAATGATGTCTCTCAGTCTCTCTGTCTCACAGGGAGATATCTGTACACTCACTGGTGTCTCTTCGTACCTCCCTCTGAGTGAGATATCTGTACACTGACTGGTGTCTCTCAGACCCTCTCCCTCAGAGCCATATCTGTACACTGACTGGTGTCTCTCAGTACCTCTCTTCATGGTTATATCTGTACACTGACTGTTGTCTCTCAGTCCCTCTCCTCAGGGAGATATCTGTGCACTGACTGGTCTCTCAGTACCTGTCCCTCAGGGACATATCTGTACACTGACTGTTGTCTCTCAGTCCCTCTCCCTCAGAGAAATAATTGTACACTGTGTGGTGCCCCTCAGTCCCTCACTCTCAGGATGATATCTGTACACTGACTGGTGCCTCTCAATCCCTCTCACTCAGGGAGATATCTGTATACTGACTTGTGTGTTTCTCAGTACCTCTCTTTCCGGGAAGAATATGTGCGCTGACTGGTATCTCTCGTTCCCTTTCCCTCAGCTACATACCTGTACACTGACTGGTGTCTCTCAGTCCCTCTCCCTCAGGGAGATATCTATTCACTGACTGGTGTCTCTAAGTCCCGCATCCTCAGGCACATATCTGCACACTGACTGGTGTCTCTCAGTCCCTCCCTCTCAGGGCGATATCAGTAAACTGACTTGTGTCTCTCAGTCGCTCTCCCTCATTGAGATATCTGTACTCTGACTGGCGTCTCTGAATCCCTCACGCTCATGAAGATATCTGTACACTGACTTGTGTTTCTCAGTCACTCTCCCTCAGGGAGATATCTCTACACTGATTGTAGTCTCTCAGTCCGTCGCACTCAGGACACATCTGGACACTGAATGGTGTCTCTCAGACCCTCCCTCTCAGGGAGATATCTGTTCACTGACTGGTGTCGCTCAATCCCTCTCCCTCAGGGAGATATCTGCCCGCTGACTGATGTCTCTCAGTCTCTGTCTCTCAGGGAGATATGTGTACACTGACTGGTCACTCAGTTCTCTCCCCCAGGGAAATATCTGTACACTGACTGGTTTCTCTCAGTCCCTCCCTCTAATGTTGATATCTGTACACTGACTGGTGTCTCTCAGTCCACTCTCCCTCAGGGAGATATCTATACACTGACTGGTTCCTCTCAGTCCCTCTCTCGAAGGGACATCTCTGTACACTGACTGGTATATCTCAGTCCCTCTCCCCCAGCGACATAACTGTACACTGACTGGTCTCTCTCTCTCCCTTCCTCTCAGGGTGATATCTGTACACTGACTGCTGTCTCTAAGTCCCTCTCGCTCAGGGAGATATCTGTATACTGACTGGCGTCTCTCTGTCCCACTCTCCCAGGGAGATATCTGATAACTGAATTGTGTCTCTCATTCCCTCCCTCTCAATGAGATATCTGTACACTGACTGGTGTCTCGCAGTCCCTCTCTTTCAGGGACATATCTGTACACTGACTGGTTTCTCTCAGTCCCTCCCTCTCATTTTGATATCTGTACACTGACTGGTATCTCTCAGTCCTCCTCTCTCAGGGAGATATCTGTACACTGACTGGTGTCTCTCAGTCCCACTCTCTCATGGAGATATCTGATAACTGACTGGTGTCTCTCAGTCCCTCCCTCTCATGGAGATATCTGTACACTGACTGGTGTCTCTAAGTCCCGCATCCTCAGGGCCATATCTGCACACTGACTGGTGTCTCTCAGTCCCTCCCTCTCAGGGCGATATCAGTAAACTGACTTGTGTCTCTCAGTCGCTCTCCCTCATTGATATATCTGTACTCTGACTGGCGTCTCTGAATCCCTCACGCTCATGAAGATATCTGTACACTGACTTGTGTTTCTCAGTCACTCTCCCTCAGGGAGATATCTCTACACTGATTGTAGTCTCTCAGTCCGTCGCACTCAGGACACATCTGTACACTGAATGGTGTCTCTCAGACCCTCCCTCTCAGGGAGATATCTGTTCACTGACTGGTGTCGCTCAATCCCTCTCCCTCAGGGAGATATCTGCCCGCTGACTGATGTCTCTCAGTCTCTGTCTCTCAGGGAGATATGTGTACACTGACTGGTCACTCAGTTCTCTCCCCCAGGGAAATATCTGTACACTGACTGGTTTCTCTCAGTCCCTCCCTCTCATGTTGATATCTGTACACTGACTGGTGTCTCTCAGTCCACTCTCCCTCAGGGAGATATCTGTACACTGACTGGTTCCTCTCAGTCCCTCTCTCGAAGGGACATCTCTGTACACTGACTGGTATATCTCAGTCCCTCTCCCCCAGCGACATAACTGTACACTGACTGGTCTCTCTCTCTCCCTTCCTCTCAGGGTGATATCTGTACACTGACTGCTGTCTCTAATCCCTCTCGCTCAGGGAGATATCTGTATACTGACTGGCGTCTCTCTGTCCCACTCTCCCAGGGAGATATCTGATAACTGAATGGTGTCTCTCATTCCCTCCCTCTCACGGAGATATCTGTACACTGACTGGTGTCTCGCAGTCCCTCTCTTTCAGGGACATATCTGTACACTGACTGGTTTCTCTCAGTCCCTCCCTCTCATTTTGATATCTGTACACTGACTGGTATCTCTCAGTCCTCCTCTCTCAGGGAGATATCTGTACACTGACTGGTGTCTCTCAGTCCCACTCTCTCATGGAGATATCTGATAACTGACTGGTGTCTCTCAGTCCCTCCCTCTCATGGAGATATCTGTACACTGACTGGTGTCTCTCAGTCCCACTCTCTCAGGGAGATATCTGATAACTGACAGTTGTCTCTCAGTCCCTCCCTCTCACGGAGATATCTGTACACTGACTGGCGCCTCTCTGTCCCTCTCTCTCAGGGAGATATCTGTGCAATGACTGGTGCTTTTCTGTCCCACTCTCTCAGAGAGATATCTGATAACTGACTGGTGTCTCTCAGTACCTCCCTCTCACGGAGACATATGTTCATTGACTGGTGTCTCGCAGTCCCTCCCTCTCAGGGTAATATCTGTAAACTGACTGGTGTCTCTGAGTCCTCTCCCTCAGGGAGACATCTATACACTATCTGGTTTCTCTCAGTCCCTCTCCCTCAGGGAGACATCTGTACACTGAGTGGCATCTCTCAGTTGCTCCCTCTCAGGGAGATATCTGTCCACTCACTGGCGTCTCTCAATCCCTCTCCCTGAGAGAGATATCTGTATACTGACTGGTTTATCTCCTTCCCTCTCTCTCAGGGACATATCTGTACACTCACTGGTATATCTCAGTCCCTCTCCCCCAGCGACATAACTGTACACTGACTGGTCTCTCTCTCTCCCTCCCTCTCAGGGTGATATCTGTACACTGACTGCGGTCTCTCAGTCCCTCTCCCTAAGGCAGATATCTGTACACTGACTGGCGACTCTCTGTCCCTCCCTCTCAGGGAGATATCTGTGCACTGACTGGTGCTTTTCTGTCCCACTCTCTCAGGGAGATATCTGATAATTGACTGGTGTTTCTCAGTCCCTCCCTCTCACGGAGATATCTGCACACTGACTTGTGTCTCGCAGTCCCTCTCTTTCAGGGACATATCTGTACACTGAATGTTATCTCTCAGTCCCCCTCCCTCAGGGAGATATCAGTACACTGACTGGTGTATCTATATCCCAATCTCTCAGGGAGATATCTGATAACTGACTGCTGTCTCTCAGTACCTCTCTCTCACGGAGAAATCTGTTCACTGACTGGTGTCTCTCAGTCCCTCTCTCTCACGGAGAAATCTGTTCACTGACTGGTGTCTCTCAGTCCCTCTCTCTCAGGGTAATATCTGTACACTGACTGGTGTCTCTCAGTCCCTCTCCCTCAGGGAGACATCTATACACTGTATGGTTTCTCTCAGTCCCTCTCCCTCAGGGAGATATCTGTACACTAAGTGGTATCTCTCAGTTGCTCCCTCTCAGGGAGATATCTGAACAATCACTGGGGTCTCTCAATTCCTCTCCCTAAGAGAGAGATCTGTATACTGACTGGTGCTTCTCGGTCCCACTCCCTCAGGGACATAGAAACATAGAACCATAGAAAATAGGTGCAGGAGTAGGCCAATCGGCCCTTCTAGCCTGTCCCGCCATTCAATGAGTTCATGGCTGAACATGCAACTTCAGTACCCCATTCCTGCTTTCTCGCCATACCCCTTGATCCCCCTAGTAGTAAGGATTACATCTAAAAGCTTTTTGAATATATTTAGTGAATTGGCCTCAACAACTTTCTGTGGTAGAGAATTCCACAGGTTCATCACTCTCTTAGTGAAGAAGTTTCGCCTCATCTCGATCCTAAATGGCTTACCCATTATCCTCAGACTGTGACCCCTGGTTCTGGACTTCCCCAACATTGGGAAATTCTTCCTGCATCTAACCTGTCCATACCCATCAGAATTTTAAACGTTTCTATGAGGTCCCCTCTCATTCTTCTGAATTCCAGTGAATACAAGCCCAGTTGATCCTTTCTTTCTTTATAGGTCTGTCCCGCCATCCTGGGAATCAGTCTGGTGAGCCTTCGCTAAACTCCCTCAAAAGCAAGAATGTCCTTCCTCAGGTTAGGTGACCAAAACTGTACACAATACTCCAGGTGTGGCCTCACCGAGGCCCTATACAACTGTAGCAACACCTCCCTGCCCCTGTACTCAAATCCCCTCGCTATGAAGGTCAACATGCCATTTGCTTTCTTAACCGCCTGCTGTACCTGCATGCCAACCTTCAATGACTGATGTACCATGACACCCAGGTCTCGTTGCACCTCCCCTTTTCCTAATCTGTCACCATTCAAATAATAGTCTGTCTCTCTGTTTTTACCACCAAAGAGGATAACCTTACATTATCCACATTATAATTCATCGGCCATGCATTTGCCCACTCACCGAACCTATCCAAGTCACTCTGCAGCCTCATATCATCCTCCTCACAGCTCACACTGTCACCCAATTTAGTGTCATCCGAAAATTTGGAGATACTGCATTTAATCCCCTCGTCTAAATCATTAATGTACAGTGCAAGCAGCAGGGTCACCAGCACAGAACCTTGCGATAACCCACTAGTCACTGCCTGCCATTCTGAAAAGTATCCATTTACTCCTCCTCTTTGCTTCCTGTCTGACAACCTGTTCTCAATCCATGTCAGCTCACTATCCCCAATACCATGTGCTTTAACTTTGCGCATTAATCTCTTGTTTGGGACCTTGTCGAAAGCCTCCTGAAAGTCCAAATATACCACATCAACTGGTTCTCCCTTGTCCACTCTACTGGAAACATCCTCAAACAATTCCAGTAGATTTGTCAAGCATGATTCCCCTTTCACAAATCCATGCTGACTTGGACCTATCATCTCACCTCTTTGGAAATGAGCTGCTATGATATCCTTAATAATTGATTACATCATCTTACCCATTACCGAGGTCAGGCTGACTGGTCTATAATTCCCTGTTTTCTCTCTCCCTCATTTTTTTAAAAGTGGGGTTACATTGGCTACCCTCCACTTGAAGGGAACCGATCCAGAGTCAATGGAATGTTGGAAAATGACTGTCAATGCATCCGCTATTTCCAAGGCCTCCTCCTTAAGCACTCTGGGATGCAGTCCATCAGGCCCTGGGGATTTATCGGCCTTCCATCCCATCAATTTTCCCAGACAATTTCCCTTAATAATAAGCATTTCCCTCAGTTCCTCCTCCTTACTAGACCCTCTGACACCTTTCATATCCGGAAGGTTGTTAGGGTCCTCCTTAGTGAATACCGAACCAAAGTAGTTGTTCAATTCGTCTGCCATTTCTTTGTTCCACGTTATGACTTCCCCTGATTCTGACTGCAGGGGACCTCCATTTGTCTTTACTAACCGTTTTCTCTTTACATATCTATAGAAACTTTTGCAATCCGTCTTAATGTTCCCTGCAAGCTTCCCCTCGTACTCCATTTTCTCTGCCCTAATCAAATCCTTTGTACTCCTCTGCTGAGTTCTAAATTTATCCCAGTCTCCGGGTTCGCTGCTATTTCTGGCCAATTTGTATGCCACTTCCTCGGCTTTAATACTATCCCTGATTTCCCTTGATAGCCACGGTTGAGTCACCCTGCCTTTTTTATTTTTACGCCAGACAGGAATGGACAATTGTTGTAGTTCATCCATGCGGTCTCTAAATGTCTGCCATTGCCCATCCACAGTCAACCCCTTAAGTATAATTCGCCAATCTATCCTAGCCAATTCACGCTTCATACCTTCAAAGTTACCCTTCTTTAAGTTCTGGACCATGGTCTCTGAATTAATTGTTTCATTTTCCATCCTAATGCAGAATTCCACCATATTATGATCACTCTTCCCCAAGGGGCCTCGCAAAACGAGATTGCTAATTAATCATATTTCATTACTCAACACCCAGTCTAAAATGGCCTCCCCCCTAGTTGGTTCCTCGACATATTGGTCGAGAAAACCATCCCTTATGCACTCCAGGAAATCCTCCTCCACCGTATTGCTTCCAGTTTGGTTAGCCCAATCTATGTGCAAATTAAAGTCACCCATTATAACTGCTGCACCCTTATTGCATGCACCCCTAATTTCATGTTTGATACCCTCGCCAACATCACTACTACTGTTTGGAGGTCTGTATACAACTCCCAATAAGGTTGTTTTGCTCTTTGGTGTTCTGCAGCTCTACCCATATAGATTCCACATCATCCAAGCTGATGTGTTTCCCAACTATTGCATTAGTCTCCTCTTTAACCAGCAATGCTACCCCACCTCCTTTTCCTTTTATTCTATCCTTCCTGAGTGCTGAATACCCCTGAATGTTGAGTTCCCAGCCCTGATCACCCTGGAGCCACGTCTCCATAATCCCGATCTCAACATATTTGTTAACATCTATTTGCACAGTTAATTCATCCAACTTATTACGGATACTCCTTGCATTAAGTCACAAAGCCTTCAGGCTTGATTTTTAACACCCTTTATCCTTTTAGAATTTTGCTGCACAGTGGCGCTTTTTGTTCTTTGCCTTGCGTTTCTCTGCTCTCCACGTTTCCTCATCTCCTTTTGCTTTTGTCTCCTTTTTGTTTCCCTCTGTCTCCCTGCATTGGTTCCCATCCCCCTGCCATATTAGTTTAAATCCTCCCCAACAGCATGAGCAAACACTCCCCCTAGGACATTGGTTCCGGTCCTGCCCAGGTGCAGACGGTCCGGATTGTACTGGTTCCACTTCCCCCAGAACCGGTTCCAATGCCCCAGGAATTTGAATCCCACCCTGCTGCACAACTGCTCAAGCCATGTATTCATCTGCGCTATCCTGCGATTTCTACTCTGACTCGCACGTGGCACTGGCAGCAATCCCGAGATTACTACTTTATAGTCTGACCTAGAAACCAGAAACTGAACAACTGACCACAGTCTTACCTAGAAACCAGAAACTGACTAAATGACTACAGTCTGACCTAAAAACCACAAACTGACCAACAGACCACATTCTGTCCCAGCAAACAGTAACTGACCAACTGACCACAATTTGACCTAGAAACCATAAACTCACCAAGTGATCACAGTCTGACCGAGAAACCAGAAACTGACCAATTGAACACATTATGACCAAGAAACCAGAAACTGACCAACAGACCTCAGGTTGAAATAGGAACCAGAAACTGACCAACTGACCACAGGCTTACCTAGCAACCACAAAGTGACCAACAGGCCACATTCTGTCCCAGCAAACAGTAACAGACCAACTGACCACAGTCTGACCTAGAAACCAAAAACTGACCAATTGAACACATTCTGAGCAAGAAACCAGAAACTGCCCGACTGACCACAGTCTGACCTAAAACCCAGAAACTGTCCAACTGACCAGAGTCTCACCTAGAAACCAGAAACTGACCAACTAACCACAGTCTGACCGAGAAACCAGAAACTGAGCAACTGACCACAGTCTGACCAAGACAACATGTAACTGACTAACTGACCTCAGTCTGTCCTAGCAACCACACACTGACCAACAAGCCACATTCTGTCACAGCAGCCAGTAACTGACCACAGTCTGACCTAGAAACCAGAAACTGACCAACTGACCACAGTCTGAACTATAAACCAGAAACTGACCACATAACCTCAGTCTGAAAGAGAAACCAGAAACGGAGCAACTGACCACAGTCTGAATTAGGAACCAGAAACTGAACAACTGACCACAGACTGACCTAGAAACCAGAAACTGACGAAGTGACCACAGTCTGACCTGCAAACCAGTAACTAACCAACTGACCAAAGTATTACCTAGAAACCAGTGACTGACCAACTGATCACAGTCTGACCCAGAAACCAGGAACTGACCAACTGACCAAAGTCTGACCTAGACAACCCGAAACTGACCAACTGACCAAAGTCTGAACTAGAAAACAGAAACTGTCCAACTGACCACAGTCTGACCTAGAAACCGAAACAGACGAACTGACCACAGACTAACTGAGAAACCAGAAACTGACAAACTGATCACAGTCTGAACTAGGAACCAGAAACTGACCAACTGACCATAGTCTGACCGAGAAACCAGAAAAAGACTAATTAATCACAATCTGACGGAGAAACCAGAAACTGACAAAATGTCCACAGTCTGACCAAGAAACCTGGAACTAACCAACTGACCACAGTCTGACCGAGACAACATGAAACTGTCAAACAGGCCACATTCTTACCTAGCAATCAGTATCTGACCAACTGACCACAATCTGACCTAGAAACCCGAAACTTACCAACTGACCACAGTCTGACCTCGAAACCAGAAACTGTCCAACTGACCACATACTAAACTCGAAACCAGAAACTGACCAACTGACCACAGTCTGACCGAGAAACCAGAAATGGACCAACTGACCACAGTCTGACCTAGGAACCAGAAACTGATCAACTGAACACAGGCTGACCGAGGCAACATGAAAGTGACCAACTGACCACAGTCTGACCTAGAAACCAGAAACTGACCAACTGACCACAGTCTGATCTAGAAACCAGAAACTGACCAACTGACCACAGTCTGACCTAGAAACCAGCAACTAACCAACTGACCAAAGTATTACCTAGCAACCAGTGATTGACCAACTGACCACATTCTGAGCAAGAAACCAGAAACTGCCCAATTGACCACAGTCTGACTTAAAACTATAAACTGTCCAACTGACCAGAGTCTCACCTAGAAACCAGAAATTGACCAACTAACCACAGTCTGACCGAGAAACCAGAAACTGATCAACTGACCAAAGTCTGACCAAGACAACATAAAACTGACCAACTGACCCCAGTCTGACCTAGCAACCACAAACTGACCAACAAGCCACATTCTGTCACAGCTGCCAGTAACTGACCACAGTCTGACCTAGAAACCAGAAATTGACCAACTGACCACAGTCTGAAATGTAAACCAGAAACTGACCAACTAACCTCAGTCTGAACGAGAAACCAGAAACGGAGCAACTGGACACAGTCTGAATTAGGAACCAGAAACTGAACAACTGACCACAGACTGACCTAGAAACCATAAACTGTCCAACTGACCAGAGTCTCACCTAGAAACCAGAAATTGACCAACTAACCACAGTCTGACCGAGAAACCAGAAACTGATCAACTGACCAAAGTCTGACCAAGACAACATAAAACTGACCAACTGACCCCAGTCTGACCTAGCAACCACAAACTGACCAACAAGCCACATTCTGTCGCAGCTGCCAGTAACTGACCACAGTCTGACCTAGAAACCAGAAATTGACCAACTGACCACAGTCTGAACTGTAAACCAGAAACTGACCAACTAACCTCAGTCTGAACGAGAAACCAGAAACGGAGCAACTGGCCACAGTCTGAATTAGGAACCAGAAACTGAACAACTAAACACAGACTGACCTAGAAACCAGAAACTGACGAAGTGACCACAGTCTGACCTAGAAACCAGCAACTAACCAACTGACCAAAGTTATACCTGCCAACCAGTGACTGACCAACTGATCACAGTCTGACCCAGAAACCAGGAACTGACCAACTGACCACAGTCTGACCTAGACAACCCGAAACTGACCAACTGACCAAAGTCTGACCTAGAAAACAGAAACTGACCAACTGACAACAAGCTTAACTAGCAACCACAAACTGACCAACAGGCCACATTCTGTCCCAGCAAACAGTAACAGACCAACTGACCACAGTCTGACCTAGAAATCAAAAACTGACCAATTGACCACATTCTGAGCAAGAAACCATAAACTGCCCAACTAACCACAGTGTGACCTAGAAACCAGAAACTGACCAACTGACCACAGTCTGAACTATAAACCAGAAACTGACCAACTAACCTCAGTCTGAACGAGAAACCAGAAACGGAGCAACTGACCACAGTCTGAATTAGGAACCAGAAACTGAACAACTGACCACAGACTGACCTAGAAACCAGAAACTGACAAAATGTCCACAGTCTGACCAAGAAACCTGGAACTAACCAACTGACCACAGTCTGACCGAGACAACATGAAACTGTCAAACAGGCCACATTCTTACCTAGCAATCAGTATCTGACCAACTGACCACAGTCTGACTTAGAAACCAGCAACTGACCAACTGACCACAAACTGACTGAGAAACCCGAAACTGACCAACTGACCACAGACTGACCTCGAAACCAGAAACTGTCCAACTGAACACATACTAAACTCGAAACCAGAAACTGAACAACTGACCGCAGTCTGACCTAGAAACCAGAAATTGACCAACTGACCACAGTCTGACCTAGGAACCAGAAACGGATCAACTGAACACAGGCTGACCGAGGCAACATGAAACTGACCAACTGACCACAGTCTGACCTAGAAAACAAAAACTGACCAATTGACCACATTCTGAGCAAGAAACCATAAACTGCCCAACTAACCACAGTCTGACCTAGAAACCAGAAACTGACCAACTGACCACAGTCTGAACTATAAACCAGAAACTGACCAACTAACCTCAGTCTGAACGAGAAACCAGAAACGGAGCAACTGACCACAGTCTGAATTAGGAACCAGAAACTGAACAACTGACCACAGACTGACCTAGAAACCAGAAACTGACGAAGTGACCACAGTCTGACCTGGAAACCAGTAACTAACCAACTGACCAAAGTATTACCTACCAACCAGTGACTGACCAACGGATCACAGTCTGACCCAGAAACCAGGAACTGACCAACTGACCACAGTCTGACCTAGACAACCCGAAACTGACCAACTGACCAAAGTCTGAACTAGAAAACAGAAACTGACCAACTGACCACAGTCTGACCTCGAAACCGAGCAGACGAACTGACCACAGCCTAACTGAGAAACCAGAAACTGACAAACTGATCACAGTCTGAACTAGGATCCAGAAACTGACCAACTGACCACAGTCTGACCGAGAAACCAGAAAAAGACTAATTAATCACAATCTGACCGAGAAACCAGAAACTGACAAAATGTCCACAGTCTGACCAAGAAACCTGGAACTAACCAACTGACCACAGTCTGACCGAGACAACATGAAACTGTCAAACAGGCCCCATTCTTACGTAGCAATCAGTATCTGACCAACTGACCACAGTCTGACTTAGAAACCAGCAACTGACCAACTGACCACAATCTGACTTAGAAACCCGAAACTGATCAACTGACCACAGACTGACCTCGAAACCAGAAACTGTCCAACTGAACACATACTAAACTCGAAACCAGAAACTGACCAACTGATCACAGTCTGACCTAGAAACCAGAAATTGACCAACTGACCACAGTGTGACCTAGGAACCAGAAACGGATCAACTGAACACAGGCTGACCGAGGCAACATGAAACTGACCAACTGACCACAGTCTGACCTAGAAACCAGAAACTGACCAACTGACCACAGTCTGATCGAGAAACCAGAAACTGACCAACTGACCACAGTCTGATCTAGAAACCGGAAACTCACCAACTGATCACAGTCTGACCTAGAAACCCGAAACTGACCAACTGACCACACTCTGACCTAAAAACCAGGATCTGACCAACTGACCACAGTCTCACCTAAAAACCAGAAACTGACCAATTGACCACATTATGACCAAGAAACCAGAAACTGACCATCAGACCTCAGTCTGACATAGGAAACAGAAACTGAACAACTGATCACAGTCTTACCTAGCAACCACAAACTGACCAACAGGCCACATTCTGTCCCAGCAAACAGTAACAGACCAACTGACCACAGTCTGACCTAGAAACCAAAAACTGACCAATTGACCACATTCTGACCAAGAAAGCAGAAACTGCCCAACTGACCGAAGTCTGACCTACAATCCAGAAACTGTCCAACTGACCACATTCTGACCGAGAAACCAGAAACTGACCAACTGACCGCAGTCTGACCAAGACAACATAAAACTGACCAACTGACCTCAGTCTGACCGAGCAACCACAAACTGACCAACAAACCACATTCTGTCGCAGCAGCCAGTAACTAACCACAGTCTGACCTAGAAACCAGGAACTGACCAACTGATCACAAACTGATCTAGAAAACAGAAACTGACCAACAAACCACAGTCTGAACGAGAAACCAGAAACTGACCAACTAACCAAAGTCTGAACGAGAATCCAGAAATGGAGCAACTGATCACAGTCTGAATTAGGAACCAGAAACTGAACAACTGACCACAGACTGACCTAGAAACCAGAAACTGACGAAGTGACCACAGTCTGACCTAGGAATCAGAAACTGACGAACTGACCACAGTCTGACCTACAAACCAGAAATTGAACGACTGAGCACAGTTTGACCAAGAAACCAGCAACTAACCAACTGATCAAAGTGTTACCTAGCAACCAGTGACTGACCAACTGATCACAGTCTGACCCAGAAACCAGGAACTGACCAACTGACCACGGTCTGACCTAGACAACACGAAACTGACCAACTGACCAAAGTCTGACCTAGAAAATAGAAACTGACCAACTGACCGCAGTCTGACCTAGAAACCGAAACAGACCAACTGACCACAGTCTAACTGAGAAACCAGAAACTGACAAACTGATCACAGTTTGAACTAGGAACCAGAAACTGACCAACTGACCACAGTCTGACCTAGAGACCAGAAAAAGACTAATTAACCACAATCTGACCGAGAAACCAGAAACTGACAAAATGTCCACCGTCTGACCCTGAAACCTGGAACTATCCCGCTGACCTCAGTCTGACCGAGACAACATGAAACTGACCAACTGACCACAGTCTGGCCTAGAAACCAGAAACTGAGCAACTGACCACAATCTGACCTCGAAACCAAAAACTGACCAAATGACCACATTCTGACCTAGCAACCACAAACTGTCAAACAGGCCACATTCTTACATCGCAATCAGTATCTGACCAACTGACCACAGGCTGACGTAGAAACCAGCAACTGACCAACTGACCACAATCTGACCTAGAAACCAGAAATTGACCAACTGACCACAGTCTGAACTCGAAACCAGAAATTGTCCAACTGACCACATACTAAACTCGAAACCAGAAACTGACCAACTGACCACAGTCTGACCTAGAAACCAGAAATGGACCATCTGGCCACAGTCTGATATAGGAACCAGAAACTGATCAACTGAACACAGGCTGACTGAGGCAACATGTAACTGACCAACTGACCACAGTCTGACCAAAAACCAGAAACTGACCAACTGACCACAGTCTGATCTAGAAACCAGAAACTGACCAACTGACCGCAGTCTAACCGAGAAACCAGAAACTGACCAACTGACATCAATCAGACCTTGAAACCAAAAACTGACCAAATGACCACAGTATGACCTAGCAACCATAAACTCTCAAACAGGCCACATTCTGACCTAGCAACCAGTATCTGCCCAACTGACCACAGTCTGATGTAGAAGCCAGCAACTGACCAACTGACCACAATCTGACCTAGAAACCCGAAACTGACCAACTGACCATATTCTTAACTGGAAACCAGAAACTGACCAACTGTCCACAATCTGGCCTAGAAAATAGAAACGGACCAACTGACCTCAGTCTGACCTAGAAACCAGTAAATAACCAACTGAAACAGTCTGACGTGGCAACCACAAACTGACCAACAGGCCACATTCTGTCGCAGCAACCAGTAACTGATTACAGTCTGACCTAGATACCAGAAACTGAACAACTGACAACAGACTGACCTAGAAACCAGAAACTGACCAAGTGACCACAGACTGACCTAGGAATCAGATACTGAATAACTGACCACAGTTTGACCTAGAAACCAGAAACTGACCAACTGACCACAGTCTGACCTAGCAACCACAAACTGACCAACAGGCCACATTCTGTCGCAGCAACCAGTAACTGACAACAGTCTGACCTAGAAACCAGATACTGACAAGCTGACATCAGTCTGACCTAGAAACCAGGAAGTGACCAACTAACCACAATCTGAACGAGAAACCAGAAACTGACCAACAGACCACAGACTGAATTAGTAACCAGAAACTGAACAACTGACCACAGACTGACCTAGAAACCAGAAACTGACCAAGTGACCGCAGACTGACCTAGGAATCAAAAACTGACGAACTGACCACAGTCTGACCTAGAAACCAGAAATTGACTAACTGAACACAGTCTGACCTAGACAACCCGAAACTGACCAACTGACCAAAGTCTTACCTAGAAAACAGAAACTGACGAACTGACTACAGTCTGAACTAGGAACCAGAAACTGACCAACTGACCCAGTCTGACTTATCAACCAGAAAAAGACTAACTAACCTCAATCTGACCGAGAAACCAGAAACTGACCAAATGTCCACAGTCTGACCCAGAAACCTGGAACTGACCAACTGACCACAGTCTGACCGAGACAACATGAAACTGACCAACTGACCACAGTCTGACCTATAAACCAGAAACTGAGCAACTGACCACAATCTGACCTCGAAACCAAAAACTGACCAAATGACCATTTTCTGACCTCGCAAACACAAATTGTCCAACTTGCCACATTCTGACCTAGCAACCAGTATCTGACTATCTGACCACAGTCTGACGTAGAAACCAGCAACTGACCAACTGACCACAATCTGACCTAGAAACCCGAAACTGACCAACTGACACATTCTGACCTCGAAACCAGAAACTATCCAACTGACCACATTCTTAACTCGAAACCAGAAACTGACCAACTAACACAGACTGACCTAGAAACCATTAAAGGACCAACTAACCACAGTCTGACCTAGAAACCAGCAACTGACCAACTAACCACAGTCTGACCTCGAAACCAGAAACTGAGCAACTGACCACAATCTGACCTCGAAACCAAAACCTGGCCAAATGACCACATTCTGACCTAGCAACCACAAATTATCAAACAGGCCACATTCTGACCTAGCAACCAATATCTGACCAACTGACCACAGTCTGATGTAGAAACCAGCAACTGACCAAATGACCAAAATCTGACCGAGAAACCCGAAATTGACCAACTGACCACAGTCTGACCTCGAAACCAGAAACTGTCCAACTGATCACATACTTTAATCGAAACCAGAAACTGACCAACTGACCAAAGTCTGACCTAGAAAATAGAAACTGACCAACTGACCGCAGTCTGACCTAGAAACCGAAACAGACCAACTGACCACAGTCTAACTGAGAAACCAGAAACTGACAAACTGATCACAGTTTGAACTAGGAACCAGAAACTGACCAACTGACCACAGTCTGACCTAGAGACCAGAAAAAGACTAATTAACCACAATCTGACCGAGAAACCAGAAACTGACAAAATGTCCACAGTCTGACCCGGAAACCTGGAACTATCCCACTGACCTCAGTCTGACCGAGACAACATGAAACTGACCAACTGACCACAGTCTGGCCGAGAAACCAGAAACTGAGCAACTGACCACAATCTGACCTCGAAACCAAAAACTGACCAAATGACCACATTCTGACCTAGCAACCACAAACTGTCAAACAGGCCACATTCTTACATCGCAATCAGTATCTGACCAACTGACCACAGGCTGACGTAGAAACCAGCAACTGACCAACTGACCACAATCTGACCTAGAAACCAGAAATTGACCAACTGACCACAGTCTGAACTCGAAACCAGAAACTGTCCAACTGACCACATACTAAACTCGAAACCAGAAACTGACCAACTGACCACAGTCTGACCTAGAAACCAGAAATGGACCATCTGGCCACAGTCTGATATAGGAACCAGAAACTGATCAACTGAACACAGGCTGACTGAGGCAACATGTAACTGACCAACTGACCACAGTCTGACCAAAAACCAGAAACTGACCAACTGACCACAGTCTGATCTAGAAACCAGAAACTGACCAACTGACCGCAGTCTAACCGAGAAACCAGAAACTGACCAACTGACATCAATCTGACCTTGAAACCAAAAACTGACCAAATGACCACAGTATGACCTAGCAACCATAAACTCTCAAACAGGCCACATTCTGACCTAGCAACCAGTATCTGCCCAACTGACCACAGTCTGATGTAGAAGCCAGCAACTGACCAACTGACCATAATCTGACCTAGAAATCCGAAACTGACCAACTGACCATATTCTTAACTGGAAACCAGAAACTGACCAACTGTCCACAATCTGGCCTAGAAAATAGAAACGGACCAACTGACCTCAGTCTGACCTAGAAACCAGAAAATAACCAACTGAAACAGTCTGACGTGGCAACCACAAACTGACCAACAGGCCACATTCTGTCGCAGCAACCAGTAACTGATTACAGTCTGACCTAGATACCAGAAACTGAACAACTGACAACAGACTGACCTAGAAACCAGAAACTGACCAAGTGACCACAGACTGACCTAGGAATCAGATACTGACTAACTGACCACAGTTTGACCTAGAAACCAGAAACTGACCAACTGACCACAGTCTGACCTAGCAACCACAAACTGACCAACAGGCCACATTCTGTCGCAGCAACCAGTAACTGACAACAGTCTGACCTAGAAACCAGATACTGACAAGCTGACATCAGTCTGACCTAGAAACCAGGAAGTGACCAACTAACCACAATCTGAACGCGAAACCAGAAACTGACCAACAGACCACAGACTGAATTAGTAACCAGAAACTGAACAACTGACCACAGACTGACCTAGAAACCAGAAACTGACCAAGTGACCGCAGACTGACCTAGGAATCAAAAACTGACGAACTGACCACAGTCTGACCTAGAAACCAGAAATTGACTAACTGAACACAGTCTGACCTAGACAACCCGAAACTGACCAACTGACCAAAGTCTTACCTAGAAAACAGAAACTGACGAACTGACTACAGTCTGAACTAGGAACCAGAAACTGACCAACTGACCCAGTCTGACTTATCAA
Organism: Pristiophorus japonicus; assembly: GCF_044704955.1. NCBI lineage: Eukaryota > Metazoa > Chordata > Chondrichthyes > Pristiophoridae > Pristiophorus > Pristiophorus japonicus. Next base: position 1,881,894 of record NW_027254572.1, on the reverse strand, counting down.
CCAGAAAAAGACTAACTAACCTCAATCTGACCGAGAAACCAGAAACTGACCAAATGTCCACAGTCTGACCCAGAAACCTGGAACTGACCAACTGACCACAGTCTGACCGAGACAACATGAAACTGACCAACTGACCACAGTCTGACCTATAAACCAGAAACTGAGCAACTGACCACAATCTGACCTCGAAACCAAAAACTGACCAAATGACCATTTTCTGACCTCGCAAACACAAATTGTCCAACTTGCCACATTCTGACCTAGCAACCAGTATCTGACTATCTGACCACAGTCTGACGTAGAAACCAGCAACTGACCAACTGACCACAATCTGACCTAGAAACCCGAAACTGACCAACTGACACATTCTGACCTCGAAACCAGAAACTATCCAACTGACCACATTCTTAACTCGAAACCAGAAACTGACCAACTAACACAGACTGACCTAGAAACCATTAAAGGACCAACTAACCACAGTCTGACCTAGAAACCAGCAACTGACCAACTAACCACAGTCTGACCTCGAAACCAGAAACTGAGCAACTGACCACAATCTGACCTCGAAACCAAAACCTGGCCAAATGACCACATTCTGACCTAGCAACCACAAATTATCAAACAGGCCACATTCTGACCTAGCAACCAATATCTGACCAACTGACCACAGTCTGATGTAGAAACCAGCAACTGACCAAATGACCAAAATCTGACCGAGAAACCCGAAATTGACCAACTGACCACAGTCTGACCTCGAAACCAGAAACTGTCCAACTGATCACATACTTTAATCGAAACCAGAAACTGACCAACTGACCAAAGTCTGACCTAGAAAATAGAAACTGACCAACTGACCGCAGTCTGACCTAGAAACCGAAACAGACCAACTGACCACAGTCTAACTGAGAAACCAGAAACTGACAAACTGATCACAGTTTGAACTAGGAACCAGAAACTGACCAACTGACCACAGTCTGACCTAGAGACCAGAAAAAGACTAATTAACCACAATCTGACCGAGAAACCAGAAACTGACAAAATGTCCACAGTCTGACCCGGAAACCTGGAACTAACCCACTGACCTCAGTCTGACCGAGACAACATGAAACTGACCAACTGACCACAGTCTGGCCGAGAAACCAGAAACTGAGCAACTGACCACAATCTGACCTCGAAACCAAAAACTGACCAAATGACCACATTCTGACCTAGCAACCACAAACTGTCAAACAGGCCACATTCTTACATCGCAATCAGTATCTGACCAACTGACCACAGTCTGAACTCGAAACCAGAAACTGTCCAACTGACCACATACTAAACTCGAAACCAGAAACTGACCAACTGACCACAGTCTGACCTAGAAACCAGAAATGGACCATCTGGCCACAGTCTGATATAGGAACCAGAAACTGATCAACTGAACACAGGCTGACTGAGGCAACATGTAACTGACCAACTGACCACAGTCTGACCAAAAACCAGAAACTGACCAACTGACCACAGTCTGATCTAGAAACCAGAAACTGACCAACTGACCGCAGTCTAACCGAGAAACCAGAAACTGACCAACTGACATCAATCTGACCTTGAAACCAAAAACTGACCAAATGACCACAGTATGACCTAGCAACCATAAACTCTCAAACAGGCCACATTCTGACCTAGCAACCAGTATCTGCCCAACTGACCACAGTCTGATGTAGAAGCCAGCAACTGACCAACTGACCATAATCTGACCTAGAAATCCGAAACTGACCAACTGACCATATTCTTAACTGGAAACCAGAAACTGACCAACTGTCCACAATCTGGCCTAGAAAATAGAAACGGACCAACTGACCTCAGTCTGACATAGAAACCAGAAAATAACCAACTGAAACAGTCTGACGTGGCAACCACAAACTGACCAACAGGCCACATTCTGTCGCAGCAACCAGTAACTGATTACAGTCTGACCTAGATACCAGAAACTGAACAACTGACCACAGACTGACCTAGAAACCAGAAACTGACCAAGTGACCACAGTCTGACCTAGGAATCAGATACTGACTAACTGACCACAGTCTGACCTAGAAACCAGAAACTGACCAACTGACCACAGTCTGACCTAGCAACCACAAACTGACCAACAGGCCACATTCTGTCGCAGCAACCAGTAACTGACAACAGTCTGACCTAGAAACCAGATACTGACAAGCTGACATCAGTCTGACCTAGAAACCAGGAAGTGACCAACTAACCACAATCTGAACGAGAAACCAGAAACTGACCAACAGACCACAGACTGAATTAGTAACCAGAAACTGAACAACTGACCACAGACTGACCTAGAAACCAGAAACTGACCAAGTGACCGCAGACTGACCTAGGAATCAAAAACTGACGAACTGACCACAGTCTGACCTAGAAACCAGAAATTGACTAACTGAACACAGTCTGACCTAGACAACCCGAAACTGACCAACTGACCAAAGTCTTACCTAGAAAACAGAAACTGACGAACTGACTACAGTCTGAACTAGGAACCAGAAACTGACCAACTGACCCAGTCTGAATTATCAACCAGAAAAAGACTAACTAACCTCAATCTGACCGAGAAACCAGAAACTGACCAAATGTCCACAGTCTGACCCAGAAACCTGGAACTGACCAACTGACCACAGTCTGACCGAGACAACATGAAACTGACCAACTGACCACAGTCTGACCTATAAACCAGAAACTGAGCAACTGACCACAATCTGACCTCGAAACCAAAAACTGACCAAATGACCATTTTCTGACCTCGCAAACACAAATTGTCCAACTTGCCACATTCTGACCTAGCAACCAGTATCTGACTATCTGACCACAGTCTGACGTAGAAACCAGCAACTGACCAACTGACCACAATCTGACGTAGAAACCCGAAACTGACCAACTGACACAGTCTGACCTCGAAACCAGAAACTATCCAACTTACCACATTCTTAACTCGAAACCAGAAACTGACCAACTAACACAGACTGACCTAGAAACCAGTAAAGGACCAACTAACCACAGTCTGACCTCGAAACCAGAAACTGAGCAACTGACCACAATCTGACCTCGAAACCAAAACCTGGCCAAATGACCACATTCTGACCTAGCAACCACAAATTATCAAACAGGCCACATTCTGACCTAGCAACCAATATCTGACCAACTGACCACAGTCTGATGTAGAAACCAGCAACTGACCAAATGAGCAAAATCTGACCGAGAAACCCGAAATTGACCAACTGACCACAGTCTGACCTCGAAACTAGAAACTGTCCAACTGATCACATACTTTAATCGAAACCAGTAACTGACCAACTGACCACAGTCTGACCTAGAAACCAGAAATTGACCAACTGAGCAAAGTCTGACCAAGCAACCAGCAACTAACCAACTGATCAAAGTATTACCTCGCAACCAGTGACTGACCAACTGACCAAACTCTGACCGAGAAACCTGAAACTGACCAACTGACCACAGTCTGACCTCGAAACCAGAAACTGTCCAACTGATCACATACTTTAATCAAAACTGGAAACTGACCAACTGACCACAGTCTGACCCAGAGACCAGGAAGTGACCAACTGACCACAGTCTGACCTAGCCAACCCTAAACTGACCAACTGCCCAATGTCTGACCAAGAAAATAGAAACTGTCCAACTGACCACAGTCTGACCTCGAAACCGAAACAGACCAACTGACCACAGTCTAACTGAGAAACCAGAAACTGACAAACTGACCACAGTCTGACCTAGAAACCAGAAACTGACCAACTGACCACATTCTGACCTAGAAACCAGAAACTGACCTTGTGACCTCAGTCTGACCTAATAACAGAAACTGTCCAACTGAACGCAGTCTGATGTAGAAACCAGCAACTGACCAACTAACCACAGTCTGACCTCGAAACCAGAAACTGAGCAACTGACCACAATCTGACCTCGAAACCAAAACCTGGCCAAATGACCACATTCTGACCTAGCAACCACAACTTATCAAACAGGCCACATTCTGACCTAGCAACCAATATCTGACCAACTGACCACAGTCTGATGTAGAAACCAGCAACTGACTAAATGACCAAAATCTGACCGAGAAACCCGAAACTGACCAACTGACCACAGTCTGACCTCGAAACCAGAAACTGTCCAACTGATCACATACTTTAATCGAAAACGGAAACTGACCAACTGACCACTGTCTGACCTAGAAACCAGAAATTGACCAACTGAGCAAGGTCTGACCAAGCAACCAGCAACTAACCAACTGATCAAAGTATTACCTAGCAACCAGTGACTGACCAACTGACCAAAATCTGACCGAGAAAACCGAAACTGACCAACTGACCACAGTCTGACCTCGAAACCAGAAACTATCCAACTGATCACACACTTTAATCGAAACTGGAAACTGACCAACTGACCACAGTCTGACCCAGAGACCAGGAAGTGACCAACTGACCACAGTCTGACCTAGACAACCCGAAACTGACCAACTGACCAATGTCTGATCTAGAAAATAGAAACTGTCCAACTGACCACAGTCTGACCTCGAAACCGAAACAGACCAACTGACCACAGTCTAACTGAGAAACCAGAAATTGACAAACTGATCACAGTCTGAACTAGGAACCAGAAACTGACCAACTGACCACAGTCTGACCTAGAAACCAGAAAAAGACTAATTAACCACAATCTGACCGAGAAACCAGAAACTGAAAAATGTCCACAGTCTGACCCAGAAACCTGGAACTAACCAACAGACCACAGTATGACCGAGACAACATGAAACTGACCAACTGACCACAGTCTGGCCTAGAAACCAGAAACTGAGCAACTGACCACAATCTGACCTAGAAACCAAAAACTGACCAAATGACCACATTCTGACCTAGCAACCACAAACTGTCAAACAGGCCACATTCTTACCTCGCAATCAGTATCTAACCAACTGACCACAGGCTGACGTAGAAACCAGCAGCTGACCAACTGACCACAATCTGACCTCGAAACCAAAACCTGGCCAAATGACCACATTCTGACCTAGCAACCACAAATTATCAAACAGGCCACATTCTGACCTAGCAACCAATATCTGACCAACTGACCACAGTCTGATGTAGAAACCAGCAACTGACCAAATGAGCAAAATCTGACCGAGAAACCCGAAATTGACCAACTGACCACAGTCTGACCTCGAAACTAGAAACTGTCCAACTGATCACATACTTTAATCGAAACCAGTAACTGACCAACTGACCACAGTCTGACCTAGAAACCAGAAATTGACCAACTGAGCAAAGTCTGACCAAGCAACCAGCAACTAACCAACTGATCAAAGTATTACCTCGCAACCAGTGACTGACCAACTGACCAAACTCTGACCGAGAAACCTGAAACTGACCAACTGACCACAGTCTGACCTCGAAACCAGAAACTGTCCAACTGATCACATACTTTAATCAAAACTGGAAACTGACCAACTGACCACAGTCTGACCCAGAGACCAGGAAGTGACCAACTGACCACAGTCTGACCTAGCCAACCCTAAACTGACCAACTGCCCAATGTCTGACCAAGAAAATAGAAACTGTCCAACTGACCACAGTCTGACCTCGAAACCGAAACAGACCAACTGACCACAGTCTAACTGAGAAACCAGAAACTGACAAACTGACCACAGTCTGACCTAGAAACCAGAAACTGACCAACTGACCACATTCTGACCTAGAAACCAGAAACTGACCTTGTGACCTCAGTCTGACCTAATAACAGAAACTGTCCAACTGAACGCAGTCTGATGTAGAAACCAGCAACTGACCAACTAACCACAGTCTGACCTCGAAACCAGAAACTGAGCAACTGACCACAATCTGACCTCGAAACCAAAACCTGGCCAAATGACCACATTCTGACCTAGCAACCACAACTTATCAAACAGGCCACATTCTGACCTAGCAACCAATATCTGACCAACTGACCACAGTCTGATGTAGAAACCAGCAACTGACTAAATGACCAAAATCTGACCGAGAAACCCGAAACTGACCAACTGACCACAGTCTGACCTCGAAACCAGAAACTGTCCAACTGATCACATACTTTAATCGAAAACGGAAACTGACCAACTGACCACTGTCTGACCTAGAAACCAGAAATTGACCAACTGAGCAAGGTCTGACCAAGCAACCAGCAACTAACCAACTGATCAAAGTATTACCTAGCAACCAGTGACTGACCAACTGACCAAAATCTGACCGAGAAAACCGAAACTGACCAACTGACCACAGTCTGACCTCGAAACCAGAAACTATCCAACTGATCACACACTTTAATCGAAACTGGAAACTGACCAACTGACCACAGTCTGACCCAGAGACCAGGAAGTGACCAACTGACCACAGTCTGACCTAGACAACCCGAAACTGACCAACTGACCAATGTCTGATCTAGAAAATAGAAACTGTCCAACTGACCACAGTCTGACCTCGAAACCGAAACAGACCAACTGACCACAGTCTAACTGAGAAACCAGAAATTGACAAACTGATCACAGTCTGAACTAGGAACCAGAAACTGACCAACTGACCACAGTCTGACCTAGAAACCAGAAAAAGACTAATTAACCACAATCTGACCGAGAAACCAGAAACTGAAAAATGTCCACAGTCTGACCCAGAAACCTGGAACTAACCAACAGACCACAGTATGACCGAGACAACATGAAACTGACCAACTGACCACAGTCTGGCCTAGAAACCAGAAACTGAGCAACTGACCACAATCTGACCTAGAAACCAAAAACTGACCAAATGACCACATTCTGACCTAGCAACCACAAACTGTCAAACAGGCCACATTCTTACCTCGCAATCAGTATCTAACCAACTGACCACAGGCTGACGTAGAAACCAGCAGCTGACCAACTGACCACAATCTGACCTAGAAACCCGAAACTGACCAACTGACCACAGTCTGAACTCGAAACCAGAAACTGTCCAACTGACCACATACTAAACTCGAAACCAGAAACTGACCAACTGACCACAGTCTGACCTAGAAACCAGAAATGGACCATCTGGCCACAGTCTGACCTAGGAACCAGAAAGTGATCAACTGAACACAGGCTGACTGAGGCAACATGAAACTGACCAACTGACCACAGTCTGACCAAAAACCAGAAACTGACCAACTGATAACAGTCTGATCTAGAAACCAGAAACTGACCAACTGACCGCAGTCTAACCGAGAAACCAGAAACTGACCAACTGACATCAATCTGACCTTGAAACCAAAAACTGACCAAATGACCACAGTATGACATAGCAAGCATAAACTGTCAAACAGGCCACATTCTGACCTAGCAACCAGTATCTGACCAACTGACTACAGTCTGATGTAGAAGACAGCAACTGACCAACTGACCACAATCTGACCTAGAAACCCGAAACTGACCAACTGACAATAGTCTTAACTGGAAACCAGAAACTGACCAACTGTCCACAATCTGGCCTAGAAAATAGAAACGGACCATTGACCTCAGTCTGACCTCGAAACCAGAAACTGACCAACTGAACACAGTCTGACCTAGAAACCAGAAACTGACCAAGTGACCCCAGACTGACCTAGGAATCAGAAACTGACTAACTGACCACAGTCTGACCTAGAAACCAGAAACTGACCAACTGACCACAGTCTGACCTAGCAACCACAAACTGACCAACAGGCCACATTCTGTCACAGCAACCAGTAACTGACAACAATCTGACCTAGAAACCAGATACTGACAAGCTGACCTCAGTCTGACCTAGAAACCAGGAAGTGACCAACTAACCACAGTCTGAACGAGAAACCAGAAACTGACCAACTGACCACAGACTGAATTAGGAACCAGAAACTGAACAACTGACCACAGACAGACCTAGAAACCAGAAATTGACTAACTGAACACAGTCTGACCTAGACAACCCGAAACTGACCATATGACCATTTTCTGACCTAGAAAACACAAATTGTCAAACTTGTCACATTCTGACCGAGCAACCAGTATCTGACCAACTGACCACAGTCTGACGTAGAAACCAGCAACTGACCAACTGACCACAATCTGACCGAGAAACCCGAAACTGACCAACTGACCACAGTCTGACCTCGAAACCAGAAACTATCCAACTGAACACATTCTTAACTCGAAACCAGAAACTGACCAACTAACACAGACTGACCTAGAAACCAGTAAAGGACCAACTGAGCACAGGCTGACCTAGAAACCAGAAACTGTCCAACTGACCACATTCTGACCTAGAAACCAGAAACTGACCTTTTGACCTCAGTCTGACCTAATAACAGAAACTGTCCAACTGACCACAGTCTGACATAGAAACCAACCACTGACCAACTAACCACAGTCTGATCTCGAAACCAGAAACTGAGCAACTGACCACAATCTGACCTCGAAACCAAAACCTGGCCAAATGACGACATTCTGACCGAGCAACCACAAATTATCAAACAGGCCACATTCTGACCTAGCAACCAGTATCTGACCAACTGACCACAGTCTGATGTAGAAACCAGCAACTGACCAACTGACCAAAATCTGACCGAGAAACCCGAAACTGACCAAATGACCACAGTCTGACCTCGAAACCAGAAACTGTCCAACTGATCACATACTTTAATCGAAACCGGAAACTGACCAACTGACCACAGTCTAACCTAGAAACCAGAAATTGACCAACTGAGCACAGTCTGACCAAGCAACCAGCAATAACCAACTGATCAAAGTATTACCTAGCAACCAGTGACTGACCAACTGACCAAAATCTGACCGAGAAATCCGAAACTGACCAACTGACCAAAGTCTGACCTCGAAACCAGAAACTGTCCAACTGATCACATACTTTAATCGAAAACGGAAACTGACCAACTGACCACAGTCTGACCCAGAAACCAGGAACTGACCAACTGACCACAGTCTGACCTAGACAACCCGAAACTGACCAACTGACCAAAGTCTGACCTAGAAAATAGAAACTGTCCCACTGACCACAGTCTGACCTCGAAACCGAAACAGACCAACTGACCATAGTCTAACTGAGAAACCAGAAACTGACAAACTGATCACAGTCTGAACTAGGAACCAGAAACTGACCAACTGACCACAGTCTGACCTAGAAACCAGAAAAAGACTAATTAACCACAATCTGACCGAGAAACCAGAAACTGACAAAATGTCCACAGTCTGACCCAGAAACCTGGAACTAACCAACTGACCACAGTCTGACTGAGAGAACATGAAACTGACCAACTGACCACAGTCTGGCTGAGAAAATAGAAATGGACAAACTGACCTCAGTCTGACCTAGAAACCAGAACTGGCCAACTGACCACAATCTGACCTAGCAACCACAAACTGACCAACAGGCCACATTCTGTCGCAGCAAACAGTAACTGACGACAGTCTGACCTCGAAACCAGATACTGACAAGCTGACCACAGTCTGACCGAGAAACCAGGAAGTGACCAACTACCCACAGTCAGAACGAACAACCAGAAACTGACCAACAGACAACTGACTGAATTAGGAACCAGAAACTGAACAACTGACCAAAGTCTGACCTAGAAACCAGAAATTGACTAACTGAACACAGTCTGACATAGACATCCCGAAACTGACCAACTGACCAAAGTCTTACCTCGAAAACAGAAACTGACGAACTGACCACAGTCTGAACTAGGAACCAGAAACTATCCAACTGACCACAGTCTGACCTAGAAATCAGAAACTGAACAACTGACCACAGACTGACCTAGAAACCAGAAACTGACCAAGTGACCACAGACTGACCTAGGAATCAGAAACTGACTAACTGACCACAGTCTGACCTAGAAACCAGAAACTGACCAACTGACCACAGTCTGACCTAGCAACCACAAACTGACCAACAGGCCACATTCTGTCACAGCAACCAGTAACTGACTACAATCTGACCAAGAAACCAGATACTGACAAGCTGACCTCAGTCTGACCTATAAACCATGAAGTGACCAACTAACCACAGTCTGAACGAGAAACCAGAAACTGACCAACTGACCACAGACTGAATTAGGAACCAGAAACTGAACAACTGACCACAGACTGACCTAGAAACCAGAAATTGACTAACTGAACACAGTCTGAGCTAGACAACCCCAAACTGACTAAATGACCATTTTCTGACCTAGAAAACACAAATTGTCAAACTTGTCACATTCTGACCTAGCAACCAGTATCTGACCAACTGACCACAGTATGACGTAGAAACCAGCAACGGACCAACTGACCACAATCTGACCGAGAAACCCGAAACTGACCAACTGACCACAGTCTGACCTCGAAACCAGAAACTATCCAACTGACCACATTCTTAAATCGAAACCAGAAACTGACCAACTAACACAGACTGACCTAGAAACCAGTAAAGGAGCAACTGACCACAGTCTGACTTAGAAACCAGAAACTGACCAACTGACCACATTCTGACCTAGAAACCTGAAACTGACCTTTTGACCTCAGTCTGACCTGATAACAGAAACTGTCCAACTGACCACAGTCTGACATAGAAACCAGCCACTGACCAACTAACCACAGTCTGATCTCGAAACCAGAAACTGAGCAACTGACCACAATCTGACCTCGAAACCAGAAACTGTCCCAACTGACCACATTCTTAACTCGAAACCAGAAACCTGGAACTAACCAACTGACCACAGTCTGACTGAGACAACATGAAACTGACCAACTGACCACAGTCTGGCTGAGAAAATAGAAATGGACCAACTGACCTCAGTCTGACCTAGAAACCAGAAACTGACCAACTGACCACAATCTGACCTAGCAACCACAAACTGACCAACAGGCCACATTCTGTCGCAGCAAACAGTAACTGACTACAGTCTGACCTAGAAATCAGATACTGACAAGCTGACCACAGTCTGACCGAGAAACCAGGAAGTGACCAACGACCCACAGTCAGAACGAACAACCAGAAACTGACCAACAGACCACAGACTGAATTAGGAACCAGAAACTGAACAACTGACCACAGTCTGACCTAGAAACCAGAAATTGACTAACTGAACACAGTCTGACATAGACATCCCGAAACTGACCAACTGACCAAAGTCTTACCTCGAAAACAGAAACTGACGAACTGACCACAGTCTGAACTAGGAACCAGAAACTGTCCAACTGACCACAGTCTGACGTATAAACCAGAAGAAGACTAACTAACCACAATCTGATCGAGAAACCAGAAACTGACCAAATGTCCACAGTCTGACCCAGAAACCTGGAACTGACCAACTGACCACAGTCTGACCGAGACAACATGAAACTGACAAACTGACCACAGTCTGACCTAGTAACCAGAAACTGACCAACTGACCACAGTCTGACCTCGAAACCAGAAACTGTCCTACTGACCACATTCTTAACTAGAAACCAGTAAAAGACCAACTGACCACAGTCTGACCTAGAAACCAGAAACAGACCAACTGACCACATTCTGACCTAGAAACCAGAAACTGACCATCTCACCTCAGTCTGACCTAATCACAGAAACTGTCAAACTGACCACAATCTGACGTAGAAACCAGCAACCTCGAAACCAGAAACTGAACAACTGACCACAATCTGACCTCGAAACCAAAACCTGGCCAAATGAACACATTCTGACCTAGCAACCACAAATTATCAAACAGGCCACATTCTGACCTAGCAACCAGTATCTGACCAACTGACCACAGTCTGATGTAGAAACCAGCAACTGACCAACTGACCAAAATCTGACCGAGAAACCCGAAACTGACCAACTGACCACAGTCTGACCTCGAAACCAGAAACTGTCCAACTGATCACATACTTTAATCGAAACCGGAAACTGACCAACTGACCACAGTCTGACCTAGAAACCAGAAACTGACCAACTGACCAAACTCTTACCTAGAAAACATAAACTGACGAACTGAACAAAGTCTGAACTAGGAACCAGAAACTGACCAACTGACCACAGTCTGACATGTAAACCAGAAAAAGACTAACTAACCACAATCTGACCGAGAGACCAGAAACGGACCAAATGTCCACAATCTGACCCAGAAACCTGGAAATGACCAACTGACCACAGTCTGACAGAGACAACATGAAACTGACCAACTGACCACAGTCTGAACTAGAAACCAGAAACTGAGCAACTGACCACAATCTGAATTCGAAACCAAAAACTGACCAAATGACCACATTCTGACCGAGCAAACACAAATTGTCAAACTTGCCACATTCTGACCTAGCAACCAGTATCTGACCAACTGACCACAGCCTGACGTAGAAACCAGCAACTGACCAACTGACCACAATCTGACCTAGAAACCCGAAACTGACCAACTGACCACAGTCTGACCTCGAAACCATAAACTGTCCAACTGACCACATTCTTAACTCGAAACCAGAAACTGACCAACTGACCACAGTCTGACCTAGAAACCAGAAACAGACCAACTGACCACATTCTGACCTAGTAACCAGAAACTGACAATCTGACCTCAGTCGGACCTAATAACACAAACTGTCCAACTGACCACAGTTTGACGTAGAAACCAGCAACTGACCAACTAACCACAATCTGACCTAGAAACCCGAGACTGACCAACTGACCACAGTCTGACCTCGAAACCAGAAACTGTCCAACTGACCTTATTCTTAACTCGAAACCAGAAACTGACGAACTACCACAGACTGACCTAGAAACCAGTAAAGGACCAACTGACCACAGTCTGACCTAGAAACCAGAAACAGACCAACTGACCACATTCTGACCTAGAAACCAGAAACTGACAATCTGACCTCAGTCGGACCTAATAACACAAACTGTCCAACTGACCAAAGTTTGGCGTAGAAACCAGCAACTGACCAACTAACCACAGTCTGACCTCGAAACCAGAAACTGAGCAACAGACCACAATCTGACCTCGAAATCAAAACCTGGCCAAATGACCACATTCTGACCTAGCAACCACAAATTATCAAACAGGCCACATTTTGACATAGCAACCAGTATCTGACCAACTGACCACAATCTGATGTAGAAACAGGAAACTGACCAACTGACCACAGTCTGACCTAGAAACCAGAAACTGACCAACTGACCACAGTCTGACCTCGAAACCAGAAACTGACCATCTGAACTCAGTCTGACCTAATAACAGAAACTGTCCAACTGACCACAGTCTGACGTAGAAACCAGCAACTGACCAACTGACCACAGTCTGACCTGGAAACCAGAAACTGACCAACGGACCATATTCTGACCTAGAATCCAGAAACTGACCAACTGACCGAAGACTAACCTAATAACATAAACTGACCAAATGATCACAGTCTGAACGAGAAACCAGAAACTGATCAATTGAACACAGTCTGACCGAGGCAGAATTAAACTGACGAACTGACCACAGACTGACCTAGAAACCAGACACTGACCAACTGACCACAGTCTGATCTAGAAACCAGAAACTGACCTACAGACCACAGTCTAACCGAGAAACCAGAAACTGACCAACTGACCACTGTCTGAAATAGGATCAAGAAACTGACCAACTGACCACAGTCTGACCTATAAACCAGAAAAAACTAACTATACCACAATCTGTCCGAGAAACCAGAAACTGACGGAACTGACAACAGTCTGATTAAGTAACCAGCAACTAACCAATTGACCACAGGATGACCTTGCAACCAAAATGTAACAAACTGAACACAGACTGATCTAGCAACCAGCAACTGATCAACTGTCCAGAGACTGACCTAGAACCAGCAACTGACCAACTGCCCACAGTCTGACCTCGAAACCAGAAACTGAGCAACTGAGCACAGTCTGACCGAGGAATCAGAAACATACCAACTGAGCACAGTCTGACCTCGCAACCAGCAACTTACCAACTGACAACAGTCTGACCGAGGCAACATGAAACTGACCAACTGACCACAGTCTGACCAGAAACCAGAAACTGACCAACTGACCACAGTCTGATCTCGAATCCAGAAACTGTCGAACTGACCACAATCTGACAGAGACAATCCGAAGCTGACCAACTGACCACAGTCTGACCTGGAAACAAGACACTGATCAACTAACCATAGTCTGATCTAGAAACCAGCAACTGACCAACTGACCACAGTCTGACCTAGAGACCAGAAACTAACCAACAGACCATAGTCTGACCGAGAAAACAGAAACTGACCAACTGACCACAGTCTGACCTAGAAACTAGCAACTAACCAACTGTCCAAAGTATTACCTAGCAACCAGTGACTGACCAAATGATCACAGTCTTACCCAGAAACCAGGAATTGACCAACTGACCACAGTCTGACCTCGACAACACCAAACTGACCAACTGACAAAAGTCTGACCGAGGAAACAGAAACTGACCAACTGACCACAGTCCAACTGAGAAACCAGAAACTGATAATCTGATCACAGTCTGAACTAGGAACCAGGAACTGACCAACTGACCACAGTCTGACCTAGACAACCCGAAACTGACCAACTGACCAAAGTCTGACCGAGGAAACAGAAACTGACCAACTGACCACAGTCTAACTGAGAAACCAGAAACTGACAATCTGATCACAGTCTGAACTAGGAACCAGAAACTGACCAACTGACCACAGTCTGACCTAGAAACCATAAAAATACTAATTAACCACAATCTGACTGAGAAACCTGAAACAGACAAAATGTACACAGTCTGACCCAGAAACATGGAACTAACAACTGACCACAGTCTGACCGAGACAACATGAAACTGACGAACTGACCACAGTCTGGCCTAATAAACCAGAAACTGAGCAACTGACCACAATCTGACCTCGAAACCAAAAACTGACCAAATGACCACATTCTGACCTAGCAACCACAAACTGTCAAACAGGCCACTTTCTTGCCTTGCAATCAGTATCTGACCAACTGACCACAGTCTGACGTAGAAACCAGCAATTGGCAAAATGACCACAGTCTGACATAGAAACCAGAAACTGTTCAACTGACCACATACTAAACTCGAAATCAGAAACTGACCAACTGACCACAGTCTGACCTAGAAACCTGAAATGGACCAACTGACCACAGTCTGACCTAGGAACCAGAAACTGACCAACTGAACACAGTCTGACCTATAAACCAGAAACTGACCAACTGACCACAGTCTGACATAGAAACCAGAAACTGACCTACTGACCACAGTCTCACATAAAAACCAGAAACTCACCAACTGATCACAGTCTGATGTAGAAACCAGAAACTGACCAACTGACCACAGTCTGACCTGAAAACCATAAACTGACCAACTGACCACAGTCTCAAATAAAAACCAGAAACTGACCAATTGACCACATTATGACCAAGCAACCAGAAACTGACCAACTGACCGCAGTCTTACCTAGCAACCACAAACTGACCAACAGGCCACAATCTGTCCCAGCAAACAGTAACAGACGAACTGACCACAGTCTGACCTGGAAACCAAAAACTGACCAATTGACCAAATTCTGACCAAGAAACCAGAAACTGCCCAACTGACCACAGTCTGACCTAAAAACCAGAAACTGTCCAACTGACCAGAGTCTCAACTAGAAACCAGAAACTGACCAACTAACCACAGTATGACCGAGACAACATAAAACTGACCAACTGACCTCAGTCTGAACTAGCAACCACAAATTGACCAACAAGCCACATTCTGTCGCAGCAGCCAGTAACTGACCACAGTCTGACCTAGAAACCAGGAACTGACCAACTGATCACAAACTGATCTAGAAACCAGAAACTGACCAACAAACCACAGTCTGAACGAGAAACCAGAAACGGAGCAACTGACCACAGTCTGAATTAGGAACCAGAAACTGAACAACTGACCACAGACAGACCTAGAAACCAGAAACTGACGAAGTGAGAACAGACTGCCCTAGGAATCAGAAAATGACGAACTGACCACAGTCTGACCTAGAAACCAGGAATTGACAAACTGAGCACAGTCTGACCTAGAAACCAGCAACTAACAAATTGACCAAAGTATTACCTAGCAACCAGTGACTGACCAGCTGATCAGAGTCTGACCCAGAAACCAGGAACTGACCAACTGACCACAGTCTGACCTAGAAAACAGAAACTGACCAACTGACCACAGTCTGACCTAGAAACCGAAACAGACCAACTGACCACAGTCTAACTGAGAAACCAGAAACTGACAAACTGATCACAGTCTGAACTAGAAACCAGAAACTGACCAACTGACCACAGTCTAACCGAGAATCCAGAAACTGTCCAACTGACATCAATCTGACCTAGAAACCAAAAATTGACCAAATGACCACAGTCTGATGTAGAAGCCAGCAACTGACCAAATGACCACAATCTGATCTAGAAACCCGAAACTGACCAACTGACCATATTCTTAACTCGAAACCAGAAACTGACCAACTGTCCACAATCTGACCTAGCAACCACAAACTGACCAACAGGCCACATTCTGTCACAGCAAACAGTAACTGACTACAGTCTGACCTAGAAACCAGATACTGACAAGCTGACCACAGTCTGACCGAGAAACCAGGAAGTGACCAACTACCCACAGTCAGAACGAACAACCAGAAACTGACCAACTGACCACAGACTGAATTACGAACCAGAAACTGTCCAACTGACCACAGTCTGACCTATAAACCAGAAAAAGACTAACTAACCACAATCTGATCGAGAAACCCGTAACTGACCAAATGTCCACAGTCTGACCCAGAAAACTGGAACTGACCAACTGACCACAGTCTGACCGAGACAACATGAAACTTACAAACTGACCACAGTCTGAGCTAGTAACCAGAAACTGAGCAACTGACCACAGTCTGACGTAGAAAGCAGCAACTGACCAACTAACCACAATCTGACCGAGAAACCCGAAACTGACCAACTCACCACAGTCTGACCTCGAAACCAGAAACTGTCCAACTGACCACATTCTTAACTAGAAACCAGTAAAGGACCAACTGACCACAGTCTGACCTAGAAACCAGAAACAGACCAACTGACCACATTCAGACCTAGAAACCAGAAACTGACCATCTCACCTCAGTCTAACCTAATCACAGAAACTGTCCAAATGACCACAATCTGACGTAGAAACCAGCAACTGACCAACTAACCACAGTGTGACCTCGAAACCAGAAACTGACCAACTGACCACAATCTGACCTCGAAACCAAAACCTGGCCAAATGACCACATTCTGACCGAGCAACCACAAATTATCAAACAGGCCATATTCTGACCTAGCAACCAGTATCTGACCAACTGACCACAGTCTGATGTAGAAACGAGTTACTGACCAACTGACCAAAATCTGACCGAGAAACCCGAAACTGACCAACTGACCACAGTCTGACCTCGAAACCAGAAACTGTCCAACTGACCAAATACTTAAATCGAAACCAGAAACTGACCAACTGAATACAGTCTGACCTAGAAACCAGAAATGGACCAACTGACCATATTCTTAACACGAAACCAGAAACTGACCAACTGTCCACAATCTGGCCTAGAAAATAGAAACGGACCAACTGACCTCATTCTGACCTAGAAACCAGAAACTGACGAACTGACCACAGTCTGACCTAGAAACCAGAAATTGACCAACTGAGCACAGTCTGACCTAGAAACCAGCAACTAACCAACTGTCCAAAGTATTACCTAGCAACCAGTGACTGAACAAATGATCACAATCTGACCCAGAAACCAGGAACTGACCAACTGACCACAGTCTGACCTATACAACCCGAAACTGACCAACTGACCAAAGTCTGACCGAGGAAACAGAAACTGACCAACTGACCACAGTCTAACTGAGAAACCATAAACTGACAATCTGATCACAGTCTGCACTAGGAACCAGAAACTGACCAACTGACCACAGTCTGACCTAGAATCCATAAAAAGTCTAATTAACCACAATCTGACCGAGAAACATGAAACAGACAAAATGTCCACAGTCTGACCCAGAAACCTGGAACTAACAACTGACCACAGTCTGACCGAGGCAACATGAAACTGACCAACTGATCACAGTCTGGCCTAATAAACCAGAAACTGAGCAACTAACCACAATCTGACCTCGAAACCAAAAACTGACCAAATGATCACATTCTGACCGAGCATCCACAAACTGTCAAACAGGCCACATTCTTGCCTTGCAATCAGTATCTGACCAACTGACCACAGACTGACGTAGAAACCAGCAACTGGCCAACTGACCACAGTCTGACGTAGAAACCTGAAACTGACCAACTGACCACAGTCTGACCTCGAAACCAGAAACTGTTCAACTGACCACATACTAAACTCGAAATCAGAAACTGACCAACTGACCACAGTCTGACCTACAAACCAGAAATGGACCAACTGACCACAGTCTGACCTAGGAACCAGAAACTGATCAACTGAACACAGGCTGACCGAGGCAACATGAAACTGACCAACTGACCACAGTCTGACCTAGAAACCAGAAACTAACCTACTGAGCACAGTCTGACATAGAAACCAGAAACTGACCAACTGACCACAGTCTGACCTAGAAACCAGAAACTCACAAACTGACCACAGTCTGACCTAGAAACCAGAAACTCACCAACTGATCACAGTCTGACCTAGAAACCAGAAACTGACCAACTGACCACAGTCTGACCTAAAAACCAGAAACTGAGCAACTGACCACAGTCTCACATAAAAACCGGAAACTGACCAATTGACCACATTATGACCAAGAAACCAGAAACTGACCAACAGACCTCAGTCTGACATAGGAACCAGAAACTGACCAACTGACCGCAGTCTTACCTAGCAACCACAAACTGACCAACAGGCCACAATCTGTCCCAGCAAACAGTAACAGACGAACTGACCACAGTCTGACCTGGAAACCAAAAACTGACCAATTGACCACATTCTGACCAAGAAACCAGAAACTGCCCAACTGACCACAGTCTGACCTAAAAACCAGAAACTGTCCAACTGACCAGAGTCTCAACTAGAAACCAGAAACTGACCATCTAACCACAGTATGACCGAGACAACATAAAACAGACCAACTGACCTCAGTCTGACCGAGCAAGCACAAATTGACCAACAAGCCACATTCTGTCGCAGCAGCCAGTAACTGACCACAGTCTGACCTAGAAACCAGGAACTGACCAACTGATCACAAACTGATCTAGAAACCAGAAACTGACCAACAAACCACAGTCTGAACGAGAAACCAGAAACGGAGCAACGGACCACAGTCTGAATTCGGAACCAGAAACTGAAAAATTGACCACAGACTGACCTAGAAACCAGAAACTGACGAAGAGACCACAGACTGACCAAGGAATCAGAAACTGACGAACTGACCACAGTCTGACCTAGAAACCAGAAATTGACCAACTGAGCACAGTCTGACGTAGAAACCAGCAACTAACCAATTGACCAAAGTATTACCTAGCAACCAGTGACTGACCAACTGATCACAGTCTGACCCAGAAACCAGGAACTGACCAACTGACCACAGTCTGACCTAGAAAACAGAAACTGACCAACTGACAACAGTCTGACCTAGAAACCGAAACAGACCAACTGACCACAGTCTAACTGAGAAACCAGAAACTGACAAACTGATCACAGTCTGACCTCGAAACCAGAAACTGTTCAACTGACCACATACTAAACTCGAAATCAGAAACTGACCAACTGACCACAGTCTGACCTATAAACCAGAAACTGACCAACTGATCACAGTCTGATGTAGAAACCAGAAACTGACCAACTGACCACAGTCTGACCTAAAAACCAGAAACTGACCAACTGATCACAGTCTGACTTAGAAACCAGAAACTGACCAACTGACCACAGTCTGACCTAAAAAACAGAAACTGACCAACTGACCACAGTCTCACTTAAAAACCAGAAACTGACCAATTGACCACATTATGACCAAGCAACCAGAAACTGACCAACAGACCTCAGTCTGACATAGGAACCAGAAACTGACCAAAAGACCGCAGTCTTACCTAGCAACCACACACTGACCAACAGGCCACAATCTGTCCCAGCAAACAGTAACAGACGAACTGACAACAGTCTGACCTGGAAACCAAAAACTGACCAATTGACCACATTCTGACCAAGAAACCAGAAACTGCCCAACTGACCACAGTCTGACCTAAAAACCAGAAACTGTCCAACTGACCAGAGTCTCAACTAGAAACCAGAAACTGACCAACTAACCACAGTATGACCGAGACAACATAAAACTGACCAACTGACCTCAGTCTGACCTAGCAACCACAAATTGACCAACAAGCCACAATCTGTCGCAGCAGACAGTAACTGACCACAGTCTGACCTAGAAACCAGGAACTGACCAACTGATCACAAACTGATCTGGAAACCAGAAACTGACCAACAAACCACAGTCTGAACGAGAAACCAGAAACGAAGCAACTGACCACAGTCTGAATTAGGAACCAGAAACTGAAAAACTGACCACAGACTGACCTAGAAACTAGAAACTGACGAAGTGACCACAGACTGCCCTAGGAATCAGAAAATGACGAACTGACCACAGTCTGACCTAGAAACCAGAAATTGACCAACTGAACACAGTCTGGCCTAGAAACCAGCAACTCACAAATTGACCAAAGTATTACCTAGCAACCAGTGACTGACCAACTGATCACAGTCTGACCCAAAAACCAGGAACTGAACAACTGACCACAGTCTGACCGAGAAAACAGAAACTGACCAACTGACCACAGTCTGACCTAGAAACCGTAACAGACCAACTGACCACAGTCTAACTGAGAAACCAGAAACTGACAAACTGATCACAGTCTGAACTTGGAACCAGAAACTGTCCAACTGACCACAGCCTGACATAGAATCCAGAAAAAGACTAATTAACCACAATCTGACCGAGAAACCAGAAACTGACAAATGTCCACATTCTGACCCAGAAACCTGGAACGAACCAACTGACCACAGTCTGACCGAGACAACATGAAACTGACCAACTGAACACAGTCTGGCCTAGAAACCAGAAACTGAGCAACTGATCACAATCTGACCTCGAAACCAAAAACGGACCAAATGACCACATTCTGACCTAGCAACCACAAACTATCAAAAAGGCCACATTCTTACCTAGCAATCAGTATCTGACCAACTGACCACAGTCTGACGTAGAAACCAGCAACTGACCAAATGACCACAATCTGACCTAGAAACTCGAAACTGACCAACTGACCACAGTCTGACCTCGAAACCAGAAACTGTCCAACTGACCACATACTAAACTCAAAACCAGAAACTGACCAACTGAATACAGTCTGACCGAGAAACCAGAAATGGACCAACTGACCACAATCTGACCTAGGAACCAGAAACTGATCAACTGAACACAGGCTGACCGAGGCAACATGAAACTGACCAACTGACCACAGTCTGACCTAGAAACCAGAAACTGACCAACTGACCACAGTCTGATCTAGAAACCAGAATCTGACCAACTGACCACAGTCTGACCTAGAAACCAGAAATTGACCAACAAACCACAGTCTGAAATATAAACCAGAAACTGACCAACTAACCACAGTATGAACGAGAAACCAGAAACGGAGCAACTGACCACAGTCAGAATTAGGAACCAGAAACTGAACAACTGACCACAGACTGACCTAGAAACCAGAAACTGTCGAAGTGACCACAGTCTGACCTAGGAATCAGAAACTGACGAACTGACCACAGTCTGACCTAGAAACCAGAAATTGACCAACTGAGCACAGTCTGACCTAGAAACCAGCAACTAACCAACTGACCAAAGTATTACCTAGCAACCAGTGACTGACCAACTGATCACAGTCTGACCTAGACAACCCGAAACTGACCAACCGACCAAAGTCTGACCT
Source organism: Pristiophorus japonicus (assembly GCF_044704955.1). NCBI lineage: Eukaryota > Metazoa > Chordata > Chondrichthyes > Pristiophoridae > Pristiophorus > Pristiophorus japonicus. The sequence goes on along the minus strand of NW_027254572.1, from coordinate 1,859,840 downwards.
AGAAAACAGAAACTGACCAACTGACCACAGTCTGACCTAGAAACCGAAACAGACCAACTGACCACAGTCTAAATGAGCAACCAGAAACTGACAAACTGATCACAGTCTGAACTAGGAAACCAGAAACTGTCCAACTGACATCAATCTGACCCTGAAACCAAAAATTGACCAAATGACCACAGTATTACCTAGCAAGCATAAACTGTCAAACAGGCCACATTCTGACCTGGCAACCAGTATCTGACCAACTGACCACATTCTGATGCAGAAGCCAGCAACTGACCAACTAACCACAATCTGACCTAGAAACCCGAAACTGACTAACTGACCATATTCTTAACTCGAAACCAGAAACTGACCAACTGTCCACAATCTGGCTGAGAAAATAGAAATGGACCAACTGAGCTCAGTCTGACCTAGAAACCAGAAACTGACCAACTGACCACATTCTGTCGCAGCAAACAGTAACTGACTACAGTCTGACCTAGAAACCAGATACTGACAAGCTGACCACAGTCTGACCGAGAAACCTGGAAGTGACCAACTACCCACAGTCAGAACGAACAACCAGAAACTGACCAACTGACCACAGACTGAATTAGGAACCAGAAACTGAACAACTGACCACAGTCTGACCCAGAAACCAGATATTGACGAACTGAACATAGTCTGACCTGGACAACCCGAAACTGACCAACTGACCAAAGTCTTACCTCGAAAACAGAAACTGACGAACTGACCACAGTCTGAACTAGGAACCAGAAACTGTCCAACTGACCACAGTCTGACCTATTAACCAGAAAAAGACTAACTAACCACAATCTGATCGAGAAACCAGAACCTGACCAAATGTCCACAGTCTGACCCAGAAACCTGGAACTGACCAACTGACCACAGTCTGACCGAGACAACATGAAACTGACAAACTGACCACAGTCTGACCTAGTAACCAGAAACTGAGCAACTGACCACAGTCTGACGTAGAAAGCAGCAACTGACCAACTAACCACAATCTGACCTAGAACACCGAAACTGACCAACTGACCACAGTCTGACCTCGAAACCAGAAACTGTCCAACTGACCACATTCTAAACTAGAAACGAGTAAAGGACCAACTGACCACAGTCTGACCTAGAAACCAGAAACAGACCAACTGACCACATTCTGACCTGGAAACCAGAAACTGACCATCTCACCTCAGTCTGACCTAATCACAGAAACTGTCCAACTGACGACAATCTGACGTAGAAACCAGCAACTGACCAACTAACCACCGTCTGACCTCGAAACCAGAAACAGTCCAACTGATCACATACTTTAATCGAAACCGGAAACTGACCAACTGACCACAATCTGACCTAGAAACCAGAAATTGACCAACTGAGCATAGTCTGACCAAGCAACCAGCAACTAATCAACTGATCAAAGTATTACCTTGCAACCAGTGACTAACCAACTGACCAAAATCTGACCGAAAAACTCGAAACTGAGCAACTGACCACAGTCTGACCTCTGAACCAGTAACTGTCCAACTGATCACATACTTTAATCGAAACTGGAAACTGACCAACTGACCACAGTCTGACCCAGAGACCAGGAACTGACCAACTGACCACAGCCTGACCTGGAAACCATAAACTGACCAACTGAAAACAGTCTAACCAAGAAACCAGAAACTGACCAACTGACCACTGTCTGAAATAAGATCCAGAAACTGACCAACTGACACAGTTTGACCTATAAACCAGAAAAAACTAACTATACCACAATCTGAAAGAGAAACCAGAAACTGACGGAACTGACCACAGCCTGATCAAGTAACCAGCAACTGACCAATTGACCACAGGATGACGTTGCAACCAAAATGTAACAAACTGAACACAGACTGATCTAGCAACCAGCAACTGACCAACTGTCCAGAGACTGACCTAGAACCAGCAACTGACCAACTGCCCACAGTCTGACCTCGAAACCAGAAACTGAGCAACTGAGCACAGTCTGACCGAGGAATCAGAAACATACAAACTGAGCGCAGTCTGACCTAGCAACCAGCAACTTACCAACTGACAACAGTCTGACCGAGGCAACAAGAAACTGACCAACTGACCACAGTCTGACCAGAAACCAGAAACTGACCGACTGACCACAGACTGACCTAGAAAACAGAAACAGACCAACTTTACACAGTCTGACCTCTAAATCAGAAACTGACCAACTGAACACAGTCTGACCGAGAAAACAGAAACTGACCAACTGACCAACTGACCACAGTCTGACCTAGAAACCAGAAAATGACCAAATCACCACAGCCTGATCTAGCAACCAGAAACTGACCAACTGAACACAGTCTGACCTAGAAACCAGAAACTGTCCAGCTGACCACAGTCTGACCGACAAAACAGAAACTGACTAACTGACCGCAGTCTGACCTAGAAACCAGAAACAGACCAACTGACCACATTCTGATCTAGAAACCAGAAACTGATCAACTGAACACAGGCTGACCGAGGCAACATGAAATTGACCAACTGACCACAATCTGATCTAGAAACCCGAAACTGATCAACTGACCATATTCTTAACTGGAAACCAGAAACTGACCAACTGTCCACAATCTGGCCTAGAAAATAGAAACGGACCAACTGACCTCAGTCTGACCTAGAAACCAGAAACTGACCAACTGACCACAGTCTGACCTAGACAACCCGAAACTGACCAACTGACCACAGTCTGACCTAGAAACCGAAACTGACCAACTGACCACAGTCTAACTGAGAAACCAGAATTTGACAAACTGATCACAGTCTGAACGAGGAACCTGAAACTTACCAACTGACCACAGTCTGACCTAGAAACCAGAAAAAGACTAATTAACCACAATCTGACCGAGAAACCTGAAACTGATAAAATGTCCACAGTCTGACCCAGAAACCTGGAACTAACAACTGACCACAGTCTGACCGAGACAACATGAAACTGACCAACTGAACACAGTCTGACCGAGAAAACAGAAACTGACCAACTGACCAACTGACCACAGTCTGACCTAGAAACCAGAAAATGACCAAATCACCACAGCCTGACATAGCAACCAGAAACTGACCAACTGAACACAGTCTGACCTAGAAACCAGAAACTGTCCAGCTGACCACAGTCTGACCGACAAAACAGAAACTGACCAACTGACCGCAGTCTGACCTAGAAACCAGAAACAGACCAACTGACCACATTCTGATCTAGAAACCAGAAACTGATCAACTGAACACAGGCTGACCGAGGCAACATGAAATTGACCAACTGACCACAATCTGATCTAGAAACCCGAAACTGATCAACTGACCATATTCTTAACTGGAAACCAGAAACTGACCAACTGTCCACAATCTGGCCTAGAAAATAGAAACGGACCAACTGACCTCAGTCTGACCTAGAAACCAGAAACTGACCAACTGACCACAGTCTGACCTAGACAACCCGAAACTGACCAACTGACCACAGTCTGACCTAGAAACCGAAACTGACCAACTGACCACAGTCTAACTGAGAAACCAGAATCTGACAAACTGATCACAGTCTGAACGAGGAACCTGAAACTTACCAACTGACCACAGTCTGACCTAGAAACCAGAAAAAGACTAATTAACCACAATCTGACCGAGAAACCTGAAACTGATAAAATGTCCACAGTCTGACCCAGAAACCTGGAACTAACAACTGACCACAGTCTGACCGAGACAACATGAAACTGACCAACTGACCACAGTCTGGCCTAGAAACCAGAAACTGAGCAACTGACCACAATCTGACCTCGAAACCAAAAACTGACCAAATGACCACATTCTGACCTAGCAACCACAAACTGTCAAACATGCCACATTCTTACCTGGCAATCAGTATCTGACCAACTGACCACTATCTGACGTAGAAACCTGGAACTAACAACTGACCACAGTCTGACCGAGACAACATGAAACTGACCAACTGACCACAGTCTGGCCTAGAAACCAGAAACTGAGCAACTGACCACAATCTGACCTTGAAACCAAAAACTGACCAAATGACCACATTCTGACCTAGCAACCACAAACTGTCAAACATGCCACATTCTTACCTTGCAATCAGTATCTGACCAACTGACCACTATCTGACGTAGAAACCTGGAACTAACAACTGACCACAGTCTGATCGTGACAACAAGAAACTGACCAACTGACCACAGTCTGACCTAGAAACCAGAAATGGACCAACTGACCACAGTCTGACCTAGCAACCACAAACTGACCAACAGGCCACATTCTGCCACAGCAACCAGTAACTGACTGCATCTGACCTAGAAACCAGAATCTGAACAACTGACCACAGACTGACCAAGAAACCAGAAACTGACCAACTAACCACAGACTGACCTAGGAATCAGAAACTGACTAACTGACCAGTCTGACCTAGAAACCAGAAACTGACCAACTGACCACAGTCTGACCCAGCAACCACAAACTGACCAACAGGTCACATTCTGTCGCAGCAACCAGTAACTGACAACAGTATGACCTAGAAACCAGATACTGACAAGCTGACCACAGTCTGACCTAGAAACCAGGAAGTGACCAACTAACCACAGTCTAAACGAGAAACCAGAAACTGACCAACTGACCACAGACTGAATTAGGAACCAGAAACTGAACAACTGACCACAGACTGACCTAGAAACCAGAAACTGACCAACTAACCAAACTCTTACCTAGAAAACTTAAACTGACGAACTGACCAAAGTCTGAACTAGGAAACAGAAACTGACCAACTGACCACAGTCTGACTTGTAAACCAGAAAAAGACTAACTATCCACAATATGACCGAGAAACCAGAAACGGACCAAATGTCCACAATCTGACCCAGAAACCTGGAACTGACCAACTGACCACAGTCTGACCGAGACAACATGAAACTGACCAACTGACCACAGTCTGACCTAGAAACCAGAAACTGAGCAACTGACCACAATCTGACTTCGAAACCAAAAACTGACCAAATGACCACATTCTGACCTAGCAAACACAAATTGTCAAACTTGCCACATTCTGACCTACCAACCAGTATCTGACCAACTGACTACAGTCTGACGTAGAAACCAGCAACTGACCAACTGACCACAATCTGACCTAGAAACCCGAAACTGACCAACTGTCCACAGTCTCACCTCGAAACCAGAAACTGTCCAACTGACCACATTCTTAACTCGAAACCAGAAACTGACCAACTACCACAGACTGACCTAGAAACCAGTAAAGGACCAACTGACCACAGTCTGACCTAGAAACCAGAAACAGACCAACTGACCACATTCTGACCTCGAAACCAGAAACTGACAATCTGACATCAGTCTGACCTAATAACACTAACTGTCCAACTGACCACAGTTTGACGTGGAAACCAGCAACTGACCAACTAACCACAATCTGACCTAGAAACCAGAAACTGAGCAACAGACCACAATCTGACCTCGAAACCAAAACCTGGCCAAATGACCACATTCTGACCTAGCAACCACAAATTATCAAACGGCCACATTTTGACATAGCAACCAGTATCTGACCAACTGACCACAGTCTGATGTAGAAACCGGAAACTGACCAACTGACGACAGTCTGACCTAGAAACCAGAAACTGACCAACTGACCACAGTCTGATGTAGAAACCGGAAACTGACCAACTGACGACAGTCTGACCTAGAAACCAGACACTGACCAACTGACCACAGTCTGATCTAGAAACCAGAAACTGACCTACTGACCACAGTCTAACCGAGAAACCAGAAACTGACCAACTGACCACTGTCTGAAATAGGATCAAGAAACTGACCAACTGACCACAGTCTGATCTATAAAGCAGAAAAAACTAACTATACCACAATCTGTCCGAGAAACCAGAAACTGACGGAAGTGACAACAGTCTGATCAAGTAACCAGCAACTAACCAATTGACCTCAGGATGACCTTGCAACCAAAATGTAACAAACTGAACACAGACTGATCTAGCAACCAGCAACTGACCAACTGTCCAGAGACGGACCTAGAACCAGCAACTGACCAACTGCCCACAGTCTGACCTCGAAACCAGAAACTGAGCAACTGAGCACAGTCTGACCGAGGAATCAGAAACATACCAACTGAGCACAGTCTGACCTCGCAACCAGCAACTTACCAACTGACAAAAGTCTGACTGAGGCAACATGAAAGTGACCAACTGACCACAGTCTGACCAGAAACCAGAAACTGACCAACTGACCACAGTCTGATCTCGAATCCAGAAACTGTCGAACTGACCACAATCTGACAGAGACAATCTGAAGCTGACCAACTGACCACAGTCTGACCTAGAAATAAGACACTGATCAACTAACCATAGTCTGATCTAGAAACCAGCAACTGACCAACTGACCACAGTCTGACCTAGAGACCAGAAACTAACCAACAGACCATAGTCTGACCGAGAAAACAGAAACTGACCAACTGACCACAGTCTGATCTAGAAACCAGAAACTGACCTACTGATCACAGTCTAACCGAGAAACCAGAAACTGACCAACTGACCACTGTCTGACCTATAAACCAGAAAAACTAACTATACCACAATCTGTCCGAGAAACCAGAAACTGACGGAACTGACAACAGTCTGATCAAGTAACCAGCAACTAACCAATTGACCACAGGATGACCTTGCAACCAAAATGTAACAATCTGAACACAGACTGATCTAGCAATCAGCAACTGACCAACTGTCCAGAGACTGACCTAGAACCAGCAACTGACCAACTGCCCACAGTCTGACCTCGAAACCAGAAACTGAGCAACTGAGCACAGTCTGACCGAGGAATCAGAAACGTACCAACTGAGCACAGTCTGACCTCGCAACCAGCACCTTACCAACTGACAACAGTCTGACCGAGGCAACATGAAACTGACCAACTGACCACAGTCTGATCAGAAACCAGAAACTGACCAAATGAACACAGTCTGATCTCGAATCCAGAAACTGTCGAACTGACCACAATCTGACAGAGACAATCCGAAGCTGACCAACTGACCACAGTCTGACCTAGAAACAAGACACTGATCAACTAACCATAGTCTGATCTAGAAACCAGCAACTGACCAACTGACCACAGTCTGACCTAGAGACCAGAAACTAACCAACAGACCATAGTCTGACCGAGAAAACAGAAACTGACCAACTTAACACAGTCTGACCTCTAAACCAGAAACTGACCAGCTGAACAAATCTCACCGAGAAAGCAGAAACTAACCAACTGACCAACTCACCACAGTATGACCTAGAAACCAGAAAATGACCAACTGACCACAGTGTGACAGAAGCAACATGAAACTGACCAACTGAATACAATTTGGTCTTGAAACCAGAAACTGACCAACTGACCACAGTCTGATCTAGCAACCAGAAACTGACCAACTGAACACAGTCTGACCTAGAAACCAGAAACTGTCCAACTGACCACAGTCTGACCGACAAAACAGAAACTGACCAACCGACCGCAGTCTGACCTAGAAACCAGAAACAGACAAACTGACCACAGTCTGATCTAGAAACCAGAAACTGACCAACTGAACACAGTCTGACCGAGGCAACATGAAACTGACCAACGGAGCACAGTCTGACCTAGAAACCAGAAACTGACCAACTGACCACAGTCTTATCTAGAATCCAGAAACTGTCCAACTGACCACAATCTGACTGAGACAACATGAAACTGACCAACTGACCACAGTCTGACCTAGAAACCAGAAGCTGATCAACTGACCATAGTCTGATCTTGGAGCCAGAAACTGACCAACTGACCATAGTCAGATCTAGCAACAGAAACTGACCAACTGAACACAGTCTGACCTCGAAACAAGAAACTGACCAACTGAGCACAGCCTGACCTAGAAACCAGCAACTAACCAACTGACCAAAGTATTACCAAGCAACCAGTGACTGACCAACTGATCACAGTCCGACCCAGAAACCAGGAACTGACCAACTGACCACTGTCTGACCTAGGCAATCCGAAACTGACCAACTGACCAAAGTCTGACATAGAAAACAGAAACTGACCAACTGACCACAGTCTGATGTAGAAGCCAGCAACTGACCAACTGACCACAATCTGACCTAGAAACCCGAAACTGACCAACTGACCATATTCTTAACACGAAACCAGAAACTGACCAACTGTCCACAATCTGGCCGAGAAAATATAATCGGACCAACTGACCTCAGTCTAACCTAGAAACGAGAAACTGACGAACTGACCACAGTCTGACTTGGAAACCAGAAATTGACCAACTGAGCACAGTCTGACCTAGAAACCAGCAACTAACCAACTGTTCAAAGTATTACCGAGCAACCAGTGACTGACCAAATGATCACAGTCTGACCCAGAAACCAGGAACTGACCAAGTGACCACAGTCTGACCTAGACAACCCGAAACTGACCAACTGACCAAAGTCTGACCGAGGAAATAGAAACTGACCAAATGACCACAGTTTGAACTAGGAACCTGGAACTGACCAACTGACCACAGTCTGACCTAAAAACCAGAAACTGACCAACTGACCACAGTCTCACATAAAAACCAGAAACTGACCAATTGACCACATTATGACCAAGAAACCAGAAACTGACCAACAGACCTCAGTCTGACATAGGAACCAGAAACTGACCAACTGACCGCAATCTTACCTAGCAACCACAAACTGACCAACAGGCCACAATCTGTCCCAGCAAACAGTAACAAACGAACTGACCACAGTCTGACCTGGAAACCAAAAACTGACCAATTGACCACATTCTGACCAAGAAACCAGAAACTGCCCAACTGACCACAGTCTGCCCTAAAAGCCAGAAACTGTCCAACTGACCAGAGTCTCAACTAGAAACCAGAAACTGACCAACTAACCACAGTATGACCGAGACAAGATAAAACTGACCAACTGACCTCAGTCTGACCTAGCAACCACAAATTGACCAACAAGTCACATTCTGTCGCAGCAGCCAGTAACTGACCACAGTCTGACCTACAAACCAGGAACTGACCAAATGATCACAAACTGATCTAGAAACCAGAAACTGACCAACAAACCACAGTCTGAACGAGAAACCAGAAACGGAGCAACTGACCAGTCTGAATTAGGAACCAGAAACTGAACAACTGACCACAGACAGAACGAGAAACCAGAAACTGACGAAGTGACCACAGACTGCCCGAGGAATCAGAAACTGACTAACTGACCACAGTCTGACCTAGAAACCAGGAATTGACAAACTGAGCACAGTCTGACCGAGAAACCAGCAACTAACAAATTGACCAAAGTATTACCTAGCAACCAGTGACTGACCAACTGATCAGAGTCTGCCGTAGAAAGCAGCAACTGACCAACTAACCACAATCTGACCTAGAAACCCGAAACTGACCAACTGATCACAGTCTGACCTCGAAACCAGAAACTGTCCAACTGACCACATTCTTAACTAGAAACCAGTAAAGGACCAACTGACCACAGTCTAACCTAGAAACCAGAAACAGACCAACTGACCACATTCTGACCTAGCAACCACAAATTATCAAACAGGCCACATTCTGACCTAGCAGCCAGTATCTGACCAAGTGACCACAGTCTGATGTAGAAACCAGCAACTGACCAACTGACCAAAATCTGACCGAGAAACCCGAAACTGACCAACTGACCACAGTCTCTCCTCGAAACCAGAAATTATCCAACTGACCACAGACTTAAATAGAAACCAGAAACTGACAAACAGACCACAGTCTGAACTAGAAACCAGAAACTGACCAACTGACCACAGTCCGACCTAGAAACCCGAAACTGACCAACTGACCACATTCTGAACTAGAAACCAGAAACTGACCAACTGACCACAGTCCGAACTAGAAACCCGAAACTGACCAGCTGACCACATTCTGACCTCGAAACCAGAAACTGACCATCTGAACTCAGTCTGACCTAATAACAGAAACTGTCCAACTGACCACAGTCTGACGTAGAAACCAGCAACTGACCAACTGACCACAGTCTGACCTGGAAACAAGAAACTGACCAACGGACCACATTCTGACCTAGAAACCAGAAACTGACCAACTAACCGAAGACTGACCTGATAACATAAACTGACCAACTGACCAACTGACCACATTCTGACCGAGAAATCAGAAACTGATCAATTGAACACAGTCTGACCGAGGCAGAATGAAACTGACCAACTGACCACAGACTTACCGAGAAACCAGACACTGACCAACTGACCACAGTCTGATCGAGAAACCAGAAACTGACCAACTGACCACAGTCTAACCGAGAAACCAGAAACTGACCAACTGACCACAGTCTGAAATAGGATCCAGAAACTGACAAACTGACCACAGTCTGATATATAAACCAGAAAAAACTAACTATACCACAATCTTACCGAGAAACCAGAAACTGACGGAACTGACCACAGTCTGATCAAGTAACCAACAACTGACCAATTGACCACAGGATGACCTTGCAACCAAAATGTAATAAGCTGAACACAGACTGATCTAGCAACCAGCAACTGACCAACTGTCCAGAGACCGACCTAGAACCAGCAACTGACCAACTGCCCACAGTCTGACCTCGAAACGAGAAACTTAGCAACTGAGCACAGTCTGACCGAGGATTCAGAAACATACCAACTGAGCACAGTCTGACCTAGCAACCAGCAGCTTACCAACTGACAACAGTCTGACAGAGGCAACATGAAACTGACCAACTGACCACAATCTGACTGAGACAATCTGAAACTGTCCAACTGACCACAGTCTGACCTAGAATCCAGAAACTGTCCAACTGACCACAATCTGACTGAGACAATCTGAAACTGTCCAACTGACCACAGTCTGACCTAGAAACCAGAAACTGACCAACTGATCACAGTCAGATCTAGCAACAGAAACTGACCAACTGAACACAGTCTGACCGAGAAACCAGAAACTGACCAACTGAGCACAGCCTGACCTAGAAACCACCAACTAACCAACTGACCAAAGCATTACCTAGCAACCAATGACTGACCAACTGATCACAGTCTGACCCAGAAACTTGGAACTGACCAACTGACCACAGTCTGACCTAGACAACCCGAAACTGACCAACTGACCAAAGTCTGACCTAGAAAACAGAAACTGACCAACTGACCACAGTCTGACCTAGAAACCGAAACAGTCCAACTGACCACAGTCTAACTGAGAAACCAGAAACTGACAAACTGATCACAGTCTGAACTAGGAACCAGAAACTGACCAACTGACAAAAGTCTGACCTTGAAACCAGGAAAAGACTCATGAACCACAATCTGACCGAGAAATCAGAAACTGACAAAATGTCCACAGTCTGACCTGGAAACCTGAAACTGACCAACTGACCATAGTCTGACCTCCAAACCAGAAACTTAACAACTGACCACAGTCTGATCTAGAAAGCATAAACTGACCAAATGACCACAGTCTGACATAGAAACCAGAAACTGCCCAACTGACCAGAGTCTGACCGAGACAACCAGAAACTGACCAAATGTCCACAGTCTGACCGAGACAGCCCGAAACTGTCCAACTCACCACATTCTGACTGTGAAAACAGGAACTGATCAACTGACCACAGTCTGACCTAGAACCCAGAAACTGACCAACTGAACACAGTCTGACCTAGCAACCAGAAACTGACCAACTGACCACAGTCTTATCTCGAAACCAGAAACTGTCCAACTAACCACAATCTGACCGAGACAATCCGAAACTGACGAACTGAACACAGTCTGAGCTAGAAACCAGAAACTGATCAACTGACCACAGTCCGATCTAGAAAACAGAAACTGACCAACTGCCCACAGTCTGACCTCGAAACGATAAACTTAGCAACTGAGCACAGTCTGACCGAGGATTCAGAAACATACCAACTGAGCACAGTCTGACCTAGCAACCAGCAGCTTACCAACTGACAACAGTCTGACAGAGGCAACATGAAACTGACCAACTGACCACAATCTGACTGAGACAATCTGAAACTGTCCAACTGACCACAGTCTGACCTAGAATCCAGAAACTGTCCAACTGACCACAATCTGACTGAGACAATCTGAAACTGTCCAACTGACCACAGTCTGACCTAGAAACCAGAAACTGACCAACTGATCACAGTCAGATCTAGCAACAGAAACTGACCAACTGAACACAGTCTGACCGAGAAACCAGAAACTGACCAACTGAGCACAGCCTGACCTAGAAACCACCAACTAACCAACTGACCAAAGCATTAACTAGCAACCAATGACTGACCAACTGATCACAGTCTGACCCAGAAACTTGGAACTGACCAACTGACCACAGTCTGACCTAGACAACCCGAAACTGACCAACTGACCAAAGTCTGACCTAGAAAACAGAAACTGACCAACTGACCACAGTCTGACCTAGAAACCGAAACAGTCCAACTGACCACAGTCTAACTGAGAAACCAGAAACTGACAAACTGATCACAGTCTGAACTAGGAACCAGAAACTGACCAACTGACAAAAGTCTGACCTTGAAACCAGGAAAAGACTCATGAACCACAATCTGACCGAGAAATCAGAAACTGATAAAATGTCCACAGTCTGACCTGGAAACCAGAAACTGACCAACTGACCACAGTCTGACCTCGAAACCAGAAACTTAACAACTGACCACAGTCTGATCTAGAAAGCATAAACTGACCAAATGACCACAGTCTGACATAGAAACCAGAAACTGCCCAACTGACCAGAGTCTGACCGAGACAACCAGAAACTGACCAAATGTCCACAGTCTGACCGAGACAGCCCGAAACTGACCAACTCACCACATTCTGACTGTGAAAACAGGAACTGATCAACTGACCACAGTCTGACCTAGAACCCAGAAACTGACCAACTGAACACAGTCTGACCTAGCAACCAGAAACTAACCAACTGACCACAGTCTTATCTCGAAACCAGAAACTGTCCAACTAACCACAATCTGACCGAGACAATCCGAAACTGACGAACTGAACACAGTCTGAGCTAGAAACCAGAAACTGATCAACTGACCACAGTCCGATCTAGAAAACAGAAACTGACCAACTGACCACAGTCTGATCTAGCAAGCAAAAACTGACAAACTGAACACAGTCTGACCTAGAAACCAGAAACTGACCAACTGACCACAGTCTGACCGAGAAAACAGAAACTGACCAACTGAACATAGTCTGAACTAGAAACCAGAAACTGACCAATTGACCACAGTCTGACCAAAGAAAACGAAACTAGCCAACTGACCACAGACTGACCTAGAAACCAGAAACTCACCAACTGACCACAGTCTGATTTGGAAACCAAAAACTGACCAACTGAACACTGTCTGACCAAGGCAACATGAAACTCACTAACTGACCACATTCTGACCGAGACACCAGAAACTAACCAACTCACCACAGCCTGATCTAGAAACCAGAAACTGTCCAACTGACCACAATCTGAACGAGACAATCCGAAACAGACCAACTGACCACAGTTTGACCGAGAAACCAGAAACTGACCAACTGATCACAGTCTGATCTAGAAAGCATAAACTGACCAACTGACCACAGTCTGACCTAGGAACCAGAAACTGACCAACTGACCAAAATCTGACTGAAACAACGCGAAACATAGCAACTAACCACAGTGTAACCTAGAACCGAGAAACTGAGCAACTGACCACAATCTGACCGAGAAACCTGATACTGACCAACTGACCACAGTCTGAGCTAGAAACCGTAATTGACCAAATGATCACAGTATAAATTAGGAATCAGAAACTGACCAACTGACTTCAGTCTGACCTAGAAAACAGAAACTGACCAACTGACCAGAGTCTGACCGAGAAAACCAGAAACTGACCAACTGACCACAGTCTGACCGAGACAACCCGAAACTGAACAACTGACCACAGTCTGACCGAGAAACCAGAACTGACGGAACTGACCACAGTCTGATCAAGTAACCAGCAACTGACCAATTGATCTCAGGATGACCTTCCAACCAAAAAGTAACAAACTGAACAGAGACGGATCTAGCAACTGGCAACTTACCAACTGACCACAGTCTGACCGAGACAACCTGAAACTGACCAACTGACCACATTCTTACCAAGACAACCAGAAACTGAGAAACTGACCACAGTCTGACTTGTATAGCAGAAATTGACAAACTGACCACAGTCTGATCTAGCAACCAGAAACTGACCAACTGACCACAGTGTGACCGAGACAACCGGAAACTGACCAAATTGCCACAGTCTGACCTAGAAACCAGAAATAACAAACTGTCCAGAGAAACAGAACTAGACAACCAGAAACAGACCAACTGACCATAGTCTGACCTAGAAACCAGAAACTGACCAGCTGACCACAGTCTGACCACAGTCTGACCTAGAAACCAGAAACTGACCAATTGAACACAGTCTGATCAAGAAACCAGCAAATAACCAATTGACCACAGAATGAAATAGAATCCAGAAATTAACAAACTGAACACAGACTGATCTAACAATCAGCAACTGACCAACTGACCGCAGGTGACCTTGCATCAAAAAACCAACCAATTGCCCAAAGCCTGACCTGGAACCAGCACCTAACCAACAGACCACAGTCTGAAATAGAACCAGCAAATGACCAACTGCCCACAGTCTTAGCTAGGAACCAGAAACTGTCCAACTGAGCACAGTCTAACCAAGCAACCAGTAACTGACACAGTCTGACCTAGACACCAGATACTGACCAACTTACCACATTCCGGCCTAGGAACCCGAAACTGACCAAATGACCAAAGTCTGACTGAGACAACCCGAAACTGACCAACTGACCACAGTCTGACGTAGAAACAAGAAAGTGATAAACTGACCACAGGCTGACCTTGAAATCAGAAACTGATCTACTGACCACAGTCTGATCGAGCAACAAGCAAATGACCAACTGACCACAGGATGACATAGCAACAAAAAGTAAAACAACTGACCACAGTAACAGACCTAGACAACCAGAAACTGACCAACTGACCACAATCTGACCGAGAAACCAGAAACTGACCTACTGACCACTGTCTGACCACAGTCTGACCTAGAAACCAGAAACTGAACAACTGACCACAGTCTGCCTCGAAACAAGAAACTCACCAATATACCTGTCTGACCTAGCAACCACAAACTATACAACGGGCCACATTCTGACCTAGCGACCAGTATCTGACCAACTGACCAAAGTCTGACATAGAAACCAGCAATTGACCAACTGACCACAGTCTGACCAAGAAACCAGACACTGACCAACTGACGACAGTCTGACCTCGGAACCAGAAACTGACCAACTGACCACAATCTGACTGAGGCAACATGAAACTGACCAACTGACCACAGTCTGACCTAGAAACCAGAAACTGTCCAACTGACCACAGTTTGATCTAGAAAACAGAGACTGACCAACTGACCACAGTCTGATCTAGCAAGCAGAAACTGACCAACTGACCACAGGCTGACCTCGCAACAAGCAACTGACCGACTGACCACAGAATGACCTAGCAACCAAAATACTAAAATACTGACCAGAGAAACAGACCCAGACAACCAGAAACTGACCAACTGACCACAGTCTGACCGAGAAACAAGAAACTGACCAACTGACCACAGTCTGACCATAGTCTGACCTAGAAACCAGAAACTGACCAACTGCCCAAAGCCTGACCGAGACAACATGAAACTGTCCAACTGACCAAGACAACACGAAACTGACCAAATGACCACAGTGTGACCAAGAAACCAGAAACTGAGCAACTGACCACAATCTGACCTCGAAACAAGAATCTGACCAAATAACCACAGTCTTACCTAGCAATCACAAAATGTCCAACAGGCCACATTCTGACCTAGCAACCAGTATGTGACTAACTGAGCACATTCTGACGTTGAAACCAGCAATTGACCAACTGAACACAGTCTGACCCAGAAACCAGAAACTGACCAACTGACCACAGTCTGACCTCGAAACCAGTAACTGACCAGCTGAAAACATTCTTAATTCGAAACCAGTAACTGACAAACTGACCACATTCTGACCTAGCAACCAAAAACTGACCATCTGTCCTCAGTCTGACATAAAAACAGAAACTGACCAACTGACCACACTCTGACCTAGAAACCAGAAACTGACCAAGGGACCACATTCTGACATAGGAAGCAGAAACTGTCCAACTGAGCACAGTCTGACCCAGAAACCTGAAACAGACCAACTGACACAGTCTGACCTAGACACCAGAAACTGACCAACTGACCACATTCCGGCCTAGGAACCCGAAACAGACCAAATGACCAAAGTCTGACTGAGACAACCCGAAACTGACCAACTGACCACAGTCTGACGTAGAAACCAGAAACTGGTAAACTGACCACAGTCTGACCTTGAAATCAGAAACTGATCAACTGACCACAGTCTGATCGAGCAACAATCAATTGACCAACTCACCACAGGATGACCAAGCAACCAAAAAGTAAAAAAAACTGACCAGAGAAACAGACCTAGACAACCAGAAACTGACCAACTGACCACAGTCTGACCGAGAAACCAGAAACTGACCTAATGACCACAGTCTGACCACAGTATGACCTAGAAACCAGAAACTGACCAAATGTCCACAGTCTGACCGAGACAACATGAAACTGACCAACTGACCAAGACAACGCAAAACTGAACAACTGACCACAATCTGACCTAGAAACCAGAAACTGAACAACTGACCACAGTCTGACCTCGAAACTAGAAACTGACCAAATGACCACAGTCTGACCTAGCAACCACAAACTGTCCAACAGGCCACATTCTGAACATGCGACCAGTATCTGACCAACTGACCAAAGTCTGAAATAGAAACCAGCAATTGACCAACTGACCACAGTCTGACCAAAAAACAGAAAATGACCAACTGACCACAGTCTGACCTAGAAAGCAGAAATTGACCAAATGACCACAGTCTCACCTCGAAACCCAAAACTGAACAACTGACCATAGTCTGACCTCGAAACGAGAAACTGACCAACTGAAAACATTCTTAACTCGAAACCAGAAACTGACCAACTGATCACATTCTGACATAGAAACCAGAAACTGACCGTCTGACCTCAGTCTGACCTAAAACAAAAACTGACCAACTGACCACAGTCTGACCTAGAAACCAGAAACTGACCAACTGACCACAGTCTGACCTAGAAACCAAAAACTGACCAATGGAACACATTCTGACCTAGAAAAAAGAAACTGACCAACTGACCACAGTCTGACCTAGAAACCAGAAACTGACCAAATGACCACCGTCTGACCTTGCAACTATTAACTGTCCAACAGACCACATTCTGACCTAGCGACCAGTATCTGACCAACTGACCAAAGTCTGACCTAGAAACCAGAAATTGACCAACTGACCACAATCTGACAACGAAACCAGAAACTTACCAACTGACCACAGACTGACCTCGAAACCAGAAACTGACGAACTGACCACATTCTTAACTCGAAACCAGAAACTGACGAACTGACCACAGTCTGACCTCGGAACCAGAAACTGACCAACTGACCACAGTCTGACCGAGGCAACATGAAACTGACCAACCGAACACAGTCTGACCTACAAACGAGAAACTGACCAACTGACCACACTATGATCTAGAAACCAGAAACTGACCAACTGACCACATGATGACTTAGCAAACAAAATGTTACAAACTGACCAGAGAAACAGACCTAAACAACCAGAAACTGACCTACTGACCACAGTCTGACCGAGAAACCAGAAACTGACCAACGGACCACAGTCTGACCACAGTCTGACCTAGAAACCAGAAACTGACCAACTGCTTCAGTCTGAACGAGACAACATGAAACTGACCAACTGACCAAGACAACACAAAACTGACTAAATGACCACAGTCTGACCAAGAAACGAGAAACTGAGAAACTGAACACAATCTGACCTCGAAACCAGAAACTGACCAAATGACCACAGTCTGACCTCGCAACCACAAACTGTCCAACAGGCCACATTCTGACCTAGCAACCAGTATCTGATGAACTGACCACAGTCTGACATAGAAACCAGCAATTGACCAACTGAACACAGTCTAATCTAGTAACCTGAAACTGACCAACTGACCAAAGTCTGACGTAGAAACAAGCAAATGACCAACTGACCACAATCTGACGAAGAATCCAGAAACTGACTAACTGACCACAGTCTGACCTAGAAACCAGAAATTTACCAACTGACCACAGTCTAACCTCCAAACCAGTAACTGACCAACTGACCACAGTCTGACCTCGAAACCAGAAACTGACGAACTGACCACATTCTTTACTCGAAACCAGAAACTGACGAACTGACCACATTCTGACCTCAGAACCAGAAACTGACCAACTGACCACAGTCTGACCGAGGCAATATGAAACTGACCAACTGACCACAGTCTGACCTACAAACCAGAAACTGACCAACTGCTTCAGTCTGAACGAGACAACATGAAACGACCAACTGACCAAGACAACACGAAACTGAATAAATGACCACAGTCTGACCAAGAAACGAGCAACTGAGCAACTGACCACAATCTGACCTCGAAACCAGAAACTGACCAAATGACCACAGTCTGACCTAGCAACCACAAACTGTCCAACAGGCCACATTCTGACCTAGCAACCAGTATCTGACTAACTGACCACAGTCTGACATAGAAACCAGCAATTGACCAACTGAACACAGTCTAACCTAGAAACCTGAAACTGACTAACTGACCACAGTCTGAACTAGAAACCAGAAACTGAACAACTGACCACAGTCTGACCTCAAAACCAGAAACTGATCAACTAACAACAGTCTGACCTCGAAACCAGAAACTGACCAACTGAATACATTCTTAACTCGAAACCAGAAACTGACCAACTGACCACATTCTGACCTAGAAACCAGAAACTGAACGTCTGACCTCAGGCTGACATAAAGACAGAAATGACCAACTGACCACAGTCTGACCTAGAAACCAGAAACTTACCAATGGACCACAGTCTGACCTAGAAAAAATAAACTGACCAACTGACCACAGTCTGGCCTTGGAACCGAAACTGACCAACTGACCACAAGTCTGACCTTGAAACCAGAAACTGACCAAATGACCACCGTCTGACCTTGCAACCACAAACTGTCCAACAGACCACATTCGGACCGAGCGACCAGTATCTGACAAACTGACCAAAGTCTGACGTAGAAACCAGCAAATGACCAACTGACCACATTCTGACCTAGCGACCAGTATCTGACCAACTGACCACAGTCTGACCTAGAAACCAGAAATTGACCAACTGACCACAGTCTGACCTCGAAACCATAAACTGACCAACTGACCAAGAGAACACGAAACTGACTAAATGACCACAGTCTGACCAAGAAACGAGAAACTGAGCAACTGACCACAATCTGACCTCGAAACCAGAAACTTACCAAATGACCACAGTCTGACAGAGCAACCACAAACTGTCCAACAGGCCACATTCTGACCTAGCAACCAGTATCTGACTAACTGACCACAGTCTGACATAGAAACCAGCAATTGACCAACTGAACACAGTCTAACCTAGAAACCTGAAACTGACCAACTGACCACAGTCTGATCTAGAAACCAGAAACTGAACAACTGAATACATTCTTGACTCGAAACCAGAAACTGACCAACTGACCACATTCTGACCTAGAAACCAGAAACTGAACGTCTGACCTCAGGCTGACATAAAAACAGAAATGACCAACTGACCACAGTCTGACCTAGAAACCAGAAACTTACCAATGGACCACAGTCTGACCTCGAAACCAGAAACTGACCAACTGAATACATTCTTAACTCGAAACCAGAAACTGACCAACTGACCACAGTCTGACCTAGAAACCAGAAACTGACCAAATGACCACCGTCTGACCTTGCAACCACAAACTGTCCAACAGACCACATTCGGACCGAGCGACCAGTATCTGACAAACTGACCAAAGTCTGACGTAGAAAACAGCAAATGACCAACTGACCACATTCTGACCTAGCGACCAGTATCTGACCAACTGACCACAGTCTGACCTAGAAACCAGAAATTGACCAACTGACCACAGTCTGACCTCGAAACCATAAACTGACCAACTGACCAAGAGAACACGAAACTGACTAAATGACCACAGTCTGAACAAGAAACGAGAAACTGAGCAACTGACCACAATCTGACCTCGAAACCAGAAACTGACCAAATGACCACAGTCTGACAGAGCAACCACAAACTGTCCAACAGGCCACATTCTCACCTAGCAACCAGTATCTGACTAACTGACCACAGTCTGACATAGAAACCAGCAATTGACCAACTGAACACAGTCCAACCTAGAAACCTGAAACTGACCAACTGACCACAGTCTGATCTAGAAACCAGAAACTGAACAACTGACCACAGTCTGACCTCAAAACCAGAAACTGATCAACTGACAACAGTCTGACCTCGAAACCAGAAACTGACCAACTGAATACATTCTTAACTCGAAACCAGAAACTGACCAACTGACCACATTCTGACCTAGAAACCAGAAACTGACCGTCTGCCCTCAGTCTGACATAAAAAAAGAAACTGACCAACTGACCACAGTCTGACCTAGAAACCAGAAACTGACCAATGGACCATAGTCTGACCTAGAAAAAATAAACTGATCAACTAAATACAGTCTGACATTGGAACCCGAAAATGACCAACTGACCACAAGTCTGACCTAGAAACCAGAAGCTGACCAAATGACCACCGTCTGACCTTGCAACCACAAACTGTCCAACAGACCACATTCTGACCTAGCGACCAGTATCTGACCAACTGACCAAAGTCTGACGTAGAAACAAGCAAATGACCAACTGACCACATTCTGACCTAGCGACCAGTATCTGACCAACTGACCACAGTCTGACCTAGAAACCAGAAATTGACCAACTGACCACAGTCTGACCTCGAAACCATCAATTGACCAACTGACCACAGTCTGACCTCGAAACTATAAACTGACGAACTGACCACATTCTTAACTCGAAACCAGAAACTGACGAACTGACCACATTCTGACCTAGAAACCAGAAACTGACCATCTGACCTCAGTCTGACCTAAAAACAGAAACTGGAAACTGACCACATTCTGACCTAGAAACCAGAAACTGACCAACTGACCACAGTCTGACCTTGGAACCAGAAACTGACCAACTGACCACAGTATGACCTCGGAACCAGAAACTAACCAACTGACCACAGTCTGACCGAGGCAACATGAAACTGACGAACTGACCACAGTCTGACCTAGATACCAGAAATTGACCAACTGACCACAGTCTGACCTCGAAAGAAGAAACTGACCAACTGACCACAGTCTGACATCGAAACAAGAAACTGACCAACTGACCACTTTTTTAACTCGAAACCAGAAACTGACGAACTGACCACAGTCTGACCTAGAAACCAGAAACTGACCATCTTACGTCAGTCTGACCTAAAAACAGAAACTGACCAACTGACCACAGTCAGACCTAGAAAACAGAAATTGACCAACGGACCACAATCTGACCTAGAAACCAGAAACTGACCAACTGACCACAGTCTGACCTTGGAACCAGAAACTGACCAACTGACAACAGTCTGACCTCGGAACCAGAAACTGACCAACTGACCACAATCTGACCGTGGCAACATGAATCTGACCAACTGACCACATTCTGACCTCAGAACCAGAAACTGACCAACTGACCACAGTCTGACCGAGGCAATATGAAACTGACCAACTGACCACAGTCTGACCTACAAACCAGAAACTGACCAACTGCTTCAGTCTGAACGAGACAACATGAAACGACCAACTGACCAAGACAACACGAAACTGAATAAATGACCACAGTCTGACCAAGAAACGAGCAACTGAGCAACTGACCACAATCTGACCTCGAAACCAGAAACTGACCAAATGACCACAGTCTGACCTAGCAACCAGTATCTGACTAACTGACCACAGTCTGACATAGAAACCAGCAATTGACCAACTGAACACAGTCTAACCTAGAAACCTGAAACTGACTAACTGACCACAGTCTGAACTAGAAACCAGAAACTGAACAACTGACCACAGTCTGACCTCAAAACCAGAAACTGATCAACTAACAACAGTCTGACCTCGAAACCAGAAACTGACCAACTGAATACATTCTTAACTCGAAACCAGAAACTGACCAACTGACCACATTCTGACCTAGAAACCAGAAACTGAACGTCTGACCTCAGGCTGACATAAAAACAGAAATGACCAACTGACCACAGTCTGACCTAGAAACCAGAAACTTACCAATGGACTACAGTCTGACCTAGAAAAAATAAACTGACCAACTGACCACAGTCTGGCCTTGGAACCGAAACTGACCAACTGACCACAAGTCTGACCTAGAAACCAGAAACTGACCAAATGACCACCGTCTGACCTTGCAACCACAAACTGTCCAACAGACCACATTCGGACCGAGCGACCAGTATCTGACAAACTGACCAAAGTCTGACGTAGAAACCAGCAAATGACCAACTGACCACATTCTGACCTAGCGACCAGTATCTGACCAACTGACCACAGTCTGACCTAGAAACCAGAAATTGACCAACTGACCACAGTCTGACCTCGAAACCATAAACTGAACAACTGACCAAGAGAACACGAAACTGACTAAATGACCACAGTCTGACCAAGAAACGAGAAACTGAGCAACTGACCACAATCTGACCTCGAAACCAGAAACTTACCAAATGACCACAGTCTGACAGAGCAACCACAAACTGTCCAACAGGCCACATTCTGACCTAGCAACCAGTATCTGACTAACTGACCACAGTCTGACATAGAAACCAGCAATTGACCAACTGAACACAGTCTAACCTAGAAACCTGAAACTGACCAACTGACCACAGTCTGATCTAGAAACCAGAAACTGAACAACTGAATACATTCTTAACTCGAAACCACAAACTGACCAATTGACCACATTCTGACCTAGAAACCAGAAACTGAACGTCTGACCTCAGGCTGACATAAAAACAGAAATGACCAACTGACCACAGTCTGACCTAGAAACCAGAAACTTACCAATGGACCACAGTCTGACCTAGAAAAAATAAACTGACCAACTGACCACAGTCTGGCCTTGGAACCGAAACTGACCAACTGACCACAAGTCTGACCTAGAAACCAGAAACTGACCAAATGACCACCGTCTGACCTTGCAACCACAAACTGTCCAACAGACCACATTCGGACCGAGCGACCAGTATCTGACAAACTGACCAAAGTCTGACGTAGAAACCAGCAAATGACCAACTGACCACATTCTGACCTAGCGACCAGTATCTGACCAACTGACCACAGTCTGACCTAGAAACCAGAAATTGACCAACTGACCACAGTCTGACCTCGAAACCATAAACTGACCAACTGACCAAGAGAACACGAAACTGACTAAATGACCACAGTCTGACCAAGAAACGAGAAACTGAGCAACTGACCACAATCTGACCTCGAAACCAGAAACTGACCAAATGACCACAGTCTGACAGAGCAACCACAAACTGTCCAACAGGCCACATTCTGACCTAGCAACCAGTATCTGACTAACTGACCACAGTCTGACATAGAAACCAGCAATTGACCAACTGAACACAGTCTAACCTAGAAACCTGAAACTGACCAACTGACCACAGTCTGATCTAGAAACCAGAAACTGAACAACTGACCACAGTCTGACCTCAAAACCAGAAACTGATCAACTGACAACAGTCTGACCTCGAAACCAGAAACTGACCAACTGAATACATTCTTAACTCGAAACCAGAAACTGACCAACTGACCACATTCTGACCTAGAAACCAGAAACTGACCGTCTGCCCTCAGTCTGACATAAAAAAAGAAACTGACCAACTGACCACAGTCTGACCTAGAAACCAGAAACTGACCAATGGACCATAGTCTGACCTAGAAAAAATAAACTGATCAACTAAATACAGTCTGACATTGGAACCCGAAAATGACCAACTGACCACAAGTCTGACCTAGAAACCAGAAACTGACCAAATGACCACCGTCTGACCTTGCAACCACAAACTGTCCAACAGACCACATTCTGACCTAGCGACCAGTATCTGACCAACTGACCAAAGTCTGACGTAGAAACAAGCAAATGACCAACTGACCACATTCTGACCTAGCGACCAGTATCTGACCAACTGACCACAGTCTGACCTAGAAACCAGAAATTGACCAACTGACCACAGTCTGACCTCGAAACCATAAACTGACCAACTGACCACAGTCTGACCTCGAAACTATAAACTGACGAACTGACCACATTCTTAACTCGAAACCAGAAACTGACGAACTGACCACATTCTGACCTAGAAACCAGAAACTGACCATCTGACCTCAGTCTGACCTAAAAACAGAAACTAGAAACAGACCACATTCTGACCTAGAAACCAGAAACTGACCAACTGACCACAGTCTGACCTTGGAACCAGAACTGACCAACTGACCACAGTATGACCTCGGAACCAGAAACTAACCAACTGACCACAGTCTGACCGAGGCAACATGAAACTGACGAACTGACCACAGTCTGACCTAGATACCAGAAATTGACCAACTGACCACAGTCTGACCTCGAAAGAAGAAACTGACCAACTGACCACAGTCTGACATCGAAACAAGAAACTGACCAACTGACCACTTTTTTAACTCGAAACCAGAAACTGACGAACTGACCACAGTCTGACCTAGAAACCAGAAACTGACCATCTTACGTCAGTCTGACCTAAAAACAGAAACTGACCAACTGACCACAGTCAGACCTAGAAAACAGAAATTGACCAACGGACCACAATCTGACCTAGAAACCAGAAACTGACCAACTGACCACAGTCTGACCTTGGAACCAGAAACTGACCAACTGACAACAGTCTGACCTCGGAACCAGAAACTGACCAACTGACCACAATCTGACCGTGGCAACATGAAACTGACCAACTGACCACATTCTGACCTCAGAACCAGAAACTGACCAACTGACCACAGTCTGACCGAGGCAATATGAAACTGACCAACTGACCACAGTCTGACCTACAAACCAGAAACTGACCAACTGCTTCAGTCTGAACGAGACAACATGAAACGACCAACTGACCAAGACAACACGAAACTGAATAAATGACCACAGTCTGACCAAGAAACGAGCAACTGAGCAACTGACCACAATCTGACCTCGAAACCAGAAACTGACCAAATGACCACAGTCTGACCTAGCAACCACAAACTGTCCAACAGGCCACATTCTGACCGAGCAACCAGTATCTGACTAACTGACCACAGTCTGACATAGAAACCAGCAATTGACCAACTGAACACAGTCTAACCTAGAAACCTGAAACTGACTAACTGACCACAGTCTGAACTAGAAACCAGAAACTGAACAACTGACCACAGTCTGACCTCAAAACCAGAAACTGATCAACTAACAACAGTCTGACCTCGAAACCAGAAACTGACCAACTGAATACATTCTTAACTCGAAACCAGAAACTGACCAACTGACCACATTCTGACCTAGAAACCAGAAACTGAACGTCTGACCTCAGGCTGACATAAAAACAGAAATGACCAACTGACCACAGTCTGACCGAGAAACCAGAAACTTTCCAACAGGCCACATTCTGACCTAGCAACCAGTATCTGACTGACTAACAGTCTGACCTAGAAAAAAGAAACGGACCAACTGACCACAGTCTCACCTTGGAACCCGAAACTGACCAACTGACCACAAGTCTGACCTAGAAACCAGAAACTGACCAAATGACCACCGTCTGACCTTGCAACCACAAACTGTCCAACAGACCACATTCGGACCTAGCGACCAGTATCTGACAAACTGACCAAAGTCTGACGTAGAAACAAGCAAATGACCAACTGACCCCATTCTGACCTAGCGACCAGTATCTGACCAATTGACCACAGTCTGACCTAGAAATCAGAAATTGACCAACTGACCACAGTCTGACCTCGAAACCATAAACTGACCAACTGACCAAGACAACACGAAACTGACTAAATGACCACAGTCTGACCAAGAAACGAGAAACTGAGCAACTGACCACATTCTGATCTCGAAACCAGAAACTGACCAAATGACCACAGTCTGACCGAGCAACCACAAACTGTCCAACAGGCCACATTCTGACCTAGCAACCAGTATCTGACTAACTGACCACAGTCTGACATAGAAACCAGCAATTGACCAACTGAACACAGTGTAACCTAGAAACCTGAAACTGACCAACTGACCACAGTCTGACCTAGAAACAAGAAACGGAACAACTGACCACAGTCTGACCTCAAAACCAGAAACTGACCAACTGACAACAGTCTGACCTTGAAACCAGAAACTGACCAACTGAAAACATTCTTAACTCGAAACCAGAAATTGACCAACTGACCACAGTCTGACCTAGAAACCAGAAACTGACCAACCGAACACAGTCTGATCTAGAAACCAGAAACTGACCAGCTGACCACAGACTGATCTAGCAACCAGAAACTGACCAACTGACCACACGCTGACCTAGCAACAAGCAACGGACCGACTGACCACAGGATGACCTAGCAACCAAAATACTAAAGAACTGACCAGAGAAACAGACCTAGACAACCAGAAACTGACCAACTGACCACAGTCTGACCGAGGAACAAGAAAATGCCAACTGACCACAGTCTGACCATAGTTTGACCTAGAAACCAGAAACTGACCAACTGCCCAAAGCCTAACCGAGACAACATGAAACTGTCCAACTGATCAAGACAACACTAACTGACCAAGTGACCACAGTCTGACCAAGAAAACAGAAACTGAGCAACTGACCACAATCTGACCTCGAAACCAGAAACTGATCAAATGACCACAGTCTGACCTAGCAACCACAAATTGTCCAACAGGCCACATTCTGACCGAGCAACCAGTATCTGACTAACTGACCACAGTCTGACATAGAAACCAGCAATTGAGCAACTGAACACAGTCTAACCTAGAAACCTGAAACTGACCAACTGACCACAGTCTGACCTGGAAACCAGAAACTGAACAACTGACCACAGTCTGACCTCAAAACCAGAAACTGATCAACTGACAACAGTCTGACCTCGAAACCAGAAACTGACCAACTGAATACATTCTTAACTCGAAACCAGAAACTGACCAACTGACCACATTCTGACCTAGAAACCAGAAACTGACCGTCTGACCTCAGTCTGACATAAAAACAGAAACTGACCAACTGACCACAGTCTGACCTAGAAACCAGAAACTGACCAATGGACCACAGTCTGACCTAGAAAAAAGAAACTGACCAACTAACCACAGTCTGACATTGGAACCCGAAACTGACCAACTGACCACAAGTCTGACCTAGAAACCAGAAACTGACCAAATGACCACCGTCTGACCTTGCAACCACAAACTGTCCAACAGACCACATTCTGACCTAGCGACCAGTATCTGACCAACTGACCAAAGTCTGACGTAGCAACAAGCAAATGACCAACTGACCACATTCTGACCTAGCGACCAGTATCTGACCAACTGACCACAGTCTGACCTAGAAACCAGAAATTGACCAACTGACCACAGTCTGACCTCGAAACCATAAACTGACCAACTGACCACAGTCTGACCTCGAAATCATAAACTGTCGAACTGACCACATTCTTAACTCGAAACCAGAAACTGACCAACTGACCACATTCTGACCTAGAAACCAGAAACTGACCATCTGACCTCAGTCTGACCTAAAAACAGAAACTGACCAACTGACCACAGTCTGACCTAGAGACCAGAAACTGACCAACTGACCACAGTATGACCTCGGAACCAGAAACTGACCAACTGACCACAGTCTGACCGAGGCAACATGAAACTGACGAACTGACCACAGTCTGGCCTAGATACCAGAAATTGACCAACTGACCACAGTCTGACCTCGAAACAAGAAACTGACCAACTGACCACAGTCTGACATCGAAACAAGAAACTGACGAACTGACCACATTCTTAACTCGAAACCAGAAACTGACGAACTGACCACAGTCAGACCTAGAAACCAGAAACTGACCATCTTACGTCAGTCTGACCTAAAAACAGAAACTGACCAACTGACCACAGTCAGACCTAGAAAGCAGAAATTGACCAACGGACCACAATCTGACCTAGAAACCAGAAACTGACCAACTGACCACAGTCTGACCTTGGAACCAGAAACTGACCAACTGACCACAGCCTGATCTAGGAACCAGAAACTGACCAACTGACCACAATCTGACCGAGGCAAAATGAAACTGACCAACTGACAATAGGCTGACCTAGCAACAAACAACTGACCGACTGACCACAGGATGACCTAGCAAACAAAATACTAAAAAACTGACCAGAGAAACAGACCTAGACAACCAGAAACTGACCAACTGACCACAGTCTGACCGAGGAACAAAAAATGCCAACTGACCACAGTCTGACCATAGTTTGACCTAGAAACCAGAAACTGACCAACTGCCCAAAGCCTGACCGAGACAACATGAAACTGTCCAACTGACCAAGACACACGAAACTGACCAAATGACCACAGTCTGACCAAGAAACCAGAAACTGAGCAACTGACCACAATCTGACCTCGAAACCAGAAACTGACCAAATGACCACAGTCTTACCTAGCAACCATAAATTGTCCAACAGACCACATTCTGACCTAGCAACCAGTATCTGACTAACTGACCACAGTCTGGCATAGAAACCAGAAATTGACCAACTGAACACAGTCTAATCTAGAAACCAGAAACTGAACAACTGACCACAGTATGACCTAGAAACCAGAAACTGAACAACTGACCACAGTCTGACCTCAAAACCAGAAACTAATCAACTGACAACAGTCTGACCTCGAAACCAGAAACTGACCAACTGAAAACATTCTTAACTCGAAACCAGAAACTGACCAACTGACCACAGTCTGACCTAGAAACCAGAAACTGTCCAACTGAACACAGTCTGATCTCGAAACCAGAAACTGACCAACTGACCACAGGCTGACCTAGCAACAAGCAACTGACCGACTGACAACAGGATGACCGAGCAACCAAAATACTAAAAAACTGACCAGAGAAACAGACCGAGACAACCAGAAACTGACCAACTGACCACAGTCTGACCGAGGAACAAGAAAATGCCAACTGACCACAGTCTGACCATAGTTTGACCGAGAAACCAGAAACTGACCAACTGCCCAAAGCCTGACCGAGTCAACATGAAACTGTCCAACTGACCAAGACAACACGAAACTGACCAAATGACCACAGTCTGAACATGAAACCAGAAACTGAGCAACTGACCACAATCTGACCTCGAAACCAGAAACTGACCAAATGAACACAGTCTGACCTAGCAACCACAAATTGTCCAACAGGCCACATTCTGACCTAGCAACCAGTATCTGACTAACTGACCACAGTCTGGCATAGAAACCAGAAATTGACCAACTGAACACAGTCTAATCTAGAAACCAGAAACTGAACAACTGACCACAGTATGACCTCAAAACCAGAAACTGATCAACTGACAACAGTCTGACCTCGAAACCAGAAACTGACCAACTGAAAACATTCTTAACTCGAAACCAGAAACTGACCAGCTGACCACAGTCTGACCTAGAAACCAGAAACTTACCAATGGATCACAGTCTGGCCTAGAAAAAATAAACTGACCAACTGACCACATTCTGACCTTGGAACCCGAAACTAACCAACTGAACACAGTCTGACCTATAAACCAGAAATTGACGAAATGAACACCGTCTGACCTTGTAACCACAAACTGTCCAACAGACCACATTCTGACCTAGCGACCAGTATCTGACCAACTGACCAAAGTCTGACGTAGAAACAAGCAAATGACCAACTGACCACAATCTGACCAAGAAACCTGAAACTGACCAACTGACCACAGTCTGACCTAGAAACCAGAAATTGATCAACTGACCACATTCTGACCGAGAAACCAGAAACTGTCCATCTGACCTCAGTCTGACTTAAAAACAGAAACTAACCAACTGACCACAGTCTGACCGAGAAACTAGAAATTAACCAACGGACCACAATCTGACCTAGAAACCAGAAACTGACCAAC
The DNA here is from genome assembly GCF_044704955.1 of Pristiophorus japonicus. Classification (NCBI taxonomy): domain Eukaryota; kingdom Metazoa; phylum Chordata; class Chondrichthyes; family Pristiophoridae; genus Pristiophorus; species Pristiophorus japonicus. The sequence goes on along the minus strand of NW_027254572.1, from coordinate 1,829,421 downwards.
TGACCACAGTCTGACCTTGGAACTAGAAACTGACCAACTGACCACAGTCTGACCTACAAACCAGAAACTGATCAACTGACCTCAGTCTGACCGAGGCATCATGAAACTGACCAACTGACCACAGTCTGACCTACAAACCAGAAACTGACCAACTGACCACAGGTTTACCTAGCAACCAAAATGTTAAAAACTGACCAGAGAAACAGACCTTGACAACCAGAAAAAAACATAGAAACATAGAAAATAGGTGCAGGAGCAGTCCATTCAGCCCTTCTAGCCTGCACCGCCATTCAATGAGTTCATGGCTGAACATGCAACTTCAGTACCCCCTTCCTGCTTTCACGCCATACCCCTTGATCCCCCGAGTTGTAAGGACTTCATCTAAATCCCTTTTGAATATATTTAGTGAATTGGCCTCAACTACTTTCTGTGGTAGAGAATTCCACAGGTTCACCACTTACTGGGTGAAGAAGTTTCTCCTTATCTCGTTCCTAAATGGCTTACCCCTTATCCTTAGACTGTGACCTCTGGTTCTGGACTTCCCCAACATTGGGAACATTCTTCCAACATCCAACCTGTCCAAACCCGTCAGAATTTTAAACGTTTCTATGAGGTCCCCTCTCACTCTTCTGAACTGCAGTGAATACAAGCCCAGTTGATCCAGTCTTCCTTGATAGGTCAGTCCCACCATCCCGGGAATCAGTCTGGTGAATCTTTGCTGCACTCCCTCAATAGCAAGAATGTCCTTCCTCAAGTTAGGAGACCAAAACTGTACACAATACTCCAGGTGTGGCCTCACCAAGGCCCTGTACAACTGTAGCAACACCTCGCTGCCCCTGTAATCAAATCTCCTCGCTATGAAGGCCAACATGCCATTTGCTATCGTAACCATCAGCTGAAACCAGAAACTGACCACTGCCCACAGTCTGACGTAGAAACCAGCAATTGACCAACTGAACACAGTCTGACCTAGAAACCTGAAACTGACCAACTGACCACAGTCTGACCTAGAAATCGGAAACTGACCAACTGACCACAGTCTGATTTAGAAACCAGAAACTGAAAAACTGACCACAGTCTGACCACAGTCTGACCTAGAAACCAGAAACTGACCACTGCCCACAGTCTGACCGAGACAACATGAAACAGACCAACTGACCAAGACAACACGAAACTGACTAAATGACCACAGTATGACCAAGAAACGAGAAATTAAGCAACTGACCACAATCTGACCTCGAAACCAGAAACTGACCAAATGACCACAGTCTGACCTAGCAAACACAAACAGTCCAACAGTCCACATTCTAACCTAGCAACCAGTATCTGACTAACGGACCACTGTCTGACCTAGCAACCACAAACTGTCCAACAGGCCACATTCCGACATTGCGACCAGTATCCGACCAACTGACCAAAGTCTGACATAGAAACCAGCAATTGACCAACTGACCACAGTCTGATCAAGAAAAAAGAAAATGTCCAAATGACCACAGTCTGACCTAGAAACCAGAAATTGACCAACTGACCACAGTCTGACCTCGAAACCAGAAACTGATCAACTGACCACAGTCTGACCTCGAAACCAGAAACTGATCAACTGACCACAGTCTGATCGAGCACAAGCAATTGACCAATTGACCACAGGATGACCTAGCAACGAAAAAGTAAAACAAACTGGCCAGAGGAACAGACTTAGACAATCAGCAATTGACCAACTGACCACAGTCTGACCAAGAAAACAGAAAATGAACAACTGACCATAGTCTGACCTAGAAACCAGAAATTGACCAACTGACCACAGTCTGACCTCGAAACCAGAAACTGATCAACTGACCACAGTCTGATCGAGCACAAGCAATTGACCAATTGACCACAGGATGACCTAGCAACCAAAAAGTAAAAAAAAAACTGACCAGAGAAAAAGACCTAGACAACCAGAAACTGACCAACTGACCACAGTCTGACCTAGAAACCAGAAACTGACCAAATGACTACAGTCTGACCTAGCAACCACAAACTGCCCAACAGGCCACATTCTGAACTTGCGACCAGTATCTGACCAACTGACCAAGGTCTGACGTAGAAACCAGCAATTGACCAACTGACCACAATCTGACCAAGAAAACAGAAAATGACCAACTGACCACTCGCAGGCCTAGAAACCAGAAGCTGACCAACTGACCACAGTCTGATCTAGAAACCAGAAACTGACCAACTGACCACAATCTGAACGAGACAATCCGAAACTGACCAACTGAACACAGTCTGACCGAGAAACCAGAAACTGACCAACTGACCACAGTCTGATCTAGAAACCAGTAACTGACCAACTGGCCACAGTCTGACATCGCAACCAAAACCTGACCGTCTGATCTCAGTCTGACATAAAAACAGAAACTGACCAACTGACCACATTCTGATCTAGAAACCAGAAACTGACCAATGGACCACAGTCTGACCTAGAAAAAATAAACTGACCAACTGACCACATTCTGACCTTGGAAGCCGACACTAACCAACTGACCACAGTCTGACCTATAAACCAGAAATTGACCAAATGAACACCGTCTGACCTTGCAACCACAAACTGTCCAACAGACCACATTCTGACCTAGCGACCAGTATCTGACCAACTGACCAAAGTCTGAAGTAGAAACAAGCAAAATACCAACTGACCACAATCTGACCAAGAAACCAGAAACTGACCAACTGACCACAGTCTGACCTAGAAACCAGAAACTGAACAACTGACCACAGTCTGACCTCAAAACCAGAAACTGATCAACTGACAACAGTCTGACCTCGAAACCAGAAACTGACCACCTGAAAACATTCTTAACTCGAAACCAGAAACTGACCAACTGACCACAGTCTGACCTAGAAACCAGAAACTGTCCAACTGAACACAGTCTGATCTCGAAACCAGAAACTGACAAACTGACCACAGTCTGATCTAGCAACCAGAAACTGACCAACTGACCACAGGCTTAACTAGCAACAAGCAACTGACCGACTGACAACAGGATGACCTAGCAACCAAAATACTAAAAAACTGACCAGAGAAACAGACCTAGACAACCAGAAACTGACCATGTGACCACAGTCTGACCTAGAAACCAGAAACTGACCAACTGACCACAGTCTGACCAAGAAACCAGAAACTGACCAACTGACCACAGTCTGACGTCGAAATTAGAAACTGACCAACTGACGACATTCTTAACTCATAACCAGAAACTGACCAACTGACCACATTCTGACTTGGAAACCAGAAACTGATCAACTGACCACATTCTGACCTAGAAACCATAAACTGACCATCTGACCTCAGTCTGAACTAAAAACAGAAACTGACCAAATACCACAGTCTGACCTTGAGATCAGAATCTGACCAAAGGACCACAGTCTGACCTAGAAACCAGAATCTGACAAACTGACCACAGTCTGACTTGGAGAACAGAAACTGTCCAACTGACCAAAGTCTGACATCGAAACCAGAAACTGACCAACTGACCACATTCTTAACTCGAAACCAGGAACTGACCAACTGCCCACAGTCTGACCTAGACACCAGAAACTGACCAATTGACCACATTCTGACCTCGGAACCAGAAACTGACCAACTGACCAAAATCTGACTGAGACAACCCATAACTGACCAACTGACCACAGTCTGACATAGAAAACAGAAACTGATTAACTGACCAGAGTCTGACCTAGGAACCAGAAACTGGTCAACTGACCACAGTCTGACCGAGCAACAAGCAACTGACCAACTGACCACAGGATGACCTAGCCACCAAAAAGTAAAGAACTGACGAGAGAAACACACCTAGACAACCAGAAACTGAATCACTGACCACAGTAAGAACGAGAAACCAGAAACTGACAAACTGACCACAGTCAGACCTCAGTCTGACCAAGAAACCAGAAACTGACTAACTGCCCACCGTCTGACCGAGACAACATGAAACTGACCAACTTACCAAGACAATACGAAACTGACCAAATGACCACAGTCTGACCTAGAAATCATAAACTGAGCAAGTTACCACAATCTGACTTAGCAACAAGTATCTGACCAATTGACCACAGTCTGACGTAGAAACCAGCAACTGACCAACTGACCACAGTCTCACCTAGAAACCCGAAACTTAGCAACTGACCACAATCTGACCTCGAAACCAGAAACTGACCATCTGACCTCAGTCTGAACTAAAAACAGAAACTGACCAACTTACCACAGTCTGACCTCGAAACCAGAAACTGACCAACTGACCACATTCTGACCTAGAAACCAGAAATTGACCAACTGACCACAGTCTGACCTATAAACCAGAAACTGACCAACTAACCACAGTCTGAACAGGAAACCAGTAACTTACCAACTGACCACAGTCTGAACTAGGAAACAGAAACAGACCAACTGACCACAGACTGAACTAGATACCAGAAACTGTACAAGTGACCACAGTCTGACCTAGAAAGCAGAAACTGACAAATGACCACAGTCTGATCTAGAAAGCAGAAACTGACCAACTGACCACAGTCTGACCTAGAAACCAGAAACTATCCAACTCACCACATTCTGACCGAGAAACCAGAAACTGACCATCTGACATCAGTCTGATCGAAAAACAGCAACTGACCAATTGACCACAGTCTGAACTAGAAAGCAGAAACTGACCACTGACCACAGTCTGACCTTGAAGCCAGAAACTGTCCAACTGACCAAAAACTGACCAAGACAATCCGAAACTTACTAACTGACCACAGTCTGGCCTAGAAACCCGAAATTTCGCAACTGACCACAATCTGACCTCGAAACCAGAAACTGACCATCTGACCTCAGTCTGACCTATAAACCAGAAACTGACTAAGTACCCACAATCTGACCGAGACAACATGAAACTGACCAACTGACCAAGACAGCACGAAACTGATTAAATGACCACAGTCTGAACTAGGAACCAGAAACTGACCGAATGACCACAATCTGACGGAGGCAACATGAAACTGACCAACTGACCACAGTCTGACTGAGCAAACAGTATCTGACCAACTGACCACAGTCTGACGTAGAAGCCAGCAACTGACCAACTGACCACATTCTTAACTCGAAAACAGAAACTGACCTACTGACCCTAGTCAGACCGAGACAACCCGAAACTGACCAACTTACCACAATCTGACCTGGAATTCAAAAACTGAACATCTGACCGCAGACTGATCTAGCAACCAGAAACAGACCAACTGACCACAGACTGACCTAGAAACCAGAAACTATCCAACTGACCACATTCTGACCGAGAAACCAGAAACTGTCCATCTGACATCAGTCTGACCGAAAAACAGCAACTGACCAATTGACCACAGTCTGATCTAGAAAGCAGAAACTGACCACTGACCACAGTCTGACCTAGAAACCAGAAACTGACCAACAGACCACAGTCTGACCGATAAACCAGAAACTGACCAACCAACCACAGTCTGAACGAGAAACCAGTAACTGACCAACTGACCACAGACTGACCTAGAAGCCAGAAACTGACCATGTGACCACAGTCTGACCTAGAAACCAGAAACTGACCAACTTACCACAGTCTGACCAAGAAACCAGAAACTGACCAACTGACCACATTCTGACCTAGAAACCAGAAATTGACCAACTGACCACAGTCTGACCTATAAACCAGAAACTGACCAACTAACCACAGTCTGAACAGGAAACCAGTAACTTACCAACTGACCACAGTCTGAACTAGGAAACAGAAACAGACCAACTGACCACAGACTGAACTAGATACCAGAAACTGTACAAGTGACCACAGTCTGACCTAGAAAGCAGAAACTGACAAATGACCACAGTCTGATCTAGAAAGCAGAAACTGACCAACTGACCACAGTCTGACCTAGAAACCAGAAACTATCCAACTCACCACATTCTGACCGAGAAACCAGAAACTGACCATCTGACATCAGTCTGATCGAAAAACAGCAACTGACCAATTGACCACAGTCTGAACTAGAAAGCAGAAACTGACCACTGACCACAGTCTGACCTTGAAGCCAGAAACTGTCCAACTGACCAAAAACTGACCAAGACAATCCGAAACTTACTAACTGACCACAGTCTGGCCTAGAAACCCGAAATTTCGCAACTGACCACAATCTGACCTCGAAACCAGAAACTGACCATCTGACCTCAGTCTGACCTATAAACCAGAAACTGACTAAGTACCCACAATCTGACCGAGACAACATGAAACTGACCAACTGACCAAGACAGCACGAAACTGATTAAATGACCACAGTCTGAACTAGGAACCAGAAACTGACCGAATGACCACAATCTGACGGAGGCAACATGAAACTGACCAACTGACCACAGTCTGACTGAGCAAACAGTATCTGACCAACTGACCACAGTCTGACGTAGAAGCCAGCAACTGACCAACTGACCACCTTCTTAACTCGAAAACAGAAACTGACCTACTGACCCTAGTCAGACCGAGACAACCCGAAACTGACCAACTTACCACAATCTGACCTGGAATTCAAAAACTGAACAACTGACCGCAGACTGATCTAGCAACCAGAAACAGACCAACTGACCACAGACTGACCTAGAAACCAGAAACTATCCAACTGACCACATTCTGACCGAGAAACCAGAAACTGTCCATCTGACATCAGTCTGACCGAAAAACAGCAACTGACCAATTGACCACAGTCTGATCTAGAAAGCAGAAACTGACCACTGACCACAGTCTGACCTAGAAACCAGAAACTGACCAACAGACCACAGTCTGACCGATAAACCAGAAACTGACCAACCAACCACAGTCTGAACGAGAAACCAGTAACTGACCAACTGACCACAGACTGACCTAGAAGCCAGAAACTGACCATGTGACCACAGTCTGACCTAGAAACCAGAAACTGACCAACTGACCACAGTCTGACCAAGAAACCAGAAACTGACCAACTGACCACAGTCTGACGTCGAAATTAGAAACTGACCAACTGACGACATTCTTAACTCATAACCAGAAACTGACCAACTGACCACATTCTGACCTAGAAACCAGAAACTGACCATCTAACCTCAGTCTGAACTAAAAACAGAAACTGACCAAATACCACAGTCTGACCTTGAGATCAGAATCTGACCAAAGGACCACAGTCTGACCTAGAAACCAGAATCTGACAAACTGACCACAGACTGACCTAGAGAACAGAAACTGTCCAACTGACCAAAGTCTGACATCGAAACCAGAAACTGACCAACTGACCACATTCTTAACTCGAAACCAGGAACTGACCAACTGCCCACATTCTGACCTAGACACCAGAAACTGACCAATTGACCACATTCTGACCTCGGAACCAGCAACTGACCAACTGACCACAGTCTCACCTAGAAACCCGAAACTTAGCAACTGACCACAATCTGACCTCGAAACCAGAAACTGACCATCTGACCTCAGTCTGATCTAAAAACAGAAACTGACCAACTTACCACAGTCTGACCTAGAAACCAGAAACTGTCCAACTGACCACAATCTGACCTCGAAACCAGAAACTGAACATCTGACCTCAGTCTGACCTATAAACCATGAACTGACTAAGTACCCACAGTCTGACCGAGACAACATGAAACTGACCAACTGACCAAGACAGCACGAAACTGTTTAAATGACCACAGTCTGAACTAGGAACCAGAAACTAACCAACTGATCACAGACTGACCTAGAAGCCAGAAACTGACCATGTGACCACAGTCTGACCTAGAAACCAGAAACTGACCAACTGACCACAGTCTGACCAAGAAACCAGAAACTGACCAACTGACCACAGTCTGACGTCGAAATTAGAAACTGACCAACTGACGACATTCTTAACTCATAACCAGAAACTGACCAACTGACCACATTCTGACCTGGAAACCAGAAACTGACCAACTGACCACATTCTGACCTAGAAACCAGAAACTGACCATCTGACCTCAGTCTGAACTAAAAACAGAAACTGACCAAATACCACAGTCTGACCTTGAGACCAGAATCTGACCAAAGGACCACAGTCTGACCTTGAAACCAGAATCTGACAAACTGACCACAGTCTGACCTAGAGAACAGAAACTGTCCAACTGACCAAAGTCTGACATCGAAACCAGAAACTGACCAACTGACCACATTCTTAACTCGAAACCCAGAACTGACCAACTGCCCACAGTCTGACCTAGTCACCAGAAACTGACCAATTGACCACATTCTGACCTCGGAACCAGAAACTGACCAACTGACCAATATCTGACTGAGACAACCCATAACTGACCAACTGACCACAGTCTGACATAGAAAACAGAAACTGATTAACTGACCACAGTCTGACCTAGGAACCAGAAACTGATCAACTGACCACAGTCTGACCGAGCAACAAGCAACTGACCAACTGACCACAGGATGACCTAGCAACCAAAAAGTAAAGAACTGACCAGAGAAACACACCTAGACAACCAGAAACTGAATCACTGACCACAGTAAGAACGAGAAACCAGAAACTGACAAACTGACCACAGTCAGACCTCAGTCTGACCAAGAAACCAGAAACTGACTAACTGCCCACAGTCTGACCGAGACAACATGAAACTGACCAACTTACCAAGACAATACGAAACTGACCAAATGACCACAGTCTGACCTAGAAATCATAAACTGAGCAAGTTACCACAATCTGACTTAGCAACAAGTATCTGACCAATTGACCACAGTCTGACGTACAAACCAGCAACTGACCAACTGACCACAGTCTCACCTAGAAACCCGAAACTTAGCAACTGACCACAATCTGACCTCGAAACCAAAAACTGACCATCTGACCTCATTCTGATCTAAAAACAGAAACTGACCAACTAACCACAGTCTGACCTAGAAACCAGAAACTGTCCAACTGACCACATTCTGAGCGAGAAACCAGAAACTGTCCATCTGACATCTGTCTGACCGACAAACAGCAACTGACCAACTGACCACAGTCTGATCTAGAAACCCGAAATTTCACAACTGACCACAATCTGACCTATAAACCAGAAACTGACTAAGTACCCACAGTCTGACCGAGACAACATGAAACTGACCAACTGATCAAGACAGCACGAAACTGATTAAATGACCACAGTCTGAACTAGGAACCAGAAACTGACCGACTGACCACAGTCTGACGGAGGCAACATGAAACTGACCAACTGACCACAGTCTGACTGAGCAAACAGTATCTGACCAACTGACCACAGTCTGACGTAGAAGCCAGCAACTGACCAACTGACCACATTCTTAACTCGAAAACAGAAACTGACCTACTGACCCTAGTCAGCCCGAGACAACCCGAAACTGACCAACTGACAACAATCTGACCTAGAATTCAAAAACTGAACAACTGACCGCAGACTGACCTCGCAACCAGAAACAGACCAACTGACCACAGACTGACCTAGAAACCAGAAACTATCCAACTGACCACATTCTGACCGAGAAACCAGAAACTGTCCATCTGACATCAGTCTGACCGAAAAACAGCAACTGACCAATTGACCACAGTCTGATCTAGAAAGCAGAAACTGACCACTGACCAACGTCTGACCTTGAAGCCAGAAACTGTCCAACTGACCAAAAACTGACCAAGACAATCCGAAACGTACTAACTGACCACAGTCAGACCTAGAAACCAGAATCTGACAAACTGACCACATTCTGATCTAGAAACCAGAAACTGACCAACTGACCACAGTCTGACCTATAAACCAGAAACTGACCAACTAACCACAGTCTGAACGAGAAACCAGTGACTGACCAACTGACCACAGTCTGAACTAGGAAACAGAAACAGACCAACTGACCACAGACTGAACTAGATACCAGAAACTGTACAAGTGACCACAGTCTGACCTAGAAAGCAGAAACTGACAAACTGACCACAGTCTGATCTAGAAAGCAGAAACTGACCAACTGACCACAGTCTGACCGAGAAACCAGAAACTGACCAACTGACCACAGTCTGAACTAGGAACCAGAAACTGACCAACTGACCACAGACTGACCTAGAAGCCAGAAACTGACCATGTGACCACAGTCTGACCTAGAAACCAGAAACTGACCAACTGTCCACAGTCTGACCAAGAAACCAGAAACTGACCAACTGACCACAGTCTGACGTCGAAATTAGAAACTGACCAACTGATGACATTCTTAACTCATAACCAGAAACTGACCAACTGACCACATTCTGACCTGGAAACCAGAAACTGACCAACTGACCACATTCTGACCTAGAAACCAGAAACTGACCATCTGACCTCAGTCTGAACTAAAAACAGAAACTGACCAAATACCACAGTCTGACCTTGAGACCAGAATCTGACCAAAGGACAACAGTCTGACCTAGAAACCAGAATCAGACAAACTGACCACAGTCTGACCTAGAGAACAGAAAATGTCCAACTGACCACAGTCTGACATCGAAGCCAGAAACTGACCAACTGACCACATTCTTAACTCGAAACCAGGAACTGTCCAACTGCCCACAGTCTGACCTAGACACCAGAAACTGACCAATTGACCACATTCTGACCTCGGAACCAGAAACTGACCAACTGACCAAAGTCTGACTGAGACAACCCATAACTGACCAACTGACCACAGTCTGACACAGAAATCAGAAACTGATTAACTGACCACAGTCTGACCTAGGAACCAGAAACTGATCAACTGACCACATTCTGACTGAGCATCAAGCAACTGACCAACTGACCACAGGATGACCTAGCAACCACAAAATAAAGAACTTACCAGAGAAACACACCTAGACAACGAGAAACTGAATCACTGACCACAGTAAGAACGAGAAACCAGAAACTGACAAACTGACCACAGTCAGACCTCAGTCTGACCAAGAAACCAGAAACTGACCAACTGCCCACAGTCTGACCGAGACAACATGAAACTGACCAACTTACCAAGACAATACGAAACTGACCAAATGACCACAGTCTGACCTAGAAATCATAAACTGAGCAAGTTACCACAATCTGACTTAGCAACAAGTATCTGACCAATTGACCACAGTCTGACGTAGAAACCAGCAACTGACCAACTGACCACAGTCTCACCTAGAAACCCGAAACTGAGCAACTGACCACAATCTGACCTCGCAATCAGAAACTGATCATCTGACCTCAGTCTGATCTAAAAACAGAAACTGACCAACTTACCAAAGTCTGACCTAGAAACCAGAAACTGTCCAACTGACCACATTCTGACCGAGAAACCAGAAACTGTCCATCTGACATCAGTCTGACCGACAAATAGCAACTGACCAACTGACCACAGTGTGACCTAGAAACCCGAAATTTCGCAACTAACCACAATCTGACCTCGAAACCAGAAACTGACCATCTGACCTCAGTCTGACCTATAAACCAGAAACTGACTAAGTACCCACAGTCTGACCGAGACAACATGAAACTGACCAACTGACCAAGACGGCACGAAACTGATTAAATGACCACAGTCTGAACTAGGAACCAGAAACTGACCGACTGACCACAGTCTGACGTCGAAATTAGAAACTGACCAACTGACGACATTCTTAACTCATAACCAGAAACTGACCAACTGACCACATTCTGACCTGGAAACCAGAAACTGATCAACTGACCACATTCTGACCTAGAAACCAGAAACTGACCATCTGACCTCAATCTGAACTAAATACAGAAACTGACCAAATACCACAGTCTGACCTTGAGATCAGAATCTGACCAAAGGACCACAGTCTGACCTAGAAACCAGAATCTGACGAACTGACCACAGTCTGACTTGGAGAACAGAAACTGTCCAACTGACCAAAGTCTGACATCGAAACCAGAAACTGACCAACTGACCACATTCTTAACTCGAAACCAGGAACTGACCAACTGCCCACAGTCTGACCTAGACACCATAAACTGACCAATTGACCACATTCTGACCTCGGAACCCGAAAATGACCAACTGACCAAAGCCTGACTGAGACAACCCATAACTGACCAACTGACCACAGTCTGACATAGAAAACAGAAACTGATTAACTGACCACAGTCTGAACTAGGAACCAGAAACTGATCAACTGACCACAGTCTGATCTAGAAAGCAGAAACTGACCACTGACCAACGTCTGACCTTGAAGCCAGAAACTGTCCAACTGACCAAAAACTGACCAAGACAATCCGAAACGTACTAACTGACCACAGTCAGACCTAGAAACCAGAATCTGACAAACTGACCACATTCTGATCTAGAAACCAGAAACTGACGAACTGACCACAGTCTGACCTATAAACCAGAAACTGACCAACTAACCACAGTCTGAACGAGAAACCAGTAACTGACCAACTGACCGCAGTCTGAACTAGGAAACAGAAACAGACCAACTGACCACAGACTGAACTAGATACCAGAAACTGTACAAGTGACCACAGTCTGACCTAGAAAGCAGAAACTGACAAACTGACCACAGTCTGATCTAGAAAGCAGAAACTGACCAACTGACCACAGTCTGACCTAGAAACCAGAAACTGACCAACTGACCACAGTCTGAACTAGGAACCAGAAACTGACCAACTGACCACAGACTGACCTAGAAGCCAGAAACTGACCATGTGACCACAGTCTGACCTAGAAACCAGAAACTGACCAACTGTCCACAGTCTGACCAAGAAACCAGAAACTGACCAACTGACCACAGTCTGACGTCGAAATTAGAAACTGACCAACTGATGACATTCTTAACTCATAACCAGAAACTGACCAACTGACCACATTCTGACCTGGAACCAAGAAACTGACCAACTGACCACATTCTGACCTAGAAACCAGAAACTGACCATCTGACCTCAGTCTGAACTAAAAACAGAAACTGACCAAATACCACAGTCTGACCTTGAGACCAGAATCTGACCAAAGGACCACAGTCTGACCTAGAAACCAGAATCAGACAAACTGACCACAGTCTGACCTAGAGAACAGAAAATGTCCAACTGACCACAGTCTGACATCGAAACCAGAAACTGACCAACTGACCACATTCTTAACTCGAAACCAGGAACTGTCCAACTGCCCACAGTCTGACCTAGATACCAGAAACTGACCAATTGACCACATTCTGACCTCGGAACCAGAAACTGACCAACTGACCAAAGTCTGACTGAGACAACCCATAACTGACCAACTGACCACATTCTGACCGAGAAACCAGAAACTGTCCATCTGACATCAGTCTGACCGACAAATAGCAACTGACCAACTGACCACAGTGTGACCTAGAAACCCGAAATTTCGCAACTAACCACAATCTGACCTCGAAACCAGAAACTGACCATCTGACCTCAGTCTGACCTATAAACCAGAAACTGACTAAGTACCCACAGTCTGACCGAGACAACATGAAACTGACCAACTGACCAAGACAGCACGAAACTGAATAAATGACCACAGTCTGAACTAGGAACCAGAAACTGACCGACTGACCACAGTCTGACGTCGAAATTAGAAACTGACCAACTGACGACATTCTTAACTCATAACCAGAAACTGACCAACTGACCACATTCTGACCTGGAAACCAGAAACTGATCAACTGACCACATTCTGACCTAGAAACCAGAAACTGACCATCTGACCTCAATCTGAACTAAATACAGAAACTGACCAAATACCACAGTCTGACCTTGAGATCAGAATCTGACCAAAGGACCACAGTCTGACCTAGAAACCAGAATCTGACGAACTGACCACAGTCTGACTTGGAGAACAGAAACTGTCCAACTGACCAAAGTCTGACATCGAAACCAGAAACTGACCAACTGACCACATTCTTAACTCGAAACCAGGAACTGACCAACTGCCCACAGTCTGACCTAGACACCATAAACTGACCAATTGACCACATTCTGACCTCGGAACCCGAAAATGACCAACTGACCAAAGCCTGACTGAGACAACCCATAACTGACCAACTGACCACAGTCTGACATAGAAAACAGAAACTGATTAACTGACCACAGTCTGAACTAGGAACCAGAAACTGATCAACTGACCACAGTCTGATCTAGAAAGCAGAAACTGACCACTGACCAACGTCTGACCTTGAAGCCAGAAACTGTCCAACTGACCAAAAACTGACCAAGACAATCCGAAACGTACTAACTGACCACAGTCAGACCTAGAAACCAGAATCTGACAAACTGACCACATTCTGATCTAGAAACCAGAAACTGACGAACTGACCACAGTCTGACCTATAAACCAGAAACTGACCAACTAACCACAGTCTGAACGAGAAACCAGTAACTGACCAACTGACCGCAGTCTGAACTAGGAAACAGAAACAGACCAACTGACCACAGACTGAACTAGATACCAGAAACTGTACAAGTGACCACAGTCTGACCTAGAAAGCAGAAACTGACAAACTGACCACAGTCTGATCTAGAAAGCAGAAACTGACCAACTGACCACAGTCTGACCTAGAAACCAGAAACTGACCAACTGACCACAGTCTGAACTAGGAACCAGAAACTGACCAACTGACCACAGACTGACCTAGAAGCCAGAAACTGACCATGTGACCACAGTCTGACCTAGAAACCAGAAACTGACCAACTGTCCACAGTCTGACCAAGAAACCAGAAACTGACCAACTGACCACAGTCTGACGTCGAAATTAGAAACTGACCAACTGATGACATTCTTAACTCATAACCAGAAACTGACCAACTGACCACATTCTGACCTGGAACCAAGAAACTGACCAACTGACCACATTCTGACCTAGAAACCAGAAACTGACCATCTGACCTCAGTCTGAACTAAAAACAGAAACTGACCAAATACCACAGTCTGACCTTGAGACCAGAATCTGACCAAAGGACCACAGTCTGACCTAGAAACCAGAATCAGACAAACTGACCACAGTCTGACCTAGAGAACAGAAAATGTCCAACTGACCACAGTCTGACATCGAAACCAGAAACTGACCAACTGACCACATTCTTAACTCGAAACCAGGAACTGTCCAACTGCCCACAGTCTGACCTAGACACCAGAAACTGACCAATTGACCACATTCTGACCTCGGAACCAGAAACTGACCAACTGACCAAAGTCTGACTGAGACAACCCATAACTGACCAACTGACCACAGTCTGACACAGAAATCAGAAACTGATTAACTGACCACAGTCTGACCTAGGAACCAGAAACTGATCAACTGACCACATTCTGACCGAGCATCAAGCAACTGACCAACTGACCACAGGATGACCTAGCAACCACAAAGTAAAGAACTTACCAGAGAAACACACCTAGACAACGAGAAACTGAATCACTGACCACAGTAAGAACGAGAAACCAGAAACTGACAAACTGACCACAGTCAGACCTCAGTCTGACCAAGAAACCAGAAACTGACCAACTGCCCACAGTCTGACCGAGACAACATGAAACTGACCAACTTACCAAGACAATACGAAACTGACCAAATGACCACAGTCTGACCTAGAAATCATAAACTGAGCAAGTTACCACAATCTGACTTAGCAACAAGTATCTGACCAATTGACCACAGTCTGACGTAGAAACCAGCAACTGACCAACTGACCACAGTCTCACCTAGAAACCCGAAACTGAGCAACTGACCACAATCTGACCTCGCAATCAGAAACTAATCATCTGACCTCAGTCTGATCTAAAAACAGAAACTGACCAACTTACCAAAGTCTGACCTAGAAACCAGAAACTGTCCAACTGACCACATTCTGACCGAGAAACCAGAAACTGTCCATCTGACATCAGTCTGACCGACAAAGAGCAACTGACCAACTGACCACAGTGTGACCTAGAAACCCGAAATTTCGCAACTGACCACAATCTGACCTCGAAACCAGAAACTGACCAGCTGACCTCAGTCTGACCTATAAACCAGAAACTGACTAAGTACCCACAGTCTGACCGAGACAACATGAAACTGACCAACTGACCAAGACAGCACGAAACTGATTAAATGACCACAGTCTGAACTTGGAACCAGAAACTGACCGACTGACCACAGTCTGACGTCGAAATTAGAAACTGACCAACTGACGACATTCTTAACTCATAACCAGAAACTGACCAACTGACCACATTCTGACCTGGAAACCAGAAACTGATCAACTGACCACATTCTGACCTAGAAACCAGAAACTGACCATCTGACCTCAGTCTGAACTAAAAACAGAAACTGACCAAATACCACAGTCTGACCTTGAGATCAGAATCTGACCAAAGGACCACAGTCTGACCTAGAAACCAGAATCTGACGAACTGACCACAGTCTGACTTGGAGAACAGAAACTATCCAACTGACCAAAGTCTGACATCGAAACCAGAAACTGACCAACTGACCACATTCTTAACTCGAAACCAGGAACTGACCAACTGCCCACAGTCTGACCTAGACACCATAAACTGACCTATTGACCACATTCTGACCTCGGAACCCGAAAATGACCAACTGACCAAAGCCTGACTGAGACAACCCATAACTGACCAACTGACCACAGTCTGACATAGAAAACAGAAACTGATTAACTGACCACAGTCTGAACTAGGAACCAGAAACTGATCAACTGACCACAGTCTGACCGAGCAACAAGCAACAGACCAACTGACCACAGGATGACCTAGCAACCAAAAAGTAAAGAACTGACCAGAGAAACACACCTAGACAACCAGAGACTGAATCACTGACCACAGTAAGAACGAGAAAACAGAAACTGACAAACTGACCACAGTCAGACCTCAGTCTGACCAAGAAACCAGAAACTGACTAACTGCCCACCGTCTGACCGAGACAACATGAAACTGACCAACTTACCAAGACAATACGAAACTGACCAAATGACCACAGTCTGACCTAGAAATCATAAACTGAGCAAGTTACCACAATCTGACTAAGCAACACGTATCTGACCAATTGACCACAGTCTGACGTAGAAACCAGCAACTGACCAACTGACCACAGTCTCACCTAGAAACCCGAAACTGAGCAACTGACCACAATCTGACCTCGAAACCAGAAACTGACCATCTGACCTCAGTCTGATCTAAAAACAGAAACTGACCAACTGACCACAGTCTGACCTAGAAACCAGAAACTGTCCAACTGACCACATTCTGACCGAGAAACCAGAAACTGTCCATCTGACATCAGTCTGACCGACAAACAGCAACTGACCAACTGACCACAGTCTGACCTAGAAACCCGAAATTTCGCAACTGACCACAATCTGACCTCGAAACCAGAAACTGACCATCTGACCTCAGTCTGACCTATAAACCAGAAACTGACTAAGTACCCACAGTCTGACCGAGACAACATGAAACTGACCAACTGACCAAGACAGCACGAAACTGATTAAATGACCACAGTCTGAACTAGGAACCAGAAACTGACCGACTGACCACAGTCTGACGGAGGCAACATGAAACTGACCAACTGACCACAGTCTGACTGAGCAAACAGTATCTGACCAACTGACGACAGTCTGACGTAGAAGCCAGCAACTGACCAAATGACCACATTCTTAACTCGAAAACAGAAACTGACCGACTGACCCTAGTCAGACCGAGACAACCCGAAACTGACCAACTGACCACAATCTGACCTTGAATTCAAAAACTGAACAACTGACCGCAGACTGACATGGCAAGCAGAAACAGACCAACTAACCACAGACTGACCTAGAAACCAGAAACTATCCAACTGACCACATTCTGACCGAGAAACCAGAAACTGTCCAGCTGACATCAGTCTGACCGAAAAACAGCAACTGACCAATTGACCACAGTCTGATCTAGAAAGCAGAAACTGACCACTGACCAAAGTCTGACCTTGAAGCCAGAAACTGTCCAACTGACCAAAAACTGACCAAGACAATCCGAAACTTACTAACTGACCACAGTCAGACCTATAAACCAGAAACTGACCAACTAACCACAGTCTGAACGAGAAACCAGTAACTGACCAACTGACCACAGTCTGAACTAGGAAACAGAAACAGACCAACTGACCACAGACTGAACTAGATACCAGAAACTGTACAAGTGACCACAGTCTGACCTAGAAAGCAGAAACTGACAAACTGACCACAGACTGATCTAGAAAGCAGAAACTGACCAACTGACCACAGTCTGACCTAGAAACCAGAAACTGACCAACAGACCACATTCTGACCGATAAACCAGAAACTGACCAATCAACCACAGTCTGAACGAGAAACCAGTAACTGACCAACTGACCACAGTCTGAACTAGGAACCAGAAACTGACCAACTGATCACAGACTGACCTAGAAGCCA
This sequence comes from Pristiophorus japonicus, assembly GCF_044704955.1. Lineage (NCBI taxonomy): Eukaryota > Metazoa > Chordata > Chondrichthyes > Pristiophoridae > Pristiophorus > Pristiophorus japonicus. Next base: position 1,810,979 of record NW_027254572.1, on the reverse strand, counting down.
GAAACTGACCATGTGACCACAGTCTGACCTAGAAACCAGAAACTGACCAACTGACCACAGTCTGACCAAGAAACCAGAAACTGACCAACTGACCACAGTCTGACGTCGAAATTAGAAACTGACCAACTGACGACATTCTTAACTCATAACCAGAAACTGACCAACTGACCACATTCTGACCTGGAAACCAGAAACTGACCAACTGACCACATTCTGACCTAGAAACCAGAAACTGACCATCTGACCTCAGTCTGAACTAAAAACAGAAACTGACCAAATACCACAGTCTGACCTTGAGACCAGAATCTGACCAAAGGACCACAGTCTGACCTAGAAACCAGAATCTGACAAACTGACCATAGTCTGACCTAGAGAACAGAAACTGTCCAACTGACCAAAGTCTGACATCGAAACCAGAAACTGACCAACTGACCACATTCTTAACTCGAAACCAGGAACTGACCAACTGCCCACAGTCTGACCTCGACACCAGAAACTGACCAATTGACCACATTCTGACCTCGGAACCAGAAACTGACCAACTGACCAATGTCTGACTGAGACAACCCATAACTGACCAACTAACCACAGTCTGACATAGAAAACAGAAACTGATTAACTGACCACAGTCTGACGTAGGAACCAGAAACTGATCAACTGACCACAGTCTGACCGAGCAACAAGCAACTGACCAACTGACCACAGGATGACCTAGCAACCAAAAAGTAAAGAACTGACCAGAGAAACACACCTAGACATCCAGAAACTGAATCACTGACCACAGTAAGAACGAGAAACCAGAAACTGACAAACTGACCACAGTCAGACATCAGTCTGACCAAGAAACCAGAAACTGACTAACTGCCCACAGTCTGACCGAGACAACATGAAACTGACCAACTTACCAAGACAATACGAAACTGACCAAATGACCACAGTCTGACCTAGAAATCATAAACTGAGCAAGTTACCACAATCTGACTTAGCAACAAGTATCTGACCAATTGACCACTGTCTGACGTACAAACCAGCAACTGACCAACTGACCACAGTCTCACCTAGAAACCCGAAACATAGCAACTGACCACAATCTGACCTCGAAGCCAGAAACTGACCATCTGATCTCATTCTGATCTAAAAACAGAAACTGACCAACTTACCACAGTCTGACCTAGAAACCAGAAACTGACCAACAGACCACAGTCTGACCGATAAACCAGAAACTGACCAACCAACCACAGTCTGAACGAGAAACCAGTAACTGACCAACTGACCACAGTCTGAACTAGGAACCAGAAACTGACCAACTGATCACAGACTGACCTAGAAGCCAGAAACTGACCATGTGACCACAGTCTGACCTAGAAACCAGAAACTGACCAACTGACCACAGTCTGACCAAGAAACCAGATACTGACCAACTGACCACAGTCTGACGTCGAAATTAGAAACTGACCAACTGACGACATTCTTAACTCATAACCAGAAACTGACCAACTGACCACATTCTGACCTGGAAACCAGAAACTGACCAACTGACCACATTCTGACCTAGAAACCAGAAACTGACCATCTGACCTCAGTCTGAATTAAAAACAGGAGCTGACCAAATACCACAGTCTGACATTGAGACCAGAATCTGACCAAAGGACCACAGTCTGACATAGAAACCAGAATCTGACAAACTGACCATAGTCTGACCTAGAGAACAGAAACTGTCCAACTGACCAACGTCTGACATCGAAACCAGAAACTGACCAACTGACCACATTCTTAACTCGAAACCAGGATCTGACCAACTGATCAAAGTCTGACCTATACCACACGAAAAAGAGCTACTGATCACAATCTGAACTCGAAACCAGAAACTGACCAACTGACCACAATCTGACCGAGAAACCAGAAACTGACCAACTGACACAGTCTGAACTAGAAACCTTAAACTGACCAACTGACCACATTCTGACCGAGGAACCCGAAACTGACAAACTGACCAAAGTCTGACAGTGACAACCCGTAACTGACCAACTGATCACAGTCTGACCTAGAAACCAGAAGTAACAAACTGACCAGCGAAAGAGAACTCGACAACCAGAAACTGACCAACTGACCATAGTCTGACCTAGAATCCAGAAACTGAGCAGCTGACCACAGTCTGTCCAAAGTCTGCCCTTGGAAGCAGAAACTGACCAACTGCCCACTGTCTGACCGAGACAACATGAAACTGACCAACTGACCAAGTCAACACGAAACTGACCAAATGACCACAGTCTGACCTAGAAACCCGAAACTGAGCAACTGACCACAATCTGACCTCGAAACCAGAAACTGACTATCTGACCTCAGTCTGACCTAGAAACCAGAAACTGACCATATGACCACATTCTGACGTAAAAATAGAAACTGACCAACTGACTCAGTCTGACCTAGGAAAAAGAAGCTGACCAAATGACCACAGTCTGACCTAGAAACCAGAAACTGACCAACTGACCAAAGTCTGACCGAGAAAACAGAAACTAACCAACTGACCACAGTCTGACCTTGGATCCAGAAACTGACCAACTGACCACACTCTGCCCGAGACAACATGAAACTGACCAACTGACCACAGTCTGACCTAGAAACCAGAAACTGAGCAACTGACCACAGTGTGACCACAGGACCAGAAACTGAGCAACTGAACACAGTTTGATCTATAAACCTGATACTGACCAACTGATAACAGTCTGATCTCGAAACCGTAACTGACCATCTGATCACAGTCTGAATTAGTAACCAGAAACTGGCCAACTGACTTCCGTCTGACCTAGAAACCAGAAACTGACGAAGTGACCAGAGTCTGACCGAGACAACCAGAAACTGAACAACTGACTACAGTCTGACCGAGACAATCGAAAACTGACCAACTGACAACAGTCTGAACGAGAAACCAGAAACTGACGGAACTGACGACAATCTGAACTCGAAACCAGAGACTGACCAAATGACCACAGTCTGACCTAGCAAACACAAATTATCCAACAGGCCACATTCTGACTTAGCAACCAGTATCTGACCAACTGACCACAGTTTGACGTAGAAACCAGCAACTGACCACAGTCTGACCTCGAAACAAGCAACTGACCAACTGACCACAGTCTGACCTCGAAACCAGAAACTGTCCAACTGACCACAGTCTGACCGAGACAACACGAAATTGACCAACTGACCACAGTCTGACATAGAAACCAGAAACGGGCCAACTGACCACAGTCTGACCTAGAAACCAGAAACTGACCAACGGACCACAGATTGACCTAGAAACCAGAAACTGACCAAGTGATCACAGTCTGACCTAGAAACCAGAAATTGACCAACCGACCAAAGTCTGACCTATAAACCAGCAACTAACCAACTTACCAAAGTCTTACCTAGCAAACCAGCGACTGACCAACTAACCACAGTCTGACCCATAAACCAGGAACTGACCTACTGACCACAGTCTGACCTAGACAACCCGAAACTGATCAACTGACCACAATCTGACCTAGAAACCAGGAACTGACCAACTGATCAAAGTCTGACCTAGACCAGCCGAAAATGAGCTACTGACCACAATCTGATCTCGAAACCAGAAACTGACCAACTGACCACAGTCTGACCGAGAAACCAGAAACTGACCAACTGCCCACAGTCTGAGCTCGAAACCAGAATCTTATCAACTGACCAAAATCTGACCTAGAAACCAGAAACGGACCAATTGACCACATGCTGACCTAGACACCCGAAACTGACCAACTGACCACATTCTGACCTAGAAGCCAGAAACTGATCAACTGACCACAGTCTGACCTCGAAACCAGAAACTGATCAACTGACCACAGTCTGACCGAGCAACAAGCAAATGACCAACTGACCACAGGATGACCTAGCAAACAAAAATTAACAAGCTTACCAGAGAAAAAAACCAAGACAACCAGAAACTGACCAAGTGACCGCAGCCTGACCAAGAAACCAGAAACTGATCAACTGACCAAAGTCTGACCGAGCAACAAGCAAATGACCAACTGACCACAGGATGACCTTGCAACCAAAAAGTAACAAACTTACCAGAGAAACAGACCTAGACAACCAGAAACTGACCAACTGAACACAGACTGACCGAGAAACCTGAAACAGACCAACTGACCACAGTCTGACCTAGAAATCAGAAACTGAACAACTGCCCGCAGTCTGACCGAGACAACATGAAACTGACCAACTGACCAAGACAACACGAAACTGACCAAATGACCTCTGTCTGACGTAGAAACCAGAAAAGGAGCAACTGACCACAATCTGACCTCGAAACCAGGAACTGACCAAATGACCACAGTATGCCGTAGCAACCACAAACTGACCAACAGGCCACAGTCCGACCTAGCAACCAGTATCTGACCAACTGAACACAGTCTGACGTAGAAACCAGCAACTGACCAACTGACCACTGTCTGACCTAGAAACCAGAAACTGGCCAACTGACCACAATCTTTCGCAGAAACCCGTAACTGACCAAAATCTGACCTCGAAACCAGAAACTGTCCAAGTGACACATTCTTCACTCGATACCAGAAAATGACCAAGTGACCACGTTCTGAGCTAGAAACCAGAAACTGACCATCTGACCTCAGTCTGAGCTCGAAACCAGAAACTGATCAACTGATTACAATCTGACCGAGAAACCAGAAACGGACCACATGCTGACCTAGACACCCGAAACTGACCTTCTGACCTCAGTCTGACATAAAAACTGAAACTGACCAACTGACAACAGTCTAACCTAGAAACCACAACCTGTCCAACTACGCACAGTCTGACCTAGAAATCAGAAACTGCCCAACTGACCACAGTCTGACCTAGGAACCAGAAACTGACCAACTGACCACTGTCTGACCGAGGCAACATGAAACTGACCAACTGACCACAGTCTGATCTAGAAACCAGAAACTGACGAACTGACCTCAGTCTGATCGAGAATGCAGAAACTGACCAGCTGACCACAGCCTGATCTAGCAACCAGCAACTGACCAACTGACCACAATCTGACCGAGACAATCCGAAACTGACCAACTGACCACAGTCTGATCTAGAAACCAGAAACTGACCAACTGACCACAGACTGATGTAGAAAGCAGAAACTGACCAATTGACCAGAGTCTGACCTAGCAACCAGCAACTGACCAACTCGCCACAATCTGACTGAGATAACGCGAAACATAGCAACTGACCACAGTCTGACCTAGAAACCAGAAACCTACCAACTAACCACAGTCTGATCTAGAAACCAGAAACTGAGCAACTGATCACAGTCTGACCGAGAAACCTGATACTGACCAACTGACCACAGTCTGACCTAGAAAGCTTAACTGACCAACTGATCACAGTCTGAAGTAGGAACCAGAAACTGCCCAACTGACTTCAGTCTCAACTAGATAGCAGAAACTGACCAACTGACCAGAGTCGGACGGAGACAACCAGAAACTGACCAACTGACCACAGTCTGACCGAGACAACACGAAACTGACCAACTGACCACAGTCTAATCAAGTAACCAGCCACTGACCAATTGACCACAGGATGACCTCGCAACCAAAAAGTAACATATTGAACACAGACTGATCTAGCAGCCGGCAACTGACCAACTGACCGCAGACTGACCTAGAACCAGCAACTGACCACAGTCTGAGCTAGGAACCAGAAACTGACCAACTGAGCACAATCTGACCTAGGAATCAGAAACTCACCAACTGAGCACAGTCTGACTTAGCAACCAGCAAATTACCAACGGACCACAGTCTGACCGAGACAACCTGAAATTGACCAACTGACCACAGTCTTACCGAGACAAAAAGAAACTGAGAAACTGACCACAGTCTGACCTATAAACCAGAAATTGACGAACTTACAACAATCTCACCAAGCAAGCAGCAACGGACCAACTGACCACAGTGTGACCGAGACAACCCGAAACTGAACAAATGATCACAGTCTGACCTACAAACCAGAAAGTAACAAACTGACCAGAGAAACAGATCTAGACAACGAGAAACTCGCTAACTCTCCATAGTCTGACCCAGAAACCAGAACCTGACCAGCTGACCACAGTGTGACCACAGTGTGACTTCGAAACCAGAAACTGATCAACTGACCACAGTCTGATCAAGAAACCAGCAACTGACCAATTGACCACAGAATGACCTAGAATCGAAAAAGTAACAAACTGAACACAGACTGATCTAACAATCAGTAACTGACCAACTGTCCACAGGTGACCTAGCATGTAAAAATTAACCAACTGCCCATAGCCTGACCTAGAACCAGCAACTGACCAACTGAGCACATTCTGACATAGAACTAGCAACTGACCAACTACCCACAGTCTGACCTCGGAACCAGAAACTGACCAACTGACCACAGTCTGAACCAGGAACCAGAAACTGTCCAACTGAGCACAGTCTGACCTCAAAACCTGAATCTGACCAACTGACACAATCTGACCGAGACACCAGAAATTTACCAACTGACCACATTCTTAACTAGGAACCCAAAAGACCAACTGACCAAAGTCTGACAGAGACTACCCGTAACTGACGAACTGACCACAGTCTGACCTAGAAACCAGAAAGAATCAAACTGACTAGAGAAAGAGACCAAGACAACCAGATACTGACCAACTGACCATGGTCTGACCTTGAAACGAGAAACTGACTAGCTGACCACAGTCTGACCTTGGAAGCAGAAACTGACTAACTGCCCACAGTCTGACCGAGACAACATGAAACTGACCAACTGCCCAAATCAACACGAAATTGACCAAATGACCACAGTCTGACCTAGAAACCATAAACTGAGCAACTGACCACAATCTGGCTTAGGATCCAGCATCTGACCAATTGACCATAGTCTGACGTAGAAACCAGCAACTGACCACAGTCTGACCTAGAAACCCGAAACTGAGCAAGTGACCACGATCTGACCTCGAAACCAGAAACTGACCATCTGACCTCAGTCTGGCCTAAAAACAGAAACTGACCAACTGACCACATTCTGAACTAGAAACCAGAAACTAACCATCTGACCTCAGTCTGACCTAAAAATAGAAACTGACCAACTGATTCTGTCTGATCTAGGAAAAAGAAGCTGACCAACTCACCACAGTCTGAACTAGAATCCAGAAACTGACCAGCTGACCGCAGTCTGATCTGGAAAGCAGAAACAGAACAACTGACCACAGTCTGAACTAGCAACCAGCAACTGACCAACTGACCACAATCTGACTGAGACATCGCGAAACGTAGCAACTGACCATAGTCTGACCTAGAAACCAGAAACTGAGCAACTGACCACAGTCTGACTTCTGGACCAGAAACTGAGCAACTGACCAGAGTCTGATCTATAAAACTGATACGGACCAACTGACCACAGTCTGAGCTAGAAACCGTAACTGACCATCTGATCACAGTCTGAATTAGGAACCAGAAACTGGCTAACTTACTTCAGTCTGACCTAGAAACCAGAAACTGAACAAATGACCACAGTCTGACCGAGAAATCCGAAACTGACCAACTGACAACACATTGACCGAGAAACCAGAAACTGACGGAACTGACCACAATCTGACCTCGAAACCACAGACTGACCAAATGACCACAGTCTGACCTAGCAAACAGAAACTGTCCAACAGGCCATATTCTGACCTCGCAACCAGTATCTGACCAACTGACCACAGTCTGAACGAGACAACACGAAATTGACCAACTGATCACATTCTGACATAGAAACCAGAAACGGACCAACTGACCACAGTCTGACCTAGAAACCAGAAAATGACGAATTGACAACAATCTCACCGAGCAAGCAGCAACGGACCAACTGACCACAGTGTGACCGAGACAACCCGAAACTGAACAAATGATCACAGTCTGACCTACAAACCAGAAAGTAACAAACTGACCAGAGAAACAGACCTAAACAACCATAAACTGGCAAACTGACCATAGTCTGACCCAGAAACCAGAACCTGACCAGCTGACCACAGTGCCACCACAGTCTGACTTAGAAACCAGAAACTGACCAACTGACCACAGTCTGATCAAGAAACCAGCAACTGACCAATTGACCACAGAATGACCTCGAATCGAAAAAGTAACAAACTGAACACAGACTGATCTAACAATCCGCAACTGACCAACTGTCCACAGGTGATCTACCATGCAAAAATTCACCAACTGCCCATAGCCTGACCTAGAACCAGCAACTGACCAACTGACCACAGTCTGACCTCGAAACCTGAAACTGACCAATTGACACAGTCTGACCTAGACACCAGAAATTTACCAACTGACCACATTCTGAACTAGGAACCCGAAACTGACCAATTGACCAAAGTCTGACAGAGACAACCCGTAACTGACGAACTGACCACAGTCTGACCTAGAAACCAGAAAGTAACAAACTGACCAGAGAAAGAGACCAAGACAACCAGATACTGACCAACTGACCATGGTCTGACCTAGAAACCAGAAACTGACCAGCTGACCACAGTCTGACCTTGGAAGTAGAAACTGACCAACTGCCCACATTCTGAACGAGACAACATGAAACTGACCAACTGCCCAAGTCAACACGAAACTGACCAAATGACCACAGTCTGACCTACAAACCATAAACTGAGCAACTGACCACAATCTGGCTTACGAAGCAGCATCTGACAAATTGACCACAGTCTGACGTAGATACCAGCAACTGACCACAGTCTGACCTAGAAACCCGAAACTGAGCAACTGACAACGATCTGACCTCGAAACCAGAAACTGACCCTCTGACCTCAGTCTGGCCTAAAAAGAGAAACTGACCAACAGACCACATTATGAACTAGAAACCAGAAACTGACCATCTGACCTCAGTCTGACCTAAAAATAGAAACTGACCAACTGACTCTGTCTGACCTAGGAAAAAGAAGCTGACCAACTGACCACAGTCTGAACTAGAAAGCAGAAACTGATCAACTGACCACAGTCTGACCTAGCAACCAGAAACTGACCAACTGACCACAGTCTGATCAAGAAACCAGCAACTGACCAATTGACCACAGAATGACCTCGAATCGAAAAAGTAACAAACTGAACACAGACTGATCTAACAATCCGCAACTGGCCAACTGTCCACAGGTGATCTACCATGCAAAAATTCACCAACTGCCCATAGCCTGAACTAGAACCAGCAACTGACCAACTGACCACAGTCTGACCTCGAAACCTGAAACTGACCAATTGACACAGTCTGACCTAGACACCAGAAATTTACCAACTGACCACATTCTGAACTAGGAACCCGAAACTGACCAACTGACCAAAGTCTGACAGAGACAACCCGTAACTGACGAACTGACCACAGTCTGACCTAGAAACCAGAAAGTAACAAACTGACCAGAGAAAGAGACCAAGACAACCAGATACTGACCAACTGACCATGGTCTGACCTAGAAACCAGAAACTGACCAGCTGACCACAGTCTGACCTTGGAAGTAGAAACTGACCAACTGCCCACAGTCTGAACGAGACAACATGAAACTGACCAACTGCCCAAGTCAACACGAAACTGACCAAATGACCACAGTCTGACCGAGCAACCATAAACTGAGCAACTGACAACAATCTGGCTTACGAAGCAGCATCTGACAAATTGACCACAGTCTGACGTAGATACCAGCAACTGACCACAGTCTGACCTAGAAACCCGAAACAGAGCAACTTACAACGATCTGACCTCGAAACCAGAAACTGACCCTCTGACCTCAGTCTGGCCTAAAAAGAGAAACTGACCAACTGACCACATTATGAACTAGAAACCAGAAACTGACAATCTGACCTCAGTCTGACCTAAAAATAGAAACTGACCAACTGACTCTGTCTGACCTAGGAAAAAGAAGCTGACCAACTGACCACAGTCTGAACTAGAAAGCAGAAACTGATCAACTGACCACAGTTTGACCTAGCAATCAGCAACTGACCAACTGACTACAATCTGACTGAGACATCGTGAAACATAGCAACTGACCATAATCTGACCGAGATACCAGAAACTGAGCAACTGACCACAGTCTGACCTCAGGACCAGAAACTGAGCGACTGACCAGAGTCTGATCTATAAATCTGATACTGACCAACAGACCACAGTCTGAGCTAGAAACCGTTCATGACCATCTGATCACAGTCTTAATTAGGAACCAGAAACTGTCCAACTTACTTCAGTCTGACCTAGAAACCAGAAACTGACCAATGACCAGAGTCTAACCGTGACAACCAGAAACTGAACAAATGACCACAGTCTGACCGAGACAATCCGAAACTGACCAACTGACAACAGTCTAACCGAGAAACCAGAAACTGACGGAATTGACCACAATCTGACCTCGAAACCAGAGACTGACCAAATGAACACAGTCTGACCTAGCAAACAGAAACTGTCCAACAGGCCATATTCTTACCTCAAATCCAGTATCTGACCAACTGACCACAGTCTGAACGAGACAACACGAAATTGACCAACTGACCAAAGTCTGACCAAGAAACCAGAAACTGACCAACTGACCACAGTCTGAAATAGGAACCAGAAACTGACCAACTGATCACAGTCTGACCTAAAAACCAGAAACTGACCAGCTGAGCACAGTCTGACCTTGGAAGCAGAAACTGACCAACTGCCCACAGTCTGACCGAGACAACATGAAACTGACCAACTGCCCAAGTCAAAATGAAACTGACCAAATGACCACAGTCATACCTAGAAACCATAAACTGAGCAACTGGCCACAATCTGACTTAGCAACCAGCATCTGACCAATTGACCACAGTCAGACGTAGAAACCAGCAACTGAACAAAGTCTGACCTAAAAACACGAAACTGAGCAACTGACCACGATCTGACCTCGAAACCAGAAACTGACCTTCTGACCTCAGTCTGACCTAAAAATAGAAACTGTCCAACTGACTCTGTCTGACCTCGGAAAAAGAAGCTGACCAACTGACCACAGTCTGAACTAGAATCCAGAAACTGACCAACTGACCACAGTCTGATCAAGAAAGCAGAAACTGATCAACTGACCACAGTCTGACCTAGCAACCAGCAACTGACCAACTGACCACAATCTGACTGAGACAGCGCGAAACATAGCAACTGACCATAATCTGACCTGGAAACCAGAAACTGAGCAACTGACCACAGTCTGACCTCAGGACCAGAAACTGAGCAACTGACCAGAGTCTGATCTATAAACCTGATACTGACCAACTGACCACTGTCTGAGCTAGAAACCGTAACTGACCATCTGATCACAGTCTCAATTAGGAACCAGAAACTGGCCAACTTACTTCAGTCTGACCTAGAAACCAGAAACTGAGCAATGACCAGAGTCTGACCGAGACAACCAGAAACTGAACAAATGACCACAGTCTGACCGAGACAATCCGAAAATGATCAACTGACAATAGTCTGACCGAGAAACCAGAAACTGACGGAACTGACCATAATCTGACCTAGAAACCAGAGACTGACCAAATGAACACAGTCTGACCTAGCAAACAGAAACTGTCCAACAGGCCATATTCTGACCTCACAACCAGTATCTGACCAACTGACCACAGTCTGAACGAGACAACACGAAATTGACCGACTGACCACAATCTGACATAGAAACCAGAAACGGACCAACTGACCAAAGTCTGACCTAGAAACCATAAACTGACCAACGGACCACAGTCTGACCAAGAAACCAGAAACTGACCAACTGACCACAGTCTGAAATCGGAACCAGAAACTGACCAACTGATCACCGTCTGACGTAGAAACCAGAAATTGACGAACTGACAACAATCTCACAGAGCAAGCAGCAACGGACCAACTGACCACAGTGTGACCGATACAACCCGAAACTGAACAAATGATCACACTCTGACCTACAAACCAGAAAGTAACAAACTGACCAGAGAAACAGACCTAGACAACCAGAAACTGGCAAACTGACCATATACTGACATAGAAACCAGAACCTGACCAGCTGACCACAGTGTGACCACACTCTGACTTAGAAACCAGAAACTGACCAACTGACCACAGTCTGATCAAGAAACCAGCAACTGACCAATTGACCACAGAATGACCTAGAATCGAAAAAGTAACATACTGAACACAGACTGATCTAACAATCAGCAACTGAACAACTGTCCACAGGTGACCTACAATGTAAAAATTAACCAACTGCCCATAGCCTGACCTAGAAACAGCAACTGACCAACTACCCACAGTCTGACCTCGGAACCAGAAACTGACCAACTGACCACAGTCTGAACTAGGAACCAGAAACTGTCCGACTGATCAAAGTCTGACAGAGACAACCCGTAAATGACCAACTGACCACAGTCTGACCTAGAAACCAGAAAGTAACAAACTGACCAGAGAAAGAGACCAAGACAACCAGATACTGACCAACTGACCATGGTCTGATCTAGAAACCAGAAATTGACCAGCTGACCACAATCTGACCTTGGGAGCAGAAACTGACCAACTGCCCAAAGTCTGACCGAGACAACATGAAACTGACCAACTGCCCAAGTCAACACGAAACTGAGCAAATGACCACAATCTGACTTAGCAACCAGCATCTGACCAATTGACCACAGTCAGATGGAGAAACCAGCAACTGACCAAAGTCTGACCTAGAAACCCGAAACTGAGCAACTGACCACGATCTGACCTCGAAACCAGAAACTGACCATCTGACCTCAGTCTGGCCTAAAAACAGAAACTGACCAACTGACCACATTCTGACCTAGAAACAGAAACTGACCAACTGACCATAGTCGGATCTAGAAAGCAGAAACTGATCAACTGACCACAGTCGGACCTAGCTACCAGCAACTGACCAACAGACCACAATCTGACTGAGACATCGCGAAACATAGCAACTGACCAAAATCTGACCTAGAAACCAGAAACTGAGCAACTGACCACAGTCTGACCTCAAGACCAGAAACTGAGCAACTGACCAGAGTTTGACCTACAAATCCGAAACTGAAGAAATGATCACAGTCTGACCGACAAACCAGAAAGTAACAAACTGACCAGCGAAACAGACCTAGACTACCAGAAACTGGCAAACTGACCATAGTCTGACCTAGAAACCAGAACCTGACCAGCTGACCACAGTGTGACCACAGTCTGACTTAGAAACCAGAAACTGACCAACTGAACACAGACTGATCTAACAATCAGCAACTGACCAACTGTCCACAGGTGACCTACCATGTAAAACTAATCAACTGCCCATAGCCTGACCTAGAACCAGCAACTGACCAACTGACCACAGTCTGACATCGAACTAGCAACTGACCAACTACCCACAGTCTGACGTAGGAACCAGAAACTGACCAACTGACCACAGTCTGAACTAGGACCAGAAACTGTCCAACTGAGAACAGTCTGACCTAGAAACCTGAAACTGACCAACTGACACAGTCTGACCTAGACACCAGAAATTTACCAACTGACCACATTCTGAACTAGGAACCCGAAACTGACCAACTGACCAAAGACTGACAGAGACAACCCGTAACTGACGAACTGACCACAGTCTGACCTTGAAACCAGAAAGTAACAAACTGACCAGAGAAAGAGACCAAGACAACCAGATACTGACCAACTGACCATGGTCTGACCTAGAAACCAGATACTGACAAGATGACCACAGTCTGACCTTCGAAGCAGAAACTGACCAACTGCCCAAAGTCTGACCGAGACAACATGAAACTGACCAACTGCCCAAGTCAACACAAAACTGAGCTAATGACCATAGTCTGACCTAGAAACCATAAACTGAGCAACTGACCACAATCTGACTTAGCAACCAGCATCTGACCAATTGACCACATTCAGACGTAGAAACCAGCAACTGACCAAAGTCTGACCTAGAAACCCGAAACTGAGCAACTGACCACGATCTGACCTCGAAACCAGAAACTGACCATCTGACCTCAGTCTGGCCTAAAAACAGAAACTGACCAACTGACTCTGTCTGACATTGGATAAAGAAGCTGACCAACTGACCACAGTCTGAACTAGAATCCAGAAACTGATCAACTGACCACAGTCTGACCAAACAACCAGCAACTGACCGAGACAATCCGAAACTGACCAACTGACAACAGTCTGACCGAGAAACCAGAAACTGACGGAACTGACCACAATCTGACGTCGAAAACAGAGACTGACCAAATGAACACAGTCTGATCTAGGAAACAGAAACTGTCCAACAGGCCATATTCTGACCTCACAAACAGTATCTGACCAACTGATCACAATCTGAACGAGACAAAACGAAATTGACCAACTGACCACAGCCTGACAGAGAAACCATAAACTGACCAACGGATCACAGTCTGACCTAGAAACCAGAAACTGACCAACGGACCACAGTCTGACCAAGAAACCAGAAACTGACAAACTGACCACAGCCTGACCTATAAACCAGCAAGTAAACAACTGCCCACAGTCTTTCCAAGCAAACCAATGACTGACCAACTGACCACAGTCTGACCCAGAAACCAGGAACTGACCAACTGACCACAGTCTGACCCAGACAACCCGAAACTGAGCAACTGACCACAATCTGACCTAGAAACCAGGAACTGACAACTGGCCACAGTCTGGCCTAGAAAACAGAAACTGACCAACTGACCACAGTGTGAGCTAGAAACCAGAAACTGAACAACTGACCACAGTCTGACATAGAAACCAGAAACGGACCAACTGACCACATGCTGACCTAGACACCCGAAACTGACCAACTGACCAAATTCAGACAGAGACAACCCTAAACTACCAACTGACCACAGTCTGACATAGAAACCAGAAACTGATCAACTGACCACAGTCTGACTCAGAAACCAGAAACTGATCAACTGACCACAGTCTGACCGAGCAACAAGCAACTGACCTACTGACCACAGGATGACATAGCACACAAAAAGTTGCAAACTTACCAGAGAAATAGACCTCGACAACCAGAAACTGACCAACTGACCACAGTCTGACCACAGTCTAACCGAGAAACCAGAAACTGACCAGCTGCCCACAGTCTGACCGAGACAACATGAAACTGACCAACTGACCAAGACTACACGAAACAGACCAAATGACCACAGTCTGACCTAGAAACCATAAACTGAGCAACTGACCACAGTCTGACCTAGAAACCAGAAACTGACCAAATGCCCACAGTCTGAGCTAGAAACCAGAAACTGAACAACTGATCACAATCTGACCTAGAAACCATAAACGGACCAACTGACCACATGCTGACCTAGACACCCGAAACTGATCAACTGACCAAAGTCTGACAGAGACAACCCTAAACTAATCAACTGACCATAGTCTGACCTGGAAACCAGAAACTGATCAACTGACCACAATCTGACCTAGAAACCAGAAACTCATCAACTGACGACAGTCTGACCGAGCAAGAAGCAACTGACCAACTGAGCACAGGATAGCCTAGCAAACAAAAAGTAACAAACTTACCAGAGAAACAGATCTAGACATCCAGAAACTAACCAACGGACCACAGTCTGATCTAGAAACCAGAAACAGTCCAACTGACCACAGTCTGACCACAGTCTGACCTAGAAATCTGAAACAGACCAACTGCCCACAGTCTGACCGAGACAACATGAAACTGACCAACTGACCAAGACAACACGAAACTGACCAAATAACCTCTGTCTGACCGAGAAACCAGAAACTGAGCAACTGGCCACAATCTGACCTGGAAACCAGAAATTGACCAAATGAACAAAGTCTGTCCTAGCAACCACAAACTGACCAACAGGCCACAGTCTGATCTATCAACCAGTATCTGACCAACTGACCACAGGCTGACGTAGAAACCAGCAACTGACCAACTGACCACAGTCTGACATAGAAACCAGAAACTGACAAACTGACCACAGTCTGTCGTAGAAACCCGAAACTGACCAACTGACCACAATCTGACATCGAAACCAGAAAGTGTCCAACTGACCACATTCTTCACTCGAAACCAGAAACTGACCAAATGACCACATTCTGAGCTCGAAACCAGAAACTGACCATCTGACCTCAGTCTGACCTAGAAACCACAACCTGTCCAACTATCCACAGTCTGTACTAGAAACCAGAAACTGACCAACGGACCAGAGTCTGACCGAGAAAACAGAAACTGACCAACTGACCACAGTCTGACCTAGGAACAAGAAACTGACCAACTGACCACAGTCTGACCAAGGCAACATGAAACTGACCAACTGACCACAGTCTGATCTAGAAACCAGAAACTGACCAACTGACCACAGTCTGACCTAGAAACCAGAAACTGACCAACTGACCACAGACTGATCTAGAAAGCAGAAACTGACCAACTGACCACAGTCTGACCTAGCAACCAGCAACTGACCAACTGACTACAATCTGACTGAGACAACGCGAAACATAGCAACTGACCACATTCTGACCTGGAAAACAGAAACTTACCAACTGAACTCAGTCTGATCGAGAAACCCGAAACTGAGCAACTGATCAAAGTCTGACCTAGAAAGCTGATAGTGACCAACTGACCACAGTCTGAGCTAGAAACCTTAACTGACCAACTGATCAGAGTCTGACTTCGGAACCAGAAACTGACCAACTGACCACAGTCTGACCGAGACTACCCGAAACTGTCCAACTGACCACACTCTCAACGAGAAACCAGAAACTGACGGAACTGAGTACAGTCTGATAAAGAAACCAGCAACTGACCAATTGACCACAGGATGACCTCGCAACCAAAATTAACAAACTGAACACAGACTGATCTACCATCCGGCAACTGACCAACTGTTCACAGACTGACCTAGAACCAGCAACTGACCAAATGCCCACAGTCTGACCTAGAAACCAGAAACTGAGCAACTGACCACAGTCTGACGTAGGAACCAGAAACTGACCAACTGAGCACAGTCTGACCTAGCAACCAGCAACTTACCAACTGACCACGGTCTGGCCGAGACAACCTGAAACTGGCCAACTGACCACAGTCTTACCGAGACAACCAGAAACTGAGAAACTGACCACAGCATGTCCTATAAACCAGAAATTGATTAACTGACTAGAATCTCACCTAGCAACCAGCAACTGACCAACTGACCACAGTGTGACCGATACAACCCGAAACTGACCAAATGATCAAAGTCTGAACTAGCAACCAGCAACTGACCAACTGAGCACAATCTGACTGAGACATCGCGAAATATAGCAACTGACCATAGTCTGACCTAGAAACCAGAAACTGAGCAACTGACCAGAGTCTGATCTATAAACCTGATACTGAACAACTGACCACAGTCTGAGCTAGAAATCATAACTGACCATCTGATCACAGTCTGAATTAGGAACCAGAAACTGGCTAACTGACTTCAGTCTGACCTAGAAACCAGAAACTGACCAAGTGTCCAGAGTCTGACCGAGACAACCAGAAACTGACCAACTGACCACAGTCTGACCTAGAAACGAAAACCTGTCCAACTACCCACAGTCTGTACTAGAAACCAGAAACTGACAAAGGGACCACAGTCTGACCAAGAAAACAGAAACTGACCAACTGACCACAGTCTGATCTTGAAATCAGAAACTGACCAACTGACCACAGTCTGACCTAGAAACCAGAAACAGACCAACTGTCCACAGACTGATCTAGAAAGCAGAAACTGACCAACTGACCACAGTCTGACCTAGCAACCAGCAACTGACCAACTGACCACAATCTGACTGAGACAACGCGAAACATAGCAACTGAACACAGTCTGACCTGGAAACCAGAAACTTACCAACTGACCTCAGTCTGATCTAGAAACCCGAAACGGAGCAACTGATCAAAGTCTGACCTAGAAAGCTGATAGTGACCAATTGACCACAGTCTGAGCTAGAAACCTGAACTGACCAACTGATCAGAGTCTGATTTCGGAACCAGAATCTGACCAACTGACCACAGTCTGACCGAGACAACCCGAAACTGACCAACTGACAACACTCTGAACGAGAAACCAGAAACTGACGGAACTGACTAAAGTCTGATAAAGAAACCAGCAACTGACCAATTGACCACAGGATGACCTCGCAACCAAAATTAACAAACTGAACACAGACTGATCTATCAGCCGACAACTGACCAACTCTCCACAGACTGATCTAGAACCAGCAACTGACCAAATGCCCACAGTCTGACCTTGAAACCAGAAACTGAGCAACTGACCACAGTCTGACCTAGGAACCAGAAACTGACCAACTGAGCACAGTCTGACCTAGGAATCAGAAACTGACCAACTGAGCACAGTCTGACCAAGCACCCAGCAACTTACCAACTGACCACAGTCTGGCCGAGACAACCTGATACTGGCCAACTGATCACAGTCTTACCGAGACAACCAGAAACTGAGAAACTGACCACAACATGACCTATAAACAGGAAATTGACTAACTGACTACAATCTCACCATGCAACCAGGAACTGAACAAACTGACCACAGTGTGACCGAGACAACCCGAAACTGACCAAATGATCACAGTCTTACCTAGCAACCAGCAACTGACCAACTGAGCACAATCTGACTGAGACATCGCCAAACATAGCAACTGACCATAGTCTGACCTAGAAACCAGAAACTGAGCAACTGACCACAGTCTGACCACAGGACCAGAAACTGAGCAACTGACCAGAGTTTGATCTATAAACCTGATACTGACCAACGGACCACAGTCTGAGCTAGAAACCGTAACTGACAATTTGATCACAGTCTGAATTCGGAACCAGAAACTGGCCAACTGACTTCAGTCTGACCTAGAAACCAGAAACTGACCAAGTGTCCAGAGTCTTACCGAGACAAATAGAAACTGAACAACTGACCACAGTAGACCGAGACAATCCGAAACTGACCAACTGACAACAGTCTGACCGAGAAACGAGAAACTGACGGAACTGTCCAAAATCTTACCTCGAAACCAGAGACTGACCAAATGACCACAGTCTGACCTAGCAAACAAAAACTGTCCAACAGGCCACATTCTGACATCGAAACCAGAAACTGTCCAACTGACCACAGTCTGAAAGAGACAACACGAAATTGACCAACTGACCACAGTCTGACCGAGAAACCAGAAACGGACCAACTGACCACAGTCTGACCTGGAAACCAGAAACTAACCAACTGACACAGTCTGACCAAAAAACCAGAAACTGACCAACTGACCACAGTCTGAACTACGAACCAGAAACTGACCAGCTGATCACAGTCTGACCTCGAAACCAGAAATTTACCAACTGACCACAGTCTGACCTATAAACCAGCAAGTAACCAACTGCCGACAGTCGTTCCTAGCAAACCAATGACTGACCAACTGACCACAATCTGACCCAGAAACCGGGAACTGACCAACTGACCAAAGTCTGACCTAGACAACCCGAAACTGAGCAACTGACCACAATCTGACCTAGAAACCAGAAACTGACCAACTGATCACAGTCTGACCTAGACAACCTGAGACTGAGCAACTGACCACAATCTGACCGCGAAACCAGAAACTGTCCAACTGACCATAGTCTGAGATAGACACCCGAAACTGACCAACTGACCAAAGTCTGACAGAGACAATCCTAAACTGACGAACTGACCACAGTCTGACATAGAGACCAGCAACTGACCAACTGACCATAGTCTGCCATAGAACTAGCAACTGACCAACTACCCACAGTCTGACCTAGGAACCGAAACTGACCAACTGAAAACAGTCTCAACTAGGAACCAGAACCTGTCCAACTGAGCACAGTCTGACCTAGAAACCTGAAACTGACCAACTGACACATTCTGACCTAGACACCAGATATTTACCAACTGACCACATTCTGAACTAGGAACCCGAAACTGACCAACTGACCAAAGTCTGACAGAGACATCCCGTAACTGACCAACTGAACACAGTCTTACCGAGACAAGCAGAAACTGAGAAACTGACCAGAGCATGATCTATAAACCAGAAATTGACGAACTGACAACAATCTCACCTAGCAACCAGCAACTGACCAACTGACCACAGTGTGACTGAAACAACCCGAAACTGACCAAATGATCACAGTCTGACTTAGCAACCAGCAACTGACCAACTGAGCACAATCTGACTGAGACATCGCGAAACATAGCAACTGACCATAGTCTGAGCTAGAAACCAGAAACTGAGCAACTGACCACAGTCTGACCTCAGGACCAGAAACTGAGCAACTTACCAGAGTCTGATCTTTAGACCTGATACTGACAAACTGACCACAGTCTGAGCTAGAAACCGTAACTGACCATCAGATCACAGTCTGAATTAGGAACCAGAAACTGACCAAGTGTCCAGAGTCTGACCGAGACAACCAGAAACTGGACAACTGACCACAATCTGACCGAGACAATCCGAAACTGACCAACTGACAACAGTTTGACCGAGAAACGAGAAACTGACGGAACTGACCACAATCTGACCTCGAAACCAGAGACTGACCAAATGACCAGAGTCTGACCAAGCAAACAAAAGCTGTCCAACAGGCCACATTCTGACCTCGCAACCAGTATCTGACCAACTGACCACAGTCTGACATAGAAACCAGCAACTGACCAACTGACCACAGTCTGACCTAGAAACCTGAACTGCCCAACTGATCAGAGTCTGATTTCGGAACCAGAATCTGACCAACTGACCACAGTCTGACCGAGACTACCCGAAACTGACCAACTGACAACACTCTGAACGAGAAACCAGAAACTGACGGAACTGACTAAAGTCTGATAAAGAAACCAGCAACTGACCAATTGACCACAGGATTACCTCGCAACCAAAATTAACAAACTGAACACAGACTGATCTATTAGCAGACAACTGACCAACTCTCCACAGACTGATCTGGAACCAGCAACTGACCAAATGCCCACAGTCTGACCTAGAAACCAGAAACTGAGCAACTGACCACAGTCTGACCTAGGAACCAGAAACTGACCAACTGAGCACAGTCTGACCTAGGAATCAGAAACTGACCAACTGAGCACAGTCTGACCTAGCAACCAGCAACTTACCAACTGACCCAAGTCTGGCCGAGACAACCTGATACTGGCCAACTGATCACAGTCTTACCGAGACAACCAGAAACTGAGAAACTGACCACAGCATGACCTATAAACCAGAAATTGACTAACTGACTACAATCTCACCATGCAACCAGGAACTGAACAAACTGACCACAGTGTGACCGAGACAACCCGAAACTGACCAAATGATCACAGTCTCACCGAGCAACCAGCAACTGACCAACTGAGCACAATCTGACTGAGACATCGCCAAACATAGCAACTGACCATAGTCTGACCTAGAAACCAGAAACTGAGCAACTGACCACAGTCTGACCACAGGACCAGAAACTGAGCAACTGACCAGAGTCTGATCTATACACCTGATACTGACCAACGGACCACAGTCTGAGCTAGAAACCGTAACTGACAATTTGATCACAGTCTGAATTAGGAACCAGAAACTGGCCAACTGACTTTAGTCTGACCTAGAAACCAGAAACTGACCAAGTGTTCAGAGTCTGACCGAGACAAATAGAAACTGAACAACTGACCACAGTCTGACCGAGACAATCCGAAACTGACCAACTGACAACAGTCTGACCGAGAAACGAGCAACTGACGGAACTGACCACAATCTGACCTCGAAACCAGAGACTGACCAAATGACCAGAGTCTGACCTAGCAAACAAAAACTGTCCAACAGGCCACATTCTGACCTCGCAACCAGTATCTGACCAACTGACCGCAGTCTGACATAGAAACCAGCAACTGACCAACTGACCACAGTCTGACCTAGAAAACAGCAACTGACCAACTGACCACAGTCTGACCTCGAAACCAGAAACTGTCCAACTGACCACAGTCTGAACGAGACAACACGAAATTGAACAACTGACCACAGTCTGACCAAGAAACAAGAAACTGACCAACTGACCACAGTCTGAACTAGAAACCAGGAACTGACCAACTGACAACAGTCTGACCTAGACAACCCAAAACTGAGCAACTGACCACAATCTGACCTAGAAACCAGGAACTGACCAACTGACCACAGTCTGACGTAGACAACCCGAAACTGAGCAACTGACCACAATCTGACCTAGAAACCAGAAACGGACCAACTGAACACATGCTGACCTAGATACCCGAAACTGACCAAATGACCAAAGTCTGACAGAGACAACCCTAAACTGACTAACTGACCACAGTCTGACATAGAGACCAGTAACTGATCAACTGACCACAGTCTGACTCAGAAACCAGAAACTCATCAACTGACCACAGTCTGACCGATCAACAAGCAACTGACCACAGGATGGCCTAGCACACAACAAGTAACAAACATACCAGAGAAAAAGACCTAGACAACCAGAAATTGACCAACTGACCACAGCCTGACGAAAAAAACAGAAACAGACCAACTGACCACAGTCTGAACACAGTCTAACCGAGAAACCAGCAACTTACCAGCTGCCCACAGTCTGACAGAGACAACATGAAACTGACCAACTGACCAAGACAACCAGAATCAGAGCAACTGACAACAGTCTGACCTAGAAACCAGAAACTGACCAACTGCCCACAGTCTGAGCTAGAAAACAGAAACTGAACAACTGACCACAATCTGACCTAGAAACCAGAAACGGACCAACTGACCACATGCTGACCTAGACACCCGAAACTGACCAACTGACCAAAGTCTGACAGAGACAACCCTAAACTGAACAACTGACCACAGTCTGACCTGGAAACCAGAAACTGATCAACTGACCACAGTTTGACTGAGCAACAAGCAACTCACCAACTGAGCACAGGATGACCTCGCAAACAAAAAGTAACAAACTTACCAGAGAAACAGATCTAGACATCCAGAAACTGACCAACTGACCACAGTCTGACCGAGAAACCAGAAACAGACCAAGTGACCACAGTCTGACCATAGTCTGACCGAGAAATCAGAAACTGACCAACTGCCCACAGTCTGATCGAGCCAACATGAAACTGATCAAATGACCATGACAACACGAAACTGACCAAATGACCTTTATCTGACCTCGAAACCAGAAACTGAGCAACTGACCACAATCTGACCTCGAAACCAGAAACTGACCAAATTACCACAGTCTGACCTAGCAACCACAAACTGACCAACAGGTCACAGTCTGACTTAGCAACCAGTATCTGACCAACTGACCACAGTCTGACGTAGAAACCAGCTATTGACCAACTGACCACATTCTGACCTAGGAAGCAGAAACTGACCAAATAACCACAGTCTGTCGTAGAATCCAGAAACTGACCAACTGACCACAATCTTACCTGGAAACCAGAATCTGTCCAACTGACCACATTCTGAGCTAGAAACGAGAAACTGAACATCTGACCTCAGTCTGACATAAAAACTGAAACTGACCAAGTGACCACATTCTAACCGAGGCAACATGAAACTGACCAACTGACCACAGTCTGATCTAGAAACCAGAAACTGACGAACCGACCTCAGACTGATCTAGAATGCAGAAACTGACCTGCTGACCACAGTCTGATCTAGCAATCAGCAACTGACCAACTGACCACAATCTGACCGAGACATTCCAAAACTGACCAACTGACCACAGTCTGATCTAGAAACCAGAAACTGACCAACTGACCACAGACTGATATAGAAAGCAGAAACTGACCACAGTCTGACCTAGCAACCAGCAACTGACCAACTGGCCACAATCTGACTGAGACAAAGCGAAACATAGCAACTGACCCCAGACTGATCGAGAAACCAGAAACTGACCAACTGACTTCAGTCTGAACGAGAAAGCAGAAACTAACCAACTGACCAGAGTCGGACGGAGACAACCAGAAACTGACCAACTGACCACAGTCTGACCGAGACAACCCGAAACTGACCAACTGACCACAGTCTGAGCTAGAAATCTTAACTGACCAACTCATCACAGTCTGTATTAGGAACCAGAAACTGACCAACTGACTTCAGTCTGAACTAGAAAGCAGAAACTGACCAACTGAGCAGTGTCGGACGGAGACAACCAGAAACTGACCAACTGACCACAGACTGACCGAGACAACCCGAAACTGACCAACTGACCACAGTCTAATCAAGTAACCAGCCACTGACCAATTGACCACAGGATGACCTCGCAACCAAAAAGTAACAAATTGAACACAGACTGGTCCAGCAACCGGCAACTGACCAACTGTCCGCAGACTGACCTAGAACCAGCATCTGACCAATTGCCCAGAATCTGACCTTGAAACCAGAAACTGACCAACTGAGCACAGTCTGACCTAGCATCCTGCAAATTACCAACTGACCACAGTCTGACCGAGACAACCTGAAACTGACCAACTGACAACAGTCTTACCGAGACAACAAGAAACTGAGAAACTGTCTACTGTCTGACATATAAACCAGAAATTGACGAACTGACAACAATCTCACGTAGCAAGCAGCAACGGACCAACTGACCAAAGTGTGAACGAGACAACCCGAAACTGAACAAATGATCACAGTCTGACCTACAAACCAGAAAGTAACAAACTGACCAGAGAAACAGACCTCGACAACCAGAAACTGGCAAACTGACCATAGTCTGACCTAGAAACCAGAATCTGACCAGCTGACCACAGTGTGACCAGAGTCTGACTTAGAAACCAGAAACTGACCAGCTGACCACTGACCAACAGACTGTGGTCAGTCTGATCAAGAAACCAGCAACTGACCAATTGACCACAGAATGACCTAGAATCGAAAAAGTAACAAACTGAACACAGACTGATCTAACAATCAGCAACTGACCAACTGTCCACAGGTGACCTACCATGTAAAAACTAACCAACTGCCCATAGCCTGACCTAGAACCAGCAACTGACCAACTGACCACAGTCTGACATAGAACTAGCAACTGACCAACTACCCACAGTCTGACCTAGGAACCAGAAACTAACCAACTGACCACAGTCTGAACTAGGAACCAGAAACTGTCCAACTAAGCACATGCTGACCAAGAAACCTGAAACTGACCAAACTGAAACAGTCTGACCTAGACACCAGAAATTTACCAACTGACCACATTCTGAACTAGGATCCCGAAACTGACCAACTGACCAAAGTCTCACAGAGACAATCCGTAACTGACCAACTGACCACAGTCTGACCTAGAAACTAGAAAATAACAAACTGACCAGAAAAAGAGACCAAGACAACCAGATACTGACCAACTGACCATGGTCTGACCTAGAAACATGAAACTGACCAGCTGACCACAGTCTGACCTTGGAAGCAGAAACTGACCAACTGCCCACAGTCTGACCAAGTTAACACGAAATTGACCAAATGACCACAGTCTGACCTAGAATCCATAAACTGAGCAACTGACCACAATCTGACTTAGCAACCAGCATCTGACCAATTGACCACCGTCTGATGTAGAAACCAGCAACTGACCACAGTCTGACCTAGAAACCCGAAACTGAGCAACTGACGACTATCTGACCTAGAAACCAGAAACTGACCATCTGACCTCAGTCTGGCCTAAAAACAGAAACTGACCAACTGACTCTGTCTGACCTAGGAAAAAGAAGCTGACCAACTGACCACAGTCTGAACTAGAAACCAGAAACTGACCATCTGTCCTCAGTCTGACCTAAAAATAGAAAATGACCAACTGACTCTGTCTGACCTAGGAAAAAGAAGCTGACCAACTGACCACAGTCTGAACTAGAATCCAGAAACTGACCAACTGACCACAGTCTGATCTTGAAAGCAGAAACTGATCGACTGACCACAGTCTGGCTGAGACAACCTGAAACTGGCCAACTGACCACAGTCTTACCGAGACAACCAAAAACTGAGAAACTGACCACAGCATGACCTATAAACCAGAAATTGACGAACTGACTACAATCTCACCGAGCAACCAGCAACTGACCAACTGACCACAGTGTGACCGAGACAACCCGAAACTGACCAAATGATCACAGTCTGACCGAGCAACCAGCAACTGACCAACTGAGCACAATCTGACTGAGACATCCCGAAACATAGCAACTGACCAGAGTCTGACCGAGAAACCAGAAACTGAGCAAGTGACCACAGTCTGACCTCAGGACCAGAAACTGAGCAACTGACCAGAGTCTGATCTATAAACCTGATATTGACCAACTGACCACAGTCTGAGCTAGAAAGCGAAACTGACCATCTGATCACAGTCTGAATTAGGAACCAGAAACTGGCCAACAGACTTCAGTCTGTCCTAGAAACCAGAAACTGACCAAGTGTCCAGAGTCTGACCGAGACAACCAGAAACTGAACAACTGACACAGTCTGACCGAGACAATCCGAAACTGGCCAACTGACTTCAGTCTGACCTAGAAACCAGAAACTGACCAAGTATCCAGAGTCTGACCGAGAAACGAGAAACTGACGGAACTGACCACAATCTGACCTCGAAACCAGAGACTGACCAAATGACCACAGTCTGACCTAGCAAACAAAAACTGTCCAACAGGCCACATTTTGACCTCGCAACCAGTATCTGACCAACTGACAACAATCTGACCGAGAAACCAGGAACTGACCAACTGACCACAGTCTGACCTAGACAACCCGAAACTGAGCAACTGACCACAGTCTGACTTCGAAACCAGAAACTGTCCAACTGACCACAGTCTGACCTAGAAACCAGAAACTGACCAACTGACCACAGTCTGAGCTAGAAACCAGAAACTGAACAACTGACCACAGTCTGACCGAGAAACCATAAACTGAGCAACTGACCACGATCTGACTTAGCAACCAGCCTCTGACTAATTGACCACAGTCTGACGTAGAAATCAGCAACTGACCACAGTCTGACCTAGAAACCCGAAACTGAGCAACTGACCAGATTCTGACCGAGACAACCAGAAACTGAACAAATGACCACAGTCTGACCGAGACAATCCGAAACTGACCAACTGACAACAGTCTGACCGAGAAACCAGAAACTGACGGAACTGACCACAATCTGACCTCGAAACCAGAGACTGACCAAATGATAACAGTCTGACCTAGCAAACAGAAACTGTCCAACAGGCCATATTCTGACCTCGCAACTAGTATCTGACCAACTGACCACAGTCTGAACGAGACAACACGAAATTGACCAACTGACCACAGTCTGACCAAGAAACCAGAAAGGAACCAACTGACCACAGTCTGACCTAGAAACCAGAAACTGACCAACGGACCACAGTCTGACCAAGAAATCAGTAACTGACCAACTGACCACAGTCTGAACTAGGAACCAGAAACTGAGCAACTGATCACAGTCTGACCTAGAAACCAGAAATTTACCAACTGACAACAGTCTGACCTATAAACCAGCAAGGAACCAACTGCCCACAGTCTTTCCTAGCAAACCAATTACTGACCAACTGACCACAGTCTGACCCAGACAACCCGAAACTGAGCAACTGACCACAATCTGACCTAGAAACCAGGAACTGACCAACTGACCACAGTCTGACCTAGACAACCCGAAACTGAGTAACTGACCAGAATCTGACCGCGAAACGAGAAACTGTCCAACTGACCACATTCTGAGGTAGAAACCAGAAACTGAACAACTGACCACAGTCTGACCTAGAAACCAGAAACGGACCAACTGACCACATGCTAACTTAAACACCCGAAACTGACCTACTGACCAATGTCTGACAGAGACAACCCGAAACTGACCAACTGACCACAGTCTGACCTTGAAAGCAGAAACTTATCAGCTGACCACAATCTGATCTAGAAACCAGAAACTGAGCAACTGATCACAGTCTGACCGAGAAACCAGAAATTTATCAACTGACCACAGTCTGACCTATAAACCAGCAAGTAACCAACTGCCCACAGTCTTTCCTAGCAAACCAATTACTGACCACAGTCTGACCCAGACAACCCGAAACTGAGCAACTGACCACAATCTGACCTAGAAACCAGGAACGGACCAACTGACCACAGTCTGACCTAGACAACCCGAAACTGAGTAACTGACCACAATCTGACCGCGAAACGAGAAACTGTCCAACTGACCACATTCTGAGGTAGAAACCAGAAACTGAACAACTGACCACAGTCTGACCTAGAAACCAGAAACGGACCAACTGACCACATGCTAACTTAAACACCCGAAACTGACCTACTGACCAATGTCTGACAGAGACAACCCGAAACTGACCAACTGACCACAGTCTGACCTTGAAAGCAGAAACTTATCAGCTGACCACAATCTGATCTAGAAACCAGAAACTGAGCAACTGATCACAGTCTGACCGAGAAACCAGAAATTTATCAACTGACCACAGTCTGACCTATAAACCAGCAAGTAACCAACTGCCCACAGACTTTCCTAGCAAACCAAATACTGACCACAGTCTGACCCAGAAACCAGGAACTGACCAACTGACCACAGTCTGACCCAGACAACCCGAAACTGAGCAACTGACCACAATCTGACCTAGAAACCAAGAATTGACCAACTGACCAAAGTCTGACCTAGACAACCCGAAACTGAGCAACTGACCACAATCTGACCGCAAAACGAGAAACTGTCCAACTGATCACAGTCTGACCTAGAAACCAGAAACTGACCAACTGACCACAGTCTGAGGTAGAAACCAGAAACTGAACAACTGATCACAGTCTAACCTAGACACCATAAACGGACCAACTGACCACATGCTGACTTAAAAACCCGAAACTGACCTACTGACCAAAGTCTGGCAGAGACAACCCGAAACTGACCAACTGAACACAGTCTGACATAGAAACCAGAAACTGATCAACTGACCACGGTCTGACTCAGAAACCAGAAACTGTTCAACTGACCACAGACTGACCGAGCAACAAGCAACTGATCTACTGACCACAGGATGACCAAGCACACAAAAAGTAACAAACTTACCAGAGAAACAGACCTAGGCAACCAGAAACAGACCAACTTACCACAGCCTTACTGAGAAATCAGAAACTGACCAACTGCCCACAGTCTGATCGAGCCAACATGAAACTGATCAAATGACCATGACAACACGAAACTGACCAAATGACCTCTATCTGACCTCGAAACCAGAAACTGAGCAACTGACCACAATCTGACCTCGAAACCAGAAACTGACCAAATTACCACAGTCTGACCTAGCAACCACAAACTGACCAACAGGTCACAGTCTGACTTAGCAACCAGTATCTGACCAACTGACCACAGTCTGACGTAGAAACCAGCTATTGACCAACTGACCACATTCTGACCTAGGAAGCAGAAACTGACCAAATAACCACAGTCTGTCGTAGAATCCAGAAACTGACCAACTGACCACAATCTGACCTGGAAACCAGAATCTGTCCAACTGACCACATTCTGAGCTAGAAACGAGAAACTGAACATCTGACCTCAGTCTGACATAAAAACTGAAACTGACCAAGTGACCACATTCTAACCGAGGCAACATGAAACTGACCAACTGACCACAGTCTGATCTAGAAACCAGAAACTGACGAACCGACCTCAGACTGATCTAGAATGCAGAAACTGACCTGCTGACCACAGTCTGATCTAGCAATCAGCAACTGACCAACTGACCACAATCTGACCGAGACATTCCAAAACTGACCAACTGACCACAGTCTGATCTAGAAACCAGAAACTGACCAACTGACCACAGACTGATATAGAAAGCAGAAACTGACCACAGTCTGACCTAGCAACCAGCAACTGACCAACTGGCCACAATCTGACTGAGACATAGCGAAACATAGCAACTGACCCCAGTCTGATCGAGAAACCAGAAACTGACCAACTGACTTCAGTCTGAACGAGAAAGCAGAAACTGACCAACTGACCAGAGTCGGACGGAGACAACCAGAAACTGACCAACTGACCACAGTCTGACCGAGACAACCCGAAACTGACCAACTGACCACAGTCTGAGCTAGAAACCTTAACTGACCAACTGATCACAGTCTGTATTAGGAACCAGAAACTGACCAACTGACTTCAGTCTGAACTAGAAAGCAGAAACTGACCAACTGAGCAGTGTCGGACGGAGACAACCAGAAACTGACCAACTGACCACAGACTGACCGAGACAACCCGAAACTGACCAACTGACCACAGTCTAATCAAGTAACCAGCCACTGACCAATTGACCACAGGATGACCTCGCAACCAAAAAGTAACAAATTGAACACAGACTGGTCTAGCAACCGGCAACTGACCAACTGTCCGCAGACTGACCTAGAACCAGCATCTGACCAATTGCCCAGAATCTGACCTTGAAACCAGAAACTGACCAACTGAGCACAGTCTGACCTAGCAACCTGCAAATTACCAACTGACCACAGTCTGACCGAGACAACCTGAAACTGACCAACTGACAACAGTCTTACCGAGACAACAAGAAACTGAGAAACTGACTACTGTCTGACATATAAACCAGAAATTGACAAACTGACAACAATCTCACGTAGCAAGCAGCAACGGACCAACTGACCACAGTGTGAACGAGACAACCCGAAACTGAACAAATGATCACAGTCTGACCTACAAACCAGAAAGTAACAAACTGACCAGAGAAACAGACCTAGACAACCAGAAACTGGCAAACTGACCATAGTCTGACCTAGAAACCAGAAACTGACCAGCTGACCACAGTGTGACCAGAGTCTGACTTAGAAACCAGAAACTGACCAGCTGACCACTGACCAACAGACTGTGGTCAGTCTGATCAAGAAACCAGCAACTGACCAATTGACCACAGAATGACCTAGAATCGAAAAAGTAACAAACTGAACACAGACTGATCTAACAATCAGCAACTGACCAACTGTCCACAGGTGACCTACCATATAAAAACTAACCAACTGCCCATAGCCTGACCTAGAACCAGCAACTGACCAACTGACCACAGTCTGACATAGAACTAGCAACTGACCAACTACCCACAGTCTGACCTAGGAACCAGAAACTAACCAACTGACCACAGTCTGAACTAGGAACCAGAAACTGTCCAACTAAGCACATGCTGACCAAGAAACCTGAAACTGACCAAACTGAAACAGTCTGACCTAGACACCAGAAATTTACCAACTGACCACATTCTGAACTAGGATCCCGAAACTGACCAACTGACCAAAGTCTCACAGAGACAATCCGTAACTGACCAACTGACCACAGTCTGACCTAGAAACTAGAAAATAACAAACTGACCAGAAAAAGTGACCAAGACAACCAGATACTGACCAACTGACCATGGTCTGACCTAGAAACATGAAACTGACCAGCTGACCACAGTCTGACCTTGGAAGCAGAAACTGACCAACTGCCCACAGTCTGACCAAGTCAACACGAAATTGACCAAATGACCACAGTCTGACCTAGAATCCATAAACTGAGCAACTGACCACAATCTGATTTAGCAACCAGCATCTGACCAATTGACCACAGTCTGATGTAGAAACCAGCAACTGACCACAGTCTGACCTAGAAACCCGAAACTGAGCAACTGACGACTATCTGACCTAGAAACCAGAAACTGACCATCTGACCTCAGTCTGGCCTAAAAACAGAAACTGACCAACTGACTCTGTCTGACCTAGGAAAAAGAAGCTGACCAACTGACCACAGTCTGAACTAGAAACCAGAAACTGACCATCTGTCCTCAGTCTGACCTAAAAATAGAAACTGACCAACTGACTCTGTCTGACCTAGGAAAAAGAAGCTGACCAACTGACCACAGTCTGAACTAGAATCCAGAAACTGACCAACTGACCACAGTCTGATCTTGAAAGCAGAAACTGATCGACTGACCACAGTCTGGCTGAGACAACCTGAAACTGGCCAACTGACCACATTCTTACCGAGACAACCAAAAACTGAGAAACTGACCACAGCATGACCTATAAACCAGAAATTGACGAACTGACTACAATCTCACC
This sequence comes from Pristiophorus japonicus, assembly GCF_044704955.1. Taxonomy (NCBI): domain Eukaryota; kingdom Metazoa; phylum Chordata; class Chondrichthyes; family Pristiophoridae; genus Pristiophorus; species Pristiophorus japonicus. The sequence continues at coordinate 1,778,807 of NW_027254572.1, read as the reverse complement.
GAGCAACCAGCAACTGACCAACTGACCACAGTGTGACCGAGACAACCCGAAACTGACCAAATGATCACAGTCTGACCGAGCAACCAGCAACTGACCAACTGAGCACAATCTGACTGAGACATCCCGAAACATAGCAACTGACCAGAGTCTGACCGAGAAACCAGAAACTGAGCAACTGACCACAGTCTGACCTCAGGACCAGAAACAGAGCAACTGACCAGAGTCTGATCTATAAACCTGATATTGACCAACTGACCACAGTCTGAGCTAGAAAGCGAATCTGACCATCTGATCACAGTCTGAATTAGGAACCATAAACTGGCCAACAGACTTCAGTCTGTCGTAGAAACCTAGAAACTGACCAAATGTCCAGAGTCTGACCGAGAAACGAGAAACTGACGGAACTGACCACAATCTGACCTCGAAACCAGAGACTGACCAAATGACCACAGTCTGACCTAGCAAACAAAAACTGTCCATCAGGCCACATTTTGACCTCGCAACCAGTATCTGACCAACTGACAACAATCTGACCGAGAAACCAGGAACTGACCAACTGACCACAGTCTGACCTAGACAACCCGAAACTGAGCAACTGACCACAGTCTGACTTCGAAACCAGAAACTGTCCAACTGACCACAGTCTGACCTAGAAACCAGAAACTGACCAACTGACCACAGTCTGAGCTAGAAACCAGAAACTGAACAACTGACCACAGTCTGACCGAGAAACCATAAACTGAGCAACTGACCACGATCTGACTTAGCAACCAGCCTCTGACCAATTGACCACAGTCTGACGTAGAAATCAGCAACTGACCACAGTCTGACCTAGAAACCCGAAACTGAGCAACTGACCAGATTCTGACCGAGACAACCAGAAACTGAACAAATGACCACAGTCTGACCGAGACAATCCGAAACTGACCAACTGACAACAGTCTGACCGAGAAACCAGAAACTGACGGAACTGACCACAATCTGACCTCGAAACCAGAGACTGACCAAATGATAACAGTCTGACCAAGCAAACAGAAACTGTCCAACAGGCCATATTCTGACCTCGCAACTAGTATCTGACCAACTGACCACAGTCTGAACGAGACAACACGAAATTGACCAACTGACCACAGTCTGACCAAGAAACCAGAAAGGAACCAACTGACCGCAGTCTGACCTAGAAACCAGAAACTGACCAACGGACTACAGTCTGACCAAGAAACCATTAACTGACCAACTGACCACAGTCTGAACTAGGAACCAGAAACTGAGCAACTGATCACAGTCTGACCTATAAACCAGAAGTTTACCAACTGACAACAGTCTGACCTATAAACCAGCAAGTAACCAACTGCCCACAGTCTTTCCTAGCAAACCAATTACTGACCACAGTCTGACCCAGACAACCCGAAACTGAGCAACTGACCACAATCTGACCTAGAAACCAGGAACTGACCAACTGACCACAGTCTGACCTAGACAACCCGAAACTGAGTAACTGACCACAATCTGACCGCGAAACGAGAAACTGTCCAACTGACCACAGTCTGAGGTAGAAACCAGAAACTGAACAACTGACCACAGTCTGACCTAGAAACCGGAAACGGACCAACTGACCACATGCTGACTTAAACACCCGAAACTGACCTACTGACCAATGTCTGACAGAGACAACCCGAAACTGACCAACTGACCACAGTCTGACCTTGAAAGCAGAAACTTATCAGCTGACCACAATCTGACCTAGAAACCAGAAACTGAGCAACTGATCACAGTCTGACCTAGAAACCAGAAATTTACCAACTGACCACAGTCTGACCTATAAACCAGCAAGTAACCAACTGCCCACAGTCTTTCCTAGCAAACCAATTACTGACCAACTGACCACAGTCTGACCCAGAAACCAGGAACTGACCAACTGACCACAGTCTGACCCAGACAACCCGAAACTGAGCAACTGACCACAATCTGACCGCAAAACGAGAAACTGTCCAACTGATCACAGTCTGACCTAGAAACCAGAAACTGACCAACTGACCACAGTCTGAGGTAGAAACTAGAAACTGAACAACTGACCACAGTCTAACCTAGACACCATAAACGGACCAACTGACCACATGCTGACTTAAAAACCTGAAACTGACCTACTGACCAAAGTCTGGCAGAGACAACCCGAAACTAACCAACTGAACACAGTCTGACATAGAAACCAGAAACTGATCAACTGACCACGGTCTGACTCAGAAACCAGAAACTGATCAACTGACCACAGACTGACCGAGCAACAAGCAACTGATCTACTGACCACAGGATGACCAAGCACACAAAAAGTAACAAACTTACCAGAGAAACAGACCTAGGCAACCAGAAACTGACCAACTTACCACAGCCTTACTGAGAAACCAGAACCAGACCAACTGACCACAGTCTGACCACAGTCTAACCTAGAAACCAGAAACTGACCAGCTGCCCACAGTCTGACCGAGACAACATGAAACTGACCAACTGACCTAGACAACACGAAACAGACCAAATGACCACAGTCTGACCTAGAAACCAGAAACTGAGCAACTGACCACAGTCTGACCTCGAAACCAGAAACTGACCAACTTCCCACAGTCTGAGCTAGAAACCAGAAAATGAACAACTGACCACAATCTGACCTAGAAACCATGGACCAACTGACCACATGCTGACCTAGACACTCGAAACTGATCAAATGACCAAAGTCTGATAGAGACAACCCTAAACTGACCAACTGACCACAGTCTGACCTGTAAAGCAGAAACTGTTCAACTGACCACAATCTGACCTAGAAACCAGAAACTGATCAACTGACCACAGTTTGACCGAGCAACAAGCAACTGACCAACTGAGAACAGGATGACCTAGCAAACAAAAAGTAACAAACTTACCAGAGAAACAGATCTAGACATCCAGAAACTGACAAACTGACCACAGTCTGACCGAGGAACCAGAAACAAACCAACTGACCACAGTCTGACCAAAGTCAAACCTAGAAATCAGATACTGACCAACTGCCCACAGTCTGACCGAGACAACATGAAACTGACCAACAGACCACAGTCTGACATAGAAACCAGAAACGGACCAACTGACCACAGTCTGACCGAGAAACCAGAAACTAACCAACTGACCACAGTCTGACCTAGAAACCAGAAACTAACACACGGACCAAAGTCTGACCAAGAAACCAGAAATGACCAACTGACCACAGTCTGAACTACGAACCAGAAACTGACCAACAGATCACAGTCTGACCTATAAACCAGCAAGTAACCAACTGCCCACAGTCTTTCCTAGCAAACCAATGACTGACCAACTGAACACAATCTGACCCAGAAACCAGGAACTGACCAACTGACCACATTCTGACCTAGACAACCCGAAACTGAGCAACAGACCCAAATCTGACCTAGAAACCAGGAACTGACCAACTGACCACAGTCTGACCTAGACAACCCGAAACTGAGCAACTGACCACAATCTGACCACGAAACCAGAAACTGTCCAACTGACCACAGTCTGACCTAGAAACCAGAAACTGACCAACTGACCACAGTCTGAGCTAGAAACCAGAAACTGAAGAACTGACCACTGTCTGACCTGGAAACCAGAAACGGACCAACTGAACACATGCTGACATAGACACCCGAAACTGACCAACTGACCAAAGTCTGACAGAGACAACCCTAAACTGACTAACTGACCACAGTCTGACATAGAAACCACAAACTGATCAACTGACCACAGTCTGTCCTCAGGACCAGAAACTGAGCAACTGACTTCAGTGTGACCTAGAAACCAGAAACTGACCAAGTGTCCAGAGTCTGACCGAGACAACCAGAAACTGAACAACTGACCACAGTCTGACCGAGACAATCCGAAACTGACCAACTAACAACAGTCTGACCGAGAAACGAGAAACTGACGGAACTGACCACAATCTGACCTCGAAACCAGAGACTGACCAAATGACCACAGTCTGACGTAGCAAACAAAAACTGTCCAACAGGCCACATTCTGACCTCGCAACCAGTACCTGACCAACTGACCACAGTCTGACGTAGAAAACCAGCAACTGACCAACTGACCAAAGTCTGACCTAGAAAACAGCAACTAACCAACTGACCACAGTCTGACCTCGAAACCAGAAACGGACCAACTGACCACAGTCTGACCGAGAAACCAGAAACTAACCAACTGACCATAGTCTGACCTGGAAACCAGAAACTCACACACGGACCACAGTCTGTCCAAGAAAGCAGAAACTGACCAACTGCCCACAGTCTGAACCAGGAACCAGAAACTGACCAACTGATCAGAGTCTGACCTATAAACCAGCAAGTAACCAACTGCCCACAGTCTTTCCTAGCACACCAATGACTGTCCAACTGAACATAGTCTGACCCGGAAACCAGGAACTGACCAACTGACCACAGTCTGACCTAGACAAACCGAAACTGAGCAACTGACCACAATCTGACCTAGAAACAAGGAACTGACAAACTGACCACAGTCTGACCTAGACAACCCGAAACTGAGCAACCGACCACAATCTGACCGCGAAACCAGAAACTGTCCAACTGACCACATTCTGACCTAGAAACCAGAAACTGACCAACTGACCAAAGTCTGACAGAAACAACCCTAAACTGACTAACTGACCACAGTCTGACATAGAAACCAGAAACTGATCAACTGACCACAGTCTGACTCATAAACCAGAAATTGATCAACTGACCACAGTCTGACCGAGCAACAAGCAACTGCCCAACTGACCACAGGATGACCTAGCACACAGAAAGTAACAAACTTACCAGAGAAACAGACCTAGACAACCAGAAACTGACCAACTGACCACAGCCTGACCGAGAAGCCAGAAACAGACCAACTGACCACAGTATGAACACAGTCTAACCGAGAAACCAGAAACTGACCTGCTGCCCACAGTCTGACCGGGACAACATGAAACTGACCAACTGAGCAAGACAACACGAAACTGACCAAATAACCTCTGTCTGACCTAGAAACCAGAAACTGAGCAACTGAGCACAATCTGACCTCGAAACCAGAAATTGACCAAATGACCACAGTCTGACCTAGCAACCACAAACTGACCAACAGGCCACAGTCTGACCTAGCAACCAGTATCTGATCAACTGACCATAGTCTGACGTAGAAACCAGCAACTGACCAACTGGCCACAGTCTGACCTAGAAACCAGAAACTAACCAACTGACCACAGTCTGTCTTAGAAACCCGAAACTGACCAACTGACCACAATCTGACCTCGAAACCAGAAACTGTCCAACTGACCACATTCTTCACTCGAAACCAGAAACTGACCAACTGACCACATTCTGAGCTAGAAACCAGAAACTGACCATCTGACCTCAATCTGACATAAAAACAGAAACTGACCAACTGACCACAGTCTGACCTAGAAATCACAACCTGTCCAACTACCCACAGTCTGTACTAGAAACCAGAAACTGACCAACGGACCACAGTCTGACCGAGAAAACAGAAACTGACCAACTGACCACAGACTGATCTTGAAAGCAGAAACTGACCAACTGACCACAGTCTGACCTAGCAACCAGCAACTGACCAACTGACCACAATCTGAATGAGACAACGCGAAACATAGCAACTGACCACAGTCTGACCTGGAAAGCAGAAACTTACCAACTGACCTCAGTCTGATCTAGAAACCAGAAACTGAGCAACTGATCACAGTCTGACCTAGAAATCTGATAGTGACGAACTGACCACAGTCTGAGCTAGAAACCTTAACTGACCAACTGATCACAGTCTGACTTCGGAACCAGGAACTGACTAAGTGACCACAGTCTGACCGACACAACCCGAAACTGACCAACTGACCACAGTCTGACCGAGGAACCAGAAACAAACCAACTGACCACAGTCTGACCAAAGTCAAACCTAGAAATCAGATACTGACCAACTGCCCACAGTCTGACCGAGACAACATGAAACTGACCAACTGAGCAAGACAACACGAAACTGACCAAATAACCTCTGTCTGACCTAGAAACCAGAAACTGAGCAACTGAGCACAATCTGACCTCGAAACCAGAAATTGACCAAATGACCACAGTCTGACCTAGCAACCACAAACTGACCAACAGGCCACAGTCTGACCTAGCAACCAGTATCTGATCAACTGACCATAGTCTGACGTAGAAACCAGCAACTGACCAACTGGCCACAGTCTGACCTAGAAACCAGAAACTAACCAACTGACCACAGTCTGTCTTAGAAACCCGAAACTGACCAACTGACCACAATCTGACCTCGAAACCAGAAACTGTCCAACTGACCACATTCTTCACTCGAAACCAGAAACTGACCAACTGACCACATTCTGAGCTAGAAACCAGAAACTGACCATCTGACCTCAATCTGACATAAAAACAGAAACTGACCAACTGACCACAGTCTGACCTAGAAATCACAACCTGTCCAACTACCCACAGTCTGTACTAGAAACCAGAAACTGAACAACGGACCACAGTCTGACCGAGATAACAGAAACTGACCAACTGACCACAGACTGATCTTGAAAACAGAAACTGACCAACTGACCACAGTCTGACCTAGCAACCAGCAACTGACCAACTGACCACAATCTGACTGAGACAACGCGAAACATAGCAACTGACCACAGTCTGACCTGGAAAACAGAAACTTACCAATTGACCTCAGTCTGATCGAGAAACCCGAAACTGAGCAACTCATCACAGTCTGACCTAGAAAGCTGATAGTGACCAACTGACCATAGTCTGAGCTGGAAACTTTAACTGACCAACTGATCACAGTCTGACCGAGACAACCAGAAACTGACCAACTGACCACAGTCTGAACGAGAAACCAGAAACTGACGGAACTGAGTACAGTTTGATAGAGAAACCAGCAACTGACCAATTGACCACAGGATGACCTCGAAACCAAAATTAACAAACTGAACACAGACTGATCTACCATCCGGCAACTGACCAACTGTCCGCAGACTGACCTAGAACCAGCAACTGACCAACTGACCACAGTCTGACCTAGGAACCAGAAACTGACCAACTGAGCACAGTCTGACCTAGCAACCAGCAACTTACCAACTGACCGCAGTCTGGCCGAGACAACCTGTAACTGGCCAACTGACCACAGTCGTAGCGAGACAACCAAAAACTGAGAAACTGACCACAGCATGACCTATAAACCAGAAATTGACGAACTGACTACAATCTCACCGAGCAACCAGCAGCTGACCAACTGACCACAGTGTGACCGAGACAACCCGAAACTGACCAAATGATCACAGTCTGACCTAGCAACCAGCAACTGACCAACTGAGCACAATCTGACTGAGACATCCCGAAACATAGCAACTGACAAGAGTCTGACCGAGAAACCAGAAACTGAGCAACTGACCACAGTCTGACCTCAGGACCAGAAACTGAGCAACTGACCAGAGTCTGATCTATAAACCTGATACTGAACAACTGACCACAGTCTGAGCTAGAAACCGTAACTGACCATCTGATCACAGTCTGAATTAGGAACCAGAAACTGGCCAACTGACATCAGTCTGACCTAGAAACCAGAAACTAACCAACTGACCACAGTCTGTCTTAGAAACCCGAAACTGACCAACTGACCACAATCTGACCTCGAAACCAGAAACTGTCCAACTGACCACATTCTTCACTCGAAACCAGAAACTGACCAACTAACCACATTCTGAGCTAGAAACCAGAAACTGACCATCTGACCTCAATCTGACATAAAAACAGAAACTGACCAACTGACCACAGTCTGACCTAGAAACCACAACCTGTGCAACTACCCACAGTCTGTACTAGAAACCAGAAACTGACCAACGGACCACAGTCTGACCGAGAAAACAGAAACTGACCAACTGACCACAGACTGATCTTGAAAGCAGAAACTGACCAACTGACCACAGTCTGACCTAGCAACCAGCAACTGACCAACTGACCACAATCTGACTGAGACAACGCGAAACATAGCAACTGACCACAGTCTGACCTGGAAAACAGAAACTTACCAATTGACCTCAGTCTGATCGAGAAACCCGAAACTGAGCAACTCATCACAGTCTGACCTAGAAAGCTGATAGTGACCAACTGACCATAGTCTGAGCTGGAAACTTTAACTGACCAACTGATCACAGTCTGACCGAGACAACCAGAAACTGACCAACTGACCACAGTCTGAACGAGAAACCCGAAACTGACGGAACTGAGTACAGTTTGATAGAGAAACCAGCAACTGACGAATTGACCACAGGATGACCTCGCAACCAAAATTAACAAACTGAACACAGACTGATCTACCATCCGGCAACTGACCAACTGTCCGCAGACTGACCTAGAACCAGCAACGGACCAACTGACCACAGTCTGACCTAGGAACCAGAAACTGACCAACTGAGCATAATCTGACCTAGGAATCAGAAACTGACCAACTGAGCACAGTCTGACCTAGCAACCAGCAACTTACCAACTGACCGCAGTCTGGCCGAGACAACCTGTAACTGGCCAACTGACCACAGTCTTACCGAGACAACCAAAAACTGAGAAACTGACCACAGCATGACCTATAAACCAGAAATTGACGAACTGACTACAATCTCACCGAGCAACCAGCAACTGACCAACTGACCACAGTGTGACCGAGACAACCCGAAACTGACCAAATGATCACAGTCTGACCTAGCAACCAGCAACTGACCAACTGAGCACAATCTGACTGAGACATCCCGAAACATAGCAACTGACCAGAGTCTGACCGAGAAACCAGAAACTGAGCAACTGACCACAGTCTGACCTCAGGACCAGAAACTGAGCAACTGACCAGAGTCTGATCTATAAACCTGATACTAAACAACTGACCACAGTCTGAGCTAGAAACCGTAACTGACCATCCGATCACAGTCTGAATTAGGAACCAGAAACTGGCCAACTGACATCAGTCTGACCTAGAAACCAGAACTGACCAAGTGTCCAGAGTCTGACCGAGACAACCAGAAACTGAACAACTGACCACAGTCTGACCGAGAAACGAGAAACTGACGGAACTGACCACAATCTGACGTCGAAACCAGAGACTTACCAAATGACCACAGTCTGACCTTCAAACAAAAACTGTCCAACAGGCCACATTCTGACCTCGCCACCAGTATCTGACCAACTGACCACAGTCTGACGTAGAAACCAGCAACTGACCAACTGACCAAAGTCTGACCTAGAAAACAGCAACTAACCAACTGACCACAGTCTGACCTCGAAACCAGAAACTAACCAACTGACCACAGTCTGACCTAGAAACCAGAAACTGACCCACGGACCACAGTCTGTCCAAGAAAGCAGAAACTGACCAACTGACCATAGTCTGAACCAGGAACCAGAAACTGACCAACTGATCACAATCTGACCTAGAAACAAGGAACTGACCAACTGACCACAGTCTGACCTAGACAACCCGAAACTGAGCAACCGACCACAATCTGACCGCGAAACCAGAAACTGTCCAACTGACCACAGTCTGACCTAGAAACCAGAAACTGACCAACTGACCAAAGTCTGACAGAAACAACCCTAAACTGACTAACTGACCACAGTCTGACATAGAAACCAGAAACTGATCAACTGACCACAGTCTGACTCTTAAACCAGAAATTGATCAACTGACCACAGTCTGACCGAGCAACAAGCAACTGCCCAACTGACCACAGGATGACCTAGCACACAGAAAGTAACAAACTTACCAGAGAAACAGACCTAGAAACCAGAAACTGATCAACTGACCACAGTCTGACTCATAAACCAGAAATTGATCAACTGACCACATTGTGACCTAGACAACCAGAAACTGACCAACTGACCACAGCCTGAACGAGAAGCCAGAAACAGACCAACTGACCACAGTCTGAACACAGTCTAACCGAGAAACCAGAAACTGACCTGCTGCCCAGAGTCTGACCGAGACAACATGAAACTGAACAACTGAACAAGACAACACGAAACAGACCAACTGACCACAGTCTGACCAAGCAACCAGAAAATGAACAACTGACCACAATCTGACCTAGAAACCAGAAACGGACCAACTGACCACATGCTGACCTAGACACCCTAAATTGACCAACTGACCAAAGTCTGACAGAGACAACCAGAAACTGACCAACTAACCACAGTCTGTCGTAGAAAACCCGAAACTGACCAACTGACCACAATCTGACCTCGAAACCAGAAACTGACCAACTGACCACATTCTGAGCTAGAAACCAGAAACTGACAATCTGACATCAGTCAGACATAAAAACAGAAACTGACCAACTGACCACAGTCTGACCTAGAAACCACAACCTGTCCAACTACCCACAGTCTGACCTAGAAACCAGAAACTGACCAACGGTCCATAGTCTGACTGAGAAAACAGAAACTGACCAACTGACCACAGTCTGACCTAGGAACAAGAAACTGACCAACTGACCACAGTCTGACCAAGGCAACATGAAACTGACCAACTGGCCACAATCTGACTGAGACAACGCGAAACATAGCAACTGACCACAGTCTGACCTGGAAAGCAGAAACTTACCAACTGACCTCAGTCTGATCTAGAAACCAGAAACTGAGCAACTGATCACAGTCTGACCTAGAAATCTGATAGTGACGAACTGACCACAGTCTGAGCTAGAAACCTTAACTGACCAACTGATCACAGTCTGACTTCGGAACCAGAAACTGACTAACTGACCACAGTCTGACCGACACAACCCGAAACTGACCAACTGACCACAGTCTGACCGAGGAACCAGAAACAAACCAACTGACCACAGTCTGACCATAGTCAAACCTAGAAATCAGATACTGACCAACTGCCCACAGTCTGACCGAGACAACATGAAACTGACCAACTGAGCAAGACAACACGAAACTGACCAAATAACCTCTGTCTGACCTAGAAACCAGAAACTGAGCAACTGAGCACAATCTGACCTCGAAACCAGAAATTGACCAAATGACCACAGTCTGACCTAGCAACCACAAACTGACCAACAGGCCACAGTCTGACCTAGCAACCAGTATCTGATCAACTGACCATAGTCTGACGTAGAAACCAGCAACTGACCAACTGGCCACAGTCTGACCTAGAAACCAGAAACTAACCAACTGACCACAGTCTGTCTTAGAAACCCGAAACTGACCAACTGACCACAATCTGACCTCGAAACCAGAAACTGTCCAACTGACCACATTCTTCACTCGAAACCAGAAACTGACCAACTGACCACATTCTGAGCTAGAAACCAGAAACTGACCATCTGACCTCAATCTGACATAAAAACAGAAACTGACCAACTGACCACAGTCTGACCTAGAAATCACAACCTGTCCAACTACCCACAGTCTGTACTAGAAACCAGAAACTGACCAACGGACCACAGTCTGACCGAGAAAACAGAAACTGACCAACTGACCACAGACTGATCTTGAAAGCAGAAACTGACCAACTGACCACAGTCTGACCTAGCAACCAGCAACTGATCAACTGACCACAATCTGACTGAGACAACGCGAAACATAGCAACTGACCACAGTCTGACCTGGAAAGCAGAAACTTACCAATTGACCTCAGTCTGATCGAGAAACCCGAAACTGAGCAACTCATCACAGTCTGACCTAGAAAGCTGATAGTGACCAACTGACCATAGTCTGAGCTGGAAACTTTAACTGACCAACTGATCACAGTCTGACCGAGACAACCAGAAACTGACCAACTGACCACAGTCTGAACGAGAAACCAGAAACTGACGGAACTGAGTACAGTTTGATAGAGAAACCAGCAACTGACGAATTGACCACAGGATGACCTCGCAACCAAAATTAACAAACTGAACACAGACTGATCTACCATCCGGCAACTGACCAACTGTCCGCAGACTGACCTAGAACCAGCAACTGACCAACTGACCACAGTCTGACCTAGGAACCAGAAACTGACCAACTGAGCATAATCTGACCTAGGAATCAGAAACTTACCAACTGAGCACAGTCTGACCGAGCAACCAGCAACTTACCAACTGACCGCAGTCTGGCCGAGACAACCTGTAACTGGCCAACTGACCACAGTCTTACCGAGACAACCAAAAACTGAGAAACTGGCCACAGCATGACCTATAAACCAGAAATTGACCAACTGACTGCAATCTCACCGAGCAACCAGCAACTGACCAACTGACCACAGTGTGACCGAGACAACCCGAAACTGACCAAATGATCACAGTCTGACCTAGCAACCAGCAACTGACCAACTGAGCACAATCTGACTGAGACATCCCGAAACATAGCAACTGACAAGAGTCTGACCGAGAAACCAGAAACAGAGCAACTGACCACAGTCTGACCTCAGGACCAGAAACTGAGCAACTGACCAGAGTCTGATCTATAAACCTGATACTGAACAACTGAAGACAGTCTGAGCTAGAAACCGTAACTGACCATCTGATCACAGTCTGAATTAGGAACCAGAAACTGGCCAACTGACATCAGTCTGACCTAGAAACCAGAAACTAACCAAATGACCACAGTCTGTCTTAGAAACCCGAAACTGACCTACTGACCACAATCTGACCTCGAAACCAGAAACTGTCCAACTGACCACATTCTTCACTCGAAACCAGAAACTGACCAACTGACCACATTCTGAGCTAGAAACCAGAAACTGACCATCTGACCTCAATCTGACATAAAAACAGAAACTGACCAACTGACCACAGTCTGACCTAGAAACCACAACCTGTCCAACTACCCACAGTCTGTACTAGAAACCAGAAACTGACCAACGGACCACAGTCTGACCGAGAAAACAGAAACTGACCAACTGACCACAGACTGATCTTGAAAGCAGAAACTGACCAACTGACCACAGTCTGACCTAGCAACCAGCAACTGACCAACTGACCACAATCTGACTGAGACAACGCGAAACATAGCAACTGACCACAGTCTGACCTGGAAAACAGAAACTTACCAATTGACCTCAGTCTGATCGAGAAACCCGAAACTGAGCAACTCATCACAGTCTGACCTAGAAAGCTGATAGTGACCAACTGACCATAGTCTGAGCTGGAAACTTTAACTGACCAACTGATCACAGTCTGACCGAGACAACCAGAAACTGACCAACTGACCACAGTCTGAACGAGAAACCAGAAACTGACGGAACTGAGTACAGTTTGATAGAGAAACCAGCAACTGACCAATTGACCACAGGATGACCTCGCAACCAAAATTAACAAACTGAACACAGACTGATCTACCATCCGGCAACTGACCAACTGTCCGCAGACTGACCTAGACCAGCAACTGACCAACTGACCACAGTCTGACCTAGGAACCAGAAACTGACCAACTGAGCATAATCTGACCTAGGAATCAGAAACTGACCAACTGAGCACAGTCTGACCTAGCAACCAGCAACTTACCAACTGACCGCAGTCTGGCCGAGACAACCTGTAACTGGCCAACTGACCACAGTCTTACCGAGACAACCAAAAACTGAGAAACTGACCACAGCATGACCTATAAACCAGAAATTGACGAACTGACTACAATCTCACCGAGCAACCAGCAACTGACCAACTGACCACAGTGTGACCGAGACAACCCGAAACTGACCAAATGATCACAGTCTGACCTAGCAACCAGCAACTGACCAACTGAGCACAATCTGACTGAGACATCCCGAAACATAGCAACTGACAAGAGTCTGACCGAGAAACCAGAAACTGAGCAACTGACCACAGTCTGACCTCAGGACCAGAAACTGAGCAACTGACCAGAGTCTGATCTATAAACCTGATACTGAACAACTGACCACAGTCTGAGCTAGAAACCGTAACTGACCATCTGATCACAGTCTGAATTAGGAACCAGAAACTGGACAACTGACATCAGTCTGACCTAGAAACCAGAACTGACCAAGTGTCCAGAGTCTGACCGAGACAACCAGAAACTGAACAACTGACCACAGTCTGACCGAGAAACGAGAAACTGACGGAACTGACCACAATCTGACGTCGAAACCTGAGACTTACCAAATGACCACAGTCTGACCTAGCAAACAGAAACTGTCCAACAGGCCACATTCTGACCTCGCCACCAGTATCTGACCAACTGACCACAGTCTGACGTAGAAACCAGCAACTGACCAACTGACCAAAGTCTGACCTAGAAAACAGCAACTAACCAACTGACCACAGTCTGACCTCGAAACCAGAAACTGTCTAACTGACCACAGTCTGAACGAGACAACACGAAATTGACCAACAGACCACACAGTCTGACATAGAAACCAGAAACGGACCAACTGACCACAGTCTGACCGAGAAACCAGAAACTAACCAACTGACCACAGTCTGACCTAGAAACCAGAAACTAACACACGGACCACAGTCTGACCAAGAAACCAGAAACTGACCAACTGACCACAGTCTGAACTAGGAACCAGAAACTGACCAACTGATCACAGTCTGACCTATAAACCAGCAAGTAACCAACTGCCCACAGTCTTTCCTAGCAAACCAATGACTGACCAACTGAACACAATCTGACCCAGAAACCAGGAACTGACCAACTGACCACAGTCTGACCTAGACAACCCGAAACTGAGCAACAGACCCAAATCTGACCTAGAAACCAGGAACTGACCAACTGACCACAGTCTGACCTAGACAACACGAAACTGAGCAACTGACCACAATCTGACCACGAAACCAGAAACTGTCCAACTGACCACAGTCTGACCTAGAAACCAGAAACTGACCAACTGACCACAGTCTGAGCTAGAAACCAGAAACTGAAGAACTGACCACTGTCTGACCTGGAAACCAGAAACGGACCAACTGAACACATGCTGACATAGACACCCGAAACTGACCAACTGACCAAAGTCTGACAGAGACAACCCTAAACTGACTAACTGACCACAGTCTGACATAGAAACCACAAACTGATCAACTGACCACAGTCTGTCCTCAGGACCAGAAACTGAGCAACTGACTTCAGTGTGACCTAGAAACCAGAAACTGACCAAGTGTCCAGAGTCTGACCGAGACAACCAGAAACTGAACAACTGACCACAGTCTGACCGAGACAATCCGAAACTGACCAACTAACAACAGTCTGACCGAGAAACGAGAAACTGACGGAACTGACCACAATCTGACCTCGAAACCAGAGACTGACCAAATGACCACAGTCTGACGTAGCAAACAAAAACTGTCCAACAGGCCACATTCTGACCTCGCAACCAGTACCTGACCAACTGACCACAGTCTGACGTAGAAACCAGCAACTGACCAACTGACCAAAGTCTGACCTAGAAAACAGCAACTAACCAACTGACCACAGTCTGACCTCGAAACCAGAAACGGACCAACTGACCACAGTCTGACCCAGAAACCAGAAACTAACCAACTGACCACAGTCAGACCTAGAAACCAGAAACTCACACACGGACCACAGTCTGTCCAAGAAAGCAGAAACTGACCAACTGACCATAGTCTGAACCAGGAACCAGAAACTGACCAACTGATCACAATCTGACCTAGAAACAAGGAACTGACCAACTGACCACAGTCTGACCTAGACAACCCGAAACTGAGCAACCGACCACAATCTGACCGCGAAACCAGAAACTGTCCAACTGACCACAGTCTGACCTAGAAACCAGAAACTGACCAACTGACCAAAGTCTGACAGAAACAACCCTAAACTGACTAACTGACCACAGTCTGACATAGAAACCAGAAACTGACCAACTGACCAAAGTCTGACAGAAACAACCCTAAACTGACTAACTGACCACAGTCTGACATAGAAACCAGAAACTGATCAACTGACCACAGTCTGACTCATAAACCAGAAATTGATCAACTGACCACAGTCTGACCGAGCAACAAGCAACTGCCCAACTGACCACAGGATGACCTAGCACACAGAAAGTAACAAACTTACCAGAGAAACAGACCTAGAAACCAGAAACTGATCAACTGACCACAGTCTGACTCATAAACCAGAAATTGATCAACTGACCACAGTCTGACCTAGACAACCAGAAACTGACCAACTGACCACAGCCTGACCGAGAAGCCAGAAACAGACCAACTGACCACAGTCTGAACACAGTCGAACCGAGAAACCAGAAACTGACCTGCTGCCCACAGTCTGACCGAGACAACATGAAACTGAACAACTGACCACAATCTGACCTAGAAACCAGAAACGGACCAACTGACCACATGCTGAAATAGACACCCGAAATTGACCAACTGACCAAAGTCTGACAGAGACAACCAGAAACTGACCAACTGACCACAGTCTGACCTAGACAACCCGAAACTGAGCAACCGACCACAATCTGACCGCGAAACCAGAAACTGTCCAACTGACCACAGTCTGACCTAGGAACCAGAAACTGACCAACTGACCAAAGTCTGACAGAAACAACCCTAAACTGACTAACTGACCACAGTCTGACATAGAAACCAGAAACTGACCAACTGACCAAAGTCTGACAGAAACAACCCTAAACTGACTAACTGACCACAGTCTGACATAGAAACCAGAAACTGATCAACTGACCACAGTCTGACTCATAAACCAGAAATTGATCAACTGACCACAGTCTGACCGAGCAACAAGCAACTGCCCAACTGACCACAGGATGACCTAGCACACAGAAAGTAACAAACTTACCAGAGAAACAGACCTAGAAACCAGAAACTGATCAACTGACCACAGTCTGACTCATAAACCAGAAATTGATCAACTGACCACAGTCTGACCTAGACAACCAGAAACTGACCAACTGACCACAGCCTGACCGAGAAGCCAGAAACCGACCAACTGACCACAGTCTGAACACAGTCTAACCGAGAAACCAGAAACAGACCAACTGACCACAGTCTGACCAAGAAACCAGAAAATGAACAACTGACCACAATCTGACCTAGAAACCAGAAACGGACCAACTGACCACATGCTGAAATAGACACCCGAAATTGACCAACTGACCAAAGTCTGACAGAGACAACCAGAAACTGACCAACTAACCACAGTCTGTCGTAGAAAACCCGAAACTGACCAACTGACCACAATCTGACCTCGAAACCAGAAACTGTCCAACTGACCACATTCTTCACTCGAAACCAGAAACTGACAAACTGACCACATTCTGAGCTAGAAACCAGAAACTGACAATCTGACATCAGTCTGACATAAAAACAGAAACTGACCAACTGACCACAGTCTGACCTAGAAACCACAACCTGTCCAACTACCCACAGTCTGACCTAGAAACCAGAAACTGACCAACGGTCCATAGTCTGACTGAGAAAACAGAAACTGACCAACTGACCACAGTCTGACCTAGGAACAAGAAACTGACCAACTGACCACAGTCTGACCAAGGCAACATGAAACTGACCAACTGGCCACAATCTGACTGAGACAACGCGAAACATAGCAACTGACCACAGTCTGACCTGGAAAGCAGAAACTTACCAACTGACCTCAGTCTGATCTAGAAACCAGAAACTGAGCAACTGATCACAGTCTGACCTAGAAATCTGATAGTGACGAACTGACCACAGTCTGAGCTAGAAACCTTAACTGACCAACTGATCACAGTCTGACTTCGGAACCAGAAACTGACTAAGTGACCACAGTCTGACCGACACAACCCGAAACTGACCAACTGACCACAGTCTGAACGAGAAACCAGAAACTGACGGAACTGACTACAGTCTGAAAATGAAACCAGCAACTGACCAATTGACCACAGGATAACCTCGCAACCAAAATTAACAAACTGAACACAGACTGATCTACCAGCTGTCAACTGACCAACTGTCCACAGACTGATCTAGAAACAGCAATTGACCAAATGCCCAGAGTCTGAACTTGAAACCAGAAACTGAGCAACTGACCACAGTCTGATCTCGGAACCAGAAACTGACCGACTGAGCATAATCTGACCTAGGAATCAGGAACTGTCAAACTGAGCACAGTCTGAACTAGCAACCAGCAACTTACCAACTGACCACAGTCTGACCGAGACAACCTGAAACTGGTCAACTGACCACATTCTTACCGTGCCAACCAGAAAATGAGAAACTGACCACAGTCTGACCTATAAACCAGAAACTGACTAACTGACTACAATCTCACCTAGCAACCAGCAACTGACCAACTGACCACAGTGTGACCGAGACAACCCGAAACTGACCAATTGACCACATAACGACCTAGAATCCAAAAAGTAACAAACTGAACACAGACTGATCTAACAATCAGCAACTGACCAACTTTCAACAGGTGACCTACCATGTAAAAACTAACCAACTGCCGATAGCCTGACCTAGAACCAGCAACTGACCAACTGACCACTGTATGACATAGGACCAGCAACTGACCAACTGCACACAGTCTGATCTAGGAACCAGAAACTGACCAACTGACCACAGTCTGATCTAGGAACCAGAAACAGTCCAACTGAGCACAGTCTATCATCGGAACAAGAAACTGTCCAACTGAGCACTGTGTACCCGAGCAACAAGCAACTGACCACAGTCTGACCTAGAAACCTGAAACTGAGCAACTCACAGTCTGACCTAGGAACCCCAAACTGACCAACTGACCAAAGTCTGACAGAGAAAACCCTTAACTGACCAACTGACCACAGTCTGACCTACAAACCAGAAAGATACAAACTGACCAGTAAAAGTGAATTCGACAACCAGAAACTGGCCAACTGACCATAGTCTGACCAAGAAACCAGAAACTGACCAGATGACCACAGTCTGCCAACAGTCTGACCTTGGAAGCAGAAACTGCCCAACTGCCCACAGTCTGACCGAGACAACATGAAACTGACCAACTGACCAAGACAACACGAAACTGACCAAATGACCACAGTCTGACCTAGAAACCATAAACTGAGCAAATGACCACAATCTGACCTAGCAACCAGTATCTGACCAATTGACCACAGTCTGATGTAGAAACCAGCAACTGACCAACTGACCTCAGTCTGACCTAGAAACCCGAACTGAGCAACTGACCACAATCTGACCTCGAAACCAGAAACTGACCATCTGACCTCAGTCTGACCTAAAAACATAAACTGACCAACTGACTACGGTCTGATCAAGAAACCAGAAACTGTCCAACTGACCACATACTGACCTAGAAACCAGAAACTGACCATCTGACCTCAGTCTGACTTAAAAAAAGAAACTGACCAACGGACTCAGTCTGACCTAGCAAAAAGAAGCTGACCAACTGATCACAGTCTGACCTAGAAACCAGAAACTGACAAACTGGCCACAGTCTGACCTAGAAACAGAAACTGACCAACTGACCACAGTCTGACCTTGGAACCAGAAACTGACCAACTGACCACAATCTGCCCGAGGCAACATGTAACTGACCAACGAACCACAATCTGACCTAGAAAACAGAAACTGTCCAACTGACCACAGTATGATATATAAACCTGATACTGACCAACTGACCACAGTCTGAGCTAGAAACCGTAACTGACCAGCTGATCACAGTCTGAATTAGGAACCAGAAACTGGCCAACTTACTTCAGTCTGACCTGACCTAGAAACCAGAAACTGACCAAGTGACCAGAGTCTGACCGAGACAAACAGAAACAGAACAAATGACCACAGTCTGACCGAGACAATCCGAAACTGACCAACTGACAACCGTCTGACTGAGAAACCAGAAACTGACGGAACTGACCATAATCTGACCTCGAAAACAGAGACTGACCAAATGACCAGAGTCTGATCTAGCAAACAGAAACTGTCCAACAGGCCATATTCTGACCTCGCAACCATTATCTGACTAACTGACAACAGCCTGACGTAGGAACCAACAACTGTCCAACAGACCACTGTCTGACCTAGAAAGCAGCAACTGACCAACTGACCACGGTCTGAACTCGAAACCAGAAACTGTCCAACTGACCACAGTCTGACCGAGACAACACGAAATTGACCAACTGACCACAGTCTGACATATAAACCAGAAACGGACCAACTGACCACAGTCTGATCTAGAAACCAAAAACTGACCAACGGACCACAGTCTGACCAAGAAACCAGAAACTGACCAACTGACCACAGTCTGAACTAGTACCCAGAAAATGACCAACTGACCACAGACTGACCTAGAAACCAGAAACTGACCAAGTGACCACAGTCTGACCTAGGAATCAGAAACTGATGAACTGACCACAGTCTGACCGAGAAACCAGAAATTGACCAACTGACCACAGTCTGACCTATAAACTAGCATCTAACCAACTGACCAAAGTTATTCCTAGCATACCAAGGACTGCCCAACTGACCACAGTCTGACCCAGAAACCAGGAACTGAGCAACTGACCACAGTCTGACCTAGACAACCCGAAACTGAGCAACTGACCACAATCTGACCTCGAAACCAGGAACTGACCAACTGACCACAGTCTGACCTAGACAACCCAAAACTGACCAACTGATCACAGTCTGAGCTCGAAACCAGAAACTGAACAACTGACCACATTCTGACCTAGAAACCAAAAACGGAACAACTGACCACATAATGACCTAGACAGCCGAAACTGACCAACTGAAAAAGTCTGACAGAGACAACCCTAAACTGACCAACTGAACACTGTATGACTGAGAAACCAGAAACTGATCAACTGACCACAGTCTGACTTAGAAACCCGAAACTGATCAACTGACCACAGTCTGACCGAGCAACAAGCAACTGATCAACTGACCACAGGTTGACTGAGCAAACAAAAAGTAACAAATTTACCAGAGAAACAGACCTAGATAACCAGAAACTGACCAACTGACCAAAGTCTGACCGAGAAACCAGAAACAAACCAACTGACCACAGTCTGACCACAGTCTAACCTAGAAACCAGAAACTGACCAACTGCCCACAGTCTGACCGAGACAACATGAAACTGACCAACTGACCAAGACAACAGGAAACAGACCAAATGACAAGTGTCTGACCTAGAAACCAGAAACTGAGCAATTAACCACAATCTGACTTCGAAACCAGAATCTGACCAAATGACCACAGTCTGACCTACCAACCACAAACTGACCAACAGGCCACAGGCTGACCTAGCAACCAGTATCTGACCAACTGACCACAGTCTGACGTAGAAAGCAGCAACTGACCAACTGACCACAGTCTGACCTAGAAACCAGAAACAGACCAACTGACCACAGTCTGTCGTAGAATCCCGAAACTGACCAACTGATCACAATCTGACCAAGAAACCAGAAATTGTCCAACTGACCACATTTTCCACTCGAAACCAGAAACTGACCAACTGATCACATTCTGACCTAGAAACAGAAACTGACCATCTGAACTCAGTCTGATCTAGAAACCAGAAACTGACCAACTGACCACAGTCTGACAGAGGCAACATGAAACTAACCAACTGACCACAGTCTGATCAAGAAACCAGAAACTGACCAACTGACCTCAGTCTGATCTAGAAACCAGAAACTGACCAACTAACCACAGTCTGATCAAGAAACCAGAAACTGACCAACTGACCACAGTCTGATCAAGAAACCAGAAACTGACCAACTGACCTCAGTCTGATCTAGAAAGCAGAAACTGACCAACTGACCATAGTCTGATCTAGCAAACAGCAACTGACCAACTGACCACAATCTGACCGAGACAATCCGAGACTGACCAACTGATCACAGTCTGACTTCGAAACCAGAAACTGACCAACTGACCACAGTCTGATCTAGATAGCAGAAAATGACCAACTGACCAAAGTCTGACCTCAATAAACGCAACTGACCAACTGAGCACAATGTTACTGAGACACCGCGAAACATAGCAACTGACCACAGTCTGACCTAGAAACCAGAAACTTACCAACTGACCACAGTCTGATCTGGAAACCAGAAACTGAGCAACTGATCACAGTCTGACCTAGAAACCTGATACTGACCAACGGACCACAGTCTGACCTAGCACCCAGAATCTGACCAACTGGCCACAGTCTGACGTAGAAACCAGCAACTGACCAACTGACCACAGTCTGACCTAGAATCTAGAAACTGACCAACTGACCACATTCTCTCGTAGAAACCCGAAACTGTCCAACAGACCGCAATCTGACCTCGAAACTAGAAACTGTCCAACTGACCAGATTACCAATCGAATCTCGATACTGACCAACTGATCACATTCTGACCTAGAAACAGAGACTGACCATCTGACCTCAGTCTGACATAAAAACAGAAAATGGCCAACTGACCACAGTCTGACCTAGAAACCAGAAACTGAGCAACTGACCAAATTCTGACCGAGACAACCTGAAACTGACCAACTGACCACAGTTTTACCAAGACAACCAGAAACTGAGAAACTGACCACAGTCTGACCTATAAACGAGAAATTGACTAACTGACAACAATATCACCTAGCAACGAGAAACTGAGCAACTGACCACATTGTAACCGAGACAACCCGAAACTGAACAAATGAACACAGTCTGACCTAGAAACCAATAAGTAACAAACTGACCAGATAAACAGACCGAGACAACCAGAAACTGATAAACTGACCATCGTCTGACCTAGAAACCAGAAACTGACCAGCTGACCACAGTCTGACCACAGTGTGATAGAGAAACCAAAAACTGACCACAGTCTGATCAAGAAACCAGCAACTGACCAATTGAGCACAGAATGACCTCGAATCCAAAAAGTAGCAAACTGAACACAGACTGATCTAGCAACTGGCAACTGACCAACTATCCACAGATTGACCTAGAACCAGCAACTGACCAACTGCCCACAGTCTGACCTAGAAACCAGAAACTGAGCAACTGACCACAGTCTGACCTAGGAACCAGAAATTGACCAACTGAGCACAATCTGACCGAGTAACCAGCAACTTACCAACTGAGCACAGTCTGACCGATGCATCCTGAAACTGACCAACTGACCACAGTCTTACCGAGACAACCAGAAACTGAGAAACAGACCACAGTCTGACCTATAAACCAGACATTGACTAACTGACAACAATATCACCAAGCAACCAGAAACTGACCAACTGACCACAGTGTGACCGAGACAACTCGAAACTGACCAAATGATCACAGTCTGACCTAGAAACCAGAAAGGAACAAACTGACCAGAGAAACAGACCGAGACAACCAGATACTGACAAACTGACCATCGTCTGACCTAGAAACCAGAAACTGACCAGCTGACCACAGTCTGACCAGAGTCTGACCGAGAAACCAGAAACTGACCAACAGCCCACAGTCTGAACTAGGAACCAGAAAGTGTCCAACTGAGCACAGTCTGACTTAGGAAACAGAAACTGACCAACTGAGCGCAGTCTACCCTAACAACAAGCAACTGACCACAGTTTAACCTAGAAATCTGAAACTGACCAACTGACCACAGTCTGACCAAGGAACCAGAAACTGACCAACTGATCACTGTGTGACCTCGGAATCAGAAACTGACCAACTGACCACAGTCTTTCGTAGGAACCCGAAACTGACCAACTGACCACAATCTGACCTCGAAATCAGAAAATGTCCAACTGACCACATTCTTAACTCGAAACCAGAAACTGACCAACTGCCCACATTCTGAGCTAGAAACCAGAAACTGACCATCTGACCTCAGTCTGACATAAAAACAGAAACTGGCCAACTGACCACAGTCTGACCTAGAAACCAGAAACTGACCAACTAACACAGTCTGACCTAGACACCAGAAACTGACCAACTGACCAAATTCTGACCTAGAAACCAGAAACTTACCAACTGAACACATTTTGATCTAGAAACCAGAAACTGAGCAACTGATCACAATCTGACCTAGATACCTGATACTTACCAACTGACCACTGTCTCAGCTAAAAAGCTTAATTGACCAACTGATCACAGTCTGAATTAGGAACCAGCAACTGACCAACTGACTTCAGTCTGAACTTGAAACCAGAAACTGACCAACTGACCAGAGTCGGACGGAGACAACCAGAAACTGACCAACTGACCACAGTCTATTCAAGTAACCAGCCACTGACCAATTGACCACAGGATGACCTCGCAACCAAAAAGTAACAAGCTGAACACAGACTGATCTAGCAACCAGCAACTGACCAACAGTCCACAGACTGACATAGAACCTGCAACTGACCAACTGCCCACAGTCTGACCTAGAAATCAGAAACTGAGCAACTGACCACATTGTGACCTAGGAACCAGAAACTGAACAACTGAGCACAATCTGACCCAGCAACCAGCAACTTACCAACTGACTACAGTCTGACCGAGACAACCTGAAACTGACCAACTGACCACAGTTTTACCGAGACAACCCGAAACTGAGAAACTGACCACAGTCTGACCTATAAACGAGAAATTGATTAACTGACAACAATATCACCTAGCCTACAGAAACTGAGCAACTGACCACAGTGTGACCGAGACAACCCGAAACTGAACAAATGAACACAGTCTGACCTAGAAACCAATAAGTAACAAACTGACCAGAGAAACAGACCGAGACAACCAGAAACTGATAAACTGACCATCGTCTGACCTAGAAACCAGAAACTGACCAGCTGACCACAATCTGACCACAGTCTGATAGAGAAACCAAAAATTGACCACAGTCTGATCTAGAAACCAGCAACTGACCAATTGACCACAGAATGACCTCGAATCCAAAAAGTAACAAACTGAACATAGACTGATCTAGCAACCGGCAACTGACCAACTATCCACAGACTGATCTAGAACCAGCAACTGACCAAATGCCCACAGTCTGACCTATAAACCAGACATTGACTAACTGACAACAATATCACCAAGCAACCAGAAACTGACCAACTGACCACAGTGTGACCGAGAAATTCGAAACTGATCAAATGATCACAGTCTGACCTAGAAACCAGAAAGTAACAAACTGACCAGAGAAACAGACCGAGACAACCAGATACTGCCAAACTGACCATCGTCTGACCTAGAAACCAGAAACTGACCTGCTGACCACAGTCTGACCAGAGTCTGACCGAGAAACCAGAAACTGACCAACAGCCCACAGTCTGAACTAGGAACCAGAAAGTGTCCAACTGAGCACAGTCTGACTTAGGAAACAGAAACTGACCAACTGAGCGCAGTCTACCCAAACAACAAGCAACTGACCATAGTCTAACCTAGATACCTGAAACTGACCAACTGACCACAGTCTGACCAAGGAACCAGAAACTGACCAACTGATCACTGTGTGACCTAGGAATCAGAAACTGACCAACTGAGCACAGTCTGACCTAGAAACCAGCAACTTACCAACTGACCACAGTCTTACCGAGGCAACCAGAAACTGCGAAACTGACCACAGTCTGACCTATAATCCAGAAATTGACTAACTGACAATAATCTCACCTAGCAACCAGAAACTGACCAGCTGACCACAGTGTGACCGAGACATTCCGAAACTGACAAAATGACCACAGTCTGACCTAGAAACCATAAAGTAACAAACTGAACTGAGAAAAAGACCAGGACAACCAGAATCTGACCAACTGACCACAGTCTGTCGTAGAAACCCGAAACTGACCAACTGACCACAATCTGACCTCGAAACCAGAAAGTGTCCAACTGACCACATTTTTGACTCGAAACCAGAAAATGACCAACTGATCACATTCTGACCTAGAAACAGAAACTGACCATCTGACCTCAGTCTGACATATAAACAGAAACTGACCAACTGACCACAGTCTGACCTAGGAACCAGAAACTGACCAACTAAC
This sequence comes from Pristiophorus japonicus, assembly GCF_044704955.1. Taxonomy (NCBI): domain Eukaryota; kingdom Metazoa; phylum Chordata; class Chondrichthyes; family Pristiophoridae; genus Pristiophorus; species Pristiophorus japonicus. The sequence goes on along the minus strand of NW_027254572.1, from coordinate 1,752,840 downwards.
CACAGTCTGACAGAGGCAACATGAAACTAACCAACTGACCACAATCTGATCAAGAAACCAGAAACTGACTCACTGACCTCAGTCTGATCTAGAAACCAGAAACTGACCAACTGACCACAGTCTGATCAAGAAACCAGAAACTGACCAACTGACCACAGTCTGATCAAGAAACCAGAAACTGACCAACTGACCACAGTCTGATCGAGATAGCAGAAACTGACCAACTGACCAAAGTCTGACCTCATATCCAGCAACTGACCAACTGACCACAATGTGACTGAGACACAGCGAAACACAGCAACTGACCACAGTCTGACCTAGAAACCAGAAACTTACCAACTGAGCACAGTCTGATCTAGTAACCAGTAAAAGAGCAACTGATCACAGTCTGACCTAGAAACCTGATACTGATCAACGGACCACAGTCTGACCTAGAACCCAGTATCTGACCAACTGGCCACAGTCTGACGTAGAAACCAGCAACTGACCAACTGACCACAGTCTGACCTAGAATCTAGAAACTGACCAACTGTCCACAGTTTGTCGTAGAAACCGGAAACTGTCCAACATACCGCAATCTGACCTCGAAACTAGAAACTCTCCAACTGACCACATTCTTCACTCGAAACCAGATACTGACCAAGTGATCACATTCTGACGTAGAAACAGATACTGACCATCTGACCTCAGTCTGACATAAAAACAGAAACTGGCCAACTGACCACAGTCTGACCTAGAAACAACAACCTGTCCAACTAACCACAGTCTGACCTAGAAACCAGAAACTGACCAACGGACCACAGTCTGACAGAGAAAACAGAAATTGACCAACTGACCACAGTCTGAACTAGGAACCAGAAACTGACCAACTGACCACAGACTGACCGAGGCAACATGAAACTGACCAACTGATCACAGTCTGTTCCAGAAACCAGAAACTGACCAACTGACCTCAGTCTGATGTAGAAAGCAGATACTGACCAATTGACCACAGTCTGACCTAACAACCAGCAACTGACGAACTGAGCACAATCTAGCCTAGCAACCAGCAATTTTCCAACTGACCACAGTCTGACCGAGACAACCTGAAACTGACCAACTGATCACAGTCTGACCTAGAAACCAGAAACTGCCCAACTGACCACAGTCTAATCGAGAAAGCAGAAACTGACCAACTGACCACAGTCTGACCTAACAACCAGCAACTGACGAACTGAGCACAATCTGACCTAGCAACAGCAACTTACCAACTGACCACAGTCTGACCGAGACAACCTGAAACTGACGAACTGACCACAGTCTTACCGAGACAACCAGAAACTGAGAAACTGAACACAGTCTGACCTTTAAACCAGAAATTGACTAACTGAGAACAATATCACCTAGCAACCAGAAACTGAGCAACTGACCACAGTGTGATCGAGACAACCCGAAACTGAACAAATGATCACAGTCTGACCTAGAAAGCAGAAATTAACAAACTGACCAGAGAAACAGACCTAGACAACCAGAAACTGACAAACTGACCATCGGCTGACCTAGAAATCAGAAACTGTCCAGCTGACCACAGTCTGATCAAGGATCCAGCAACTGACCAACTGCCCACAGTCTGACCTAGACAATTTGAAACTGACCAACTGATCACAGTCTGTCCTAGAAACCAGAAACTGACGAACTGAGCACAATCTGACCTAGCAACCAGCAACTTACCAACTGACCACAGTCTGACCGAGACAACCTGAAACTTACGAACTGACCACAGTCTTACCGAGGCAACCAGAAACTGAGAAACTGAACACAATCTGACCTATAAACAAGTAATTGACTAACTGAGAACAATATCAGCTAGCAACCAGAAACTGAGCAACTGACCACAGTGTGACCGAAACAACCCGAAACTGACCAAATGATCACAGTCTGACCGAGAAAGCAGAAAGTAACAAACTGACCAGAGAAACAGACCTAGACAACCAGAAACTGAAAAACTGACCATCGGCTGACCTAGAAATGAGAAACTGACCAGCTGACCACAGTCTGACCACAGTCTGATCTAGAAACCAGAAACTGACCAACTGACCACAGTCTGATCAAGAATCCAGCAACTGACCAATTGACCACAGAATGACCTAGAATCCAAAAAGTAACAAACTGAACACAGACTGATCTAACAATCAGCAACTGACCAACTGTCCACAGGTGACCTAGCATATAAAAACTAACCAACTGCCCAGAGCCTGACCGAGATCCAACAACTTACCAACTGACCACAGTCTGATATAGAAACAGCAACTGACCAACTGCCCACAGTCTGACCTCGGAACCAGACACTGACCAACTGAGCACAGTCTGACTTAGGAAACAGAAACTGACCAACTGAGCACAGGCTACTCTAGCAACAAGCAACTGACCACAGTCTGACCTAGAAACCAGAAACTGACCAACTGACACAGTCTGACCTAGACACCAGAAACTGACCAACTGACCAAATTCTGACCGAGAAACCAGAAACTTACCAACTGACCACAGTTTGATCTAGAAACCAGAAACTGAGCAACTGATCACAGTCTGACCTAGAAACCTGATACTGACCAACTGACCACAGTCTCAGCTAAAAAGCTTAATTGACCAACTGATCACAGTCTTAATTAGGAACCAGAAACTGACCAACTGACTTCAGTCTGAACTTGAAAGCAGAAACTGACCAACTGACCACATTCTGACCTCGAAACCAGAAACTGTCCAACTGACCACATACTTCACTCGAAACCAGAAACTGACCAACTGACCACATTCTGAGCTAGAAACCAGAAACTGACCATCTGACCTCAGTCTGACATAAAAACAGAAACTGACCAACTGACCACAGTCTGACCTAGAAACAACAACCTGTCCAACTAACCACAGTCTGACCTAGAAACCAGAAACTGACCAGCTGACCACAGTCTGGCCACAGTCTGACCTAGAAACCAGAAACTGACCAACAGCCCACAGTCTGAACTAGGAAACAGAAAGTGTCCAACTGAGCACAGTCTGACTTAAGAATCAGAAACTGACCAACTGAGCGCAGTCTGCCCTAACAACAAGCAACTGACCACAGTCTAACCTAGAAACCTGAAACTGACCAACTGACCACAGTCTGACCAAGGAACTAGAAACTGACCAACTGATCACTGTGTGACCTAGGAATCAGAAACTGACCATCTGACCACAGTCTGTCGTAGGAACCCGAAACTGACCAACTGACCACAATCAGACCTCGAAACGAGAAACTGTCCAACTGACCACATTCTTCACTCGAAACCAGAAACTGACCAAATGACCACATTCTGAGCTAGAAACCAGAAACTGACCATCTGAGCTCAGTCTGACATAAAAACAGAAACTGGCCAACTGACCACTGTCTGACCGAGAAATAACAACCTGTCCAACTAACCACAGTCTGACCTAGAAACCAGAAACTGACCAACTGACACAGTCTGACCTAGACACCAGAAACTGACCAACTGACCAAATTCTGACCTAGAAACCAGTAACTTACCAACTGACCACAGTTTGATCGAGAAACCAGAAACTGAGCAACTGATCACAGTCTGACCTAGAAACCTGATTCTTACCAACTGACCACTGTCTCAGCTAAAAAGCTTAATTGACCAACTGAGCACAGTCTGAATTAGGAACCAGAAACTGACCAACTGACTTCAGTCTGAACTTGAAAGCAGAAACTGACCAACTGACCAGAGTCGGACGGAGACAACCAGAAACTGAACAACTGACCACAGTCTATTCAAGTAACCAGCAACTGACCAATTGACCACAGGATGACCTCGCAACCAAAATGTAACAAGCTGAACACAGACTGATCTAGCAACCAGCAACTGACCAACAGTCCACAGACTGACCTAGAACCTGCAACTGACCAACTGCCCACAGTCTGACCTAGAAACCAGAAACTGAGCAACTGACCACATTCTGACCTAGGAACCAGAAACTGAACAACTGAGCACAATCTGACCCAGCAACCAGCAACTTACCAACTGACTATAGTCTGACCGAGACAACCTGAAACTGACCAACTGACCACAGTTTTACCAAGACAACCAGAAACTGAGAAACTGACAACAGTCTGACCTATAAACGAGAAATTGACTAACTGACAACAATATCACCTCGCAACCAGAAACTGAGCAACTGACCACGGTGTGAGCGAGACAACCCGAAACTGAACAAATGAACACAGTCTGACCAAGAAACCAAAAAGTAACAAACTGACCAGAGAAACAGACCGAGACAACCAGAAACTGATAAACTGACCATCGTCTGACCTAGAAACCAGAAACTGACCAGCTGACCACAGTCTGACAACAGTCTGATAGAGAAACCAAAAACTGACCACAGTCTGATCAAGAAACCAGCAACTGACCAATTGACCACAGAATGACCTCGAATCCAAAACGTAACAAACTGAACACAGACTGATCTAGCAACCGGCAACTGACCAACTATCCACAGACTGACTTAGAACCAGCAACTGACCAACTGCCCACAGTCTGACCTAGAAACCAGAAACTGAGCAACTGACCACAGTCTGACCTAGAAACCAGAAACTGACCAACAGCCCACAGTCTGAACTAGGAACCAGAAAGTGTCCAACTGAGCACAGTCTGACTTAGGAAACAGAAACTGACCAACTGAGCGCAGTCTACCCTAACAAGAAGCAACTGACCACAGTCTAACCTAGAAACCTGAAACTGACCAACTGACCACAGTCTGACCAATGAACCAGAAACTGACCAACTGATCACTGTGTGACCTAGGAATCAGAAACTGACCAACTGAGCGCAGTCTACCCTAACAACAAGCAACTGACCACAGTCTAACCTAGATACCTGAAACTGACCAACTGACCACAGTCTGACCAATGAACCAGAAACTGACCAACTGATCACTGTGTGTCCTAGGAATCAGAAACTGACCAACTGAGCACAGTCTGACCGAGGAATGAGAAACTGACCGACTGAGCAAAGTCTGACCTAGCAACCAGCAACTTACCAACTGACGATAGTCTTACCGAGGCTACCAGAAACTGCGAAACTGACCACAGTCTGACCTATAATCCAGAAATTGACGAACTGACAATAATCTAACCTAGCAACCAGAAACTGACCAACTGACCACAGTGTGACCGAGACATTCCGAAACTGACAAAATGACCACAATCTGACCTAGAAACCAGAAAGTAACAAACTGAACTGAGAAACAGACCTGGACAACCAGAATCTGACCAACTGACCAGAGTCTGACCTAGGAACCAGAAACTGACCAACTAACCACAGTCTGACAGAGGCAACATGAAACTAACCAACTGACCATAATCTGATCAAGAAACCAGAAACTGACTAACTGACCTCAGTCTGATCTAGAAACCAGAAACTGACCAACTGACCACAGTCTGATCAAGAAACCAGAAACTGACCAACTGACCACAGTCTGATCAAGAAACCAGAAACTGACCAACTGACCTCAGTCTGATCTTGATAGCAGAAACTGACCAACTGACTAAAGTCTGACCTCATAACCAGCAACTGACCAACTGACCACAATGTGACTGAGACACCGCGAAACACAGCAACTGACCACAGTCTGACCAAGAAACCACAAACTTACCAACTGACCACAGTCTGATCTAGTAACCAGAAACTGAGCAACTGATCACAGTCTGACCTAGAAACCTGATACTGACCAACGGACCACAGTCTGACGTAGAAACCAGCAACTGACCAACTGACCATAGTCTGACCTAGAATCTAGAAACTGACCAACTGATCACAGTCTGTCGTAGAAACCGGAAACTGTCCAACAGACCGCAATCTGACCTCGAAACTAGAAACTGTCCAACTGACCACATTCTTCACTCGAAACCAGATACTGACCAACTGAACACATTCTGACCTAGAAACAGATACTGCCCATTTGACCTCAGTCTGACATAAAAACAGAAACTGGCCAACTGACCACAGTCTGACCTAGAAACAACAACCTGTCCAACTAACCACAGTCTGACCTATAAACCAGAAACTGACCAACGGACCACAGTCTGACAGAGAAAACACAAATTGACCAACTGACCACAGTCTGAACTAGGAACCAGAAACTGACCAACTGACCACAGTCTGACCGAGGCAACATGAAACTGACCAACTGACCACAGTCTGATCTAGAAACCAGAAACTGACCAACTGACCTCAGTCTGATCTAGAAAGCAGATACTGACCAACTGACCACATTCTGATCTAGCGACCAGCAACTGACCAACTGACCACAATCTGACCGAGACAATCTGAAACTGACCAACTGATCACAGTCTGACCTAGAAACCAGAAACTGACGAACTGAGCACAATCTGACCTAGCAACCAGCAACTTACCAACTGACCACAGTCTGACCGAGACAACCTGAAACTGACGAACCGACCACAGTCTTACAGAGACAACCAGAAACTGAGAAACTGAACACAGTCTGACCTATAAACCAGAAATTGACTGACTGAGAACAATATCACCTAGCAACCAGAAACTGAGCAACTGACCACAATGTGAGCGAGACAACCCGAAACTGACCAAATGATCACAGTCTGACCTAGAAAGCAGAAAGTAACAAACTGACCAGAGAAACAGACCTAGACAACCAGAAACTGACAAACTGACCATCGGCTGACCTAGAAATCAGAAACTGACCAGCTGACCACAGTCTGACCACAGTCTGACCTAGAAACCAGAAACTGACCAGCTGACCACAGTCTGATCAAGAATCCAGCAACTGACCAATTGACCACAGAATGACCTAGAATCCAAAAAGTAACAAACTGAAGACAGACTGATCTAACAATCAGCAACTGACCAACTGTCCACAGGTGACCTAGCATATAAAAACTAACCAACTGCCCAGAGCCTGACCGAGATCCAACAACTTACCAACTGACCACAGTCTGATATAGAACCAGCAACTGACCAACTGCCCAAAGTCTGACCTAGGAACCAGACATGACCAACTGACCACAGACTGAACTAGGAACCAGAAACTGTCCTACTGAGCACAGTCTGACTTAGGAAACAGAAACTGACCAACTGACTTCAGTCTGAACTTGAAAGCAGAAACTGACCAACTGACCAGAGTCGGAGGAGACAACCAGAAACTGACCAACTGACCACAGTCTATTCAATTAACCAGCCACTGTCCAATTGACCACAGGATGACCTCACAACCAAAAAGTAACAAGCTGAACACAGACTGATCTAGCAACCAACAACTGACCAGCAGTCCACAGACTGACCGAGAACCTGCAACTGACCAACTGCCCACAGTCTGAACTAGAAACCAGAAACTGAGCAACTGACCACAGTCTGAACTAGGAACCAGAAATTGACCAACTGAGCACGATCTGACCTAGCAACCAGCAACTTACCAACTGAACACAGTCTGACCGATACAAACTGAAACTGACCAACTGAGCACAGTCTTACCGAGACAACCAAAAACTGAGAAACTGACCACAGTCTGACCTATAAACCAGACATTGACTAACTGACAACAATATCACCTAGCAACCAGAAACTGACCAACTGACCACAGTGTGACCGAGACAACTCGAAACTGACCAAATGATCACAGTCTGACCTAGAAACCAGAAAGTAACAAACTGACCAGAGAAACAGACCGAGACAACCAGATACTGACAAACTGACCATCGTCTGACCTAGAAACCAGAAACTGACCAGCTGACCATAGTCTGACCAGAGTCTGACCGAGAAACCAGAAACTGACCAACAGCCCACAGTCTGAACTAGGAACCAGAAAGTGTCCAACTGAGCACAGTCTGACTTAGGAAACAGAAACAGACCAACTGAGCGCAGTCTACCCTAACAACAAGCAACTAACCACAGTCTAACCTAGGAACCTGAAACTGACCAACTGACCACAGTCTGACCAAGGAACCAGAAACCGACCAACTGATCACTGTGTGACCTAGGAATCAGAAACTGACCAACTGAGCACAGTCTGACCTAGGAATCAGAAACTGACCAACTGAGCACAATCTGACCTCGAAACCAGAAACTGTCCAACTGGCCACATATTTCACTCGAAACCAGAAACTGACCAACTGACCACATTCTGAGCGAGAAACCAGAATCTGACCATCTGACCTCAGCCTGACATAAAAACAGAAACTGGCCAACTGACCACAGTCTGACCTAGAAACAACAACCTGTCCAACTAACCACAGTCTGACCTAGAAACCAGAAACTGACCAGCTGACCACAATCTGACCACAGTCTGACCTAGAAACCAGAAACTGACCAACAGCCCACAGTCTGAACTAGGAACCAGAAAGTGTCCAACTGAGCACAGTCTGACTTAGGAATCAGAAACTGACCAACTGAGCGCAGTCTACCCTAACAACAAGCAACTGACCACAGTCCAACCTAGAAACCTGAAACTGACCAACTGCCCACAGTCTGACCTAGAAACCAGATACTGAGCAACTGACCACAGTCTGGCCTAGGAACCAGAAACTGACCAACTGAGCACAATCTGACCTCGGAATCAGAAACTGACCAACTGAGCACAGTCTGACCTAGCAACCAGCAACTTTCCCACTGACCACAATCTGACGGAGACAACCTGAAACTGACCAACTGACCACAATCTTACCGAGACAATCAGAAACTGAGAAACTAAACAACAGTCTGACCTATAAACCAGAAATTGACTAACTGACAACAATCTCACCTAGCAACCAGCAACTGCCAACTGACCACAGTGTGACCGGGACAACCCGAAACTGACCAAATGATCACTGTCTGACCTAGAAACCAGAAAGTAACAAACTGACCTGAGAAACAGAGCGAGACAACCAGAAACTGACAAACTGACCATAGTCTGACCTAGAAACCAGAAACTGACCAGCTGACCACAGTCTGTCCACAGTCTGCCCTTGGAAGCAGAAACTGACCAACTGCCCACTGTCTGCCCGAGATAACATGAAACTGACTAACTGACCAAGTCAACACGAAACTGACGAAATGACCACAGTCTGACCTTGAAACCATGAACTGAGCAACTGACCACAATCTGACCTAGCAACCAGTATCTGACCAATTGACCACAGTCTGACGTAGAAACCAGCAACTGACCAACTGACCACAGTCTGACCTAGAAACCCGAAACTGAGCAACTGACCACAATCTGACCTAGAAACCAGAAACTGACCATATGAACTCAGTCTGACATAAAAATAGAAACGGACCAACTGACTCAGTCTGACCTAGGAAAAAGAAGCTGACCAAATGACCACAGTCTGACCTAGAAACCAGAAACTGACCAACTGACCACAGTCTGTCATAGAAAAGAGAAACTGACCAACTGACCACAGTCTGACCTAGGATCCAGAAACTGACCAACTGACCACAGTCTGCCCGAGACAACATGAAACTGACCAACTGACCAAAGTCTAACCTAGAAACCAGAAGCTGACCAACTGAACACAGTCTGATCTGGAAAGCAGAAACTGATCACTGACCACAGTCTGACATAGCAACCAGCAACTGACCAACTGACCACATTCTGATTGAGACATCGCGAAACATAGCAACTGACCATAGTCTGACCTCGAAACCAGAAACTGAGCAACTGACCACAGTCTGACCGAGACAACACGAAATTGACCAACTGACCACAGTCTGACATAGAAACCAGAAATTGACCAACTGACCAAAGTCTGACCTATAAACCAGCAACTAACCAACTGACCAAAGTCTTACCTAGCAAACCAGCGAATGACCTATTGACCACAGTCTGACCTAGAAACCAGGAACTGACCAACTGATCAAAGTCTGACCTAGACCACCCGAAAATGAGCTACTGACCACAATCTGACCTCGAAACCAGAAATTGACCAACTGACACAGTCTGATCTAGACATTTTAAACTGACCAACTGACCACATTCTGACCGAGGAACCCGAAACTGACAAACTGACCAAAGTCTGACAGTGACAACCCTTAACTGACCAACTGATCACAGTCTGACCTAGAAACCATAAGTAACAAACTGTCCAGAGAAAGAGACCTAGACAACCAGAAACTGAACAACTGACCATAGTCTGACCTAGAAACCAGAAACTGACCAACTGCCCACAGTCTGTCCACAGTCTGCCCATGGAAGCAGAAACTGACCAACTGCCCACTGTCTGACCGAGACAACATGAAACTGACCAACTGATCACAGTCTGAATTAGAAACCAGAAACTGACCAACTGACTTCAATCTGAACTAGAAAGCAGAAACTGACCAACTGACTAGAGTCGGACGGAGACAACCAGAAACTGACCAACTGACCACAGTATTAACTAGGAACCAGAAACTGTCCAACTGAGCCCAGTCTGACCGAGGAACCAGAAACTGACCAACAGAGGAGCACTGTCTACCCTAGCAACAAGCAACTGACCACAGTCCGACCTAGAAACCTGAAACTGACCAACTGATCACAGTCTGATCTAGATAGCAGAAACTGATCAACTGACCACAGTCTGACCTAGCAACCAGCAACTGACCAACTGACCACAATCTGATTGAGACATCGCGAAACATAGCAACTGACCATAGACTGACCTAGAAACCAGAAACTGAGCAACTGACCACAGTCTGACCACAGGACCAGAAACTGAGCAACTGACCACAGTTTGAACTATAAACCTGATACTGACCAACTGAAAACAGTCTGATCTAGAAACCGTAACTGACCATCTGATCACAGTCTGAATTAGTAACCAGAAACTGGCCAACTGACTTCTGTCTGACCTAGAAACCAGAAACTGACCAAGTGACCAGAGTCTGACCGAGACAACCAGAAACTGAACAACTGACCACAGTCTGACCGAGACAATCCGAAACTGACCAACTGACAACAGTCTGAGCGAGAAACCAGAAACTGATGGAACTGACCACAATCTGACCTCGAAACAAGAGACTGACCAAATGACCACAGTCTGACCAAGCAAACACAAACTGTCAAAAAGGCCACATTCTGACCTAGCAACCAGTATCTGACCAACTGACACAGTGTGACGTAGAAACCAGCAACTGACCAACTGTCCACAGTCTGACCTAGAAACCAGCAACTGACCAACTGACCATAGTCTGACCTCGAAACCAGAAACTCTCCAACTGTCCACAGTCTGACCGAGACAACACGAAATTGACCAACTGACCACAGTCTGACATAGAAACCAGAAACGGGCCAACTGACCACAGTCTGACCTAGAAACCAGAAACTGACCAACGGACCACAGATTGACCAAGAAACCAAAAACTGACCAAGTGACCACAGTCTGACCTAGAAACCAGAAATTGACCTACTGACCACAGTCTGACCCATAAACCAGGAACTGACCTACTGACCACAGTCTGACCTAGACAACCCGAAACTGATCAACTGACCACAATCTGACCTAGAAACCAGGAACTGACCAACTGATCAAAGTCTGACCTAGACCACCCGAAAATGAGCTACTGACCACAATCTGACCTCGAAACCAGAAATTAACCAACTGACAACAGTCTGACCGAGAAACCAGAAACTGACCAACTGACACAGTCTGATCTAGACATCTTAAACTGACCAACTGACCACATTCTGACCGAGGAACGCGAAACTGACAAACTGACCAAAGTCTGACAGTGACAACCCGTAACTGACCAACTGATCACAGTCTGACCTAGAAACCAGAAGTAACAAACTGACCAGCGAAAGAGACCTCGACAACCAGAAACTGACCAACTGACCATAGTCTGACCTAGAAACCAGAAACTGAGCAGCTGACCACAGTCTGTCCAAAGTCTGCCCTTGGAAGCAGAAACTGACCAACTGCCCACTGTCTGACCGAGACAACATGAAACTGACCAACTGACCAAGTCAACACGAAACTGACCAAATGACCACAGTCTGACCTTGAAACCATAAACTGAGCAACTGACCACAATCTGACCTAGCAACCAGTATCTGACCAATTGACCACCGTCTGACGTAGAAACCAGCAACTGACCAACTGACCACAGTCTGACCGAGAAACCCGAAACTGAGCAACTGACCACAATCTGACCTCGAAACCAGAAACTGACCATCTGACCTCAGTCTGACTTAGAAACCAGAAACTCACCATATGACCACATTCTGACGTAAAAATAGAAACTGACCAACTGACTCAGTCTGACCTAGGAAAAATAAGCTGACCAAATGACCACAGTCTGACCTAGAAACCAGAAACTGACCAACTGTCCAAAGTCTGACCGAGAAAACAGAAACTAACCAACTGACCACAGTCTGACCTTGGATCCAGAAACTGACCAACTGACCACACTCTGCGCGAGACAACATGAAACTGACCAACTGACCACAGTCTGACCTAGAAACCAGAAACTGAGCAACTGACCACAGTGTGACCACAGGACCAGAAACTGAGCAACTGAACACAGTTTGATCTATAAACCTGATACTGACCAACTGATAACAGTCTGATCTAGAAACCGTAACTGACCATCTGATCACAGTCTGAATTAGTAACCAGAAACTGGCCAACTGACTTCCGTCTGACCTAGAAACCAGAAACTGACGAAGTGACCAGAGTCTGACCGAGACAACCAGAAACTGAACAACTGACTACAGTCTGACCGAGACAATCCGAAACTGACCAACTGACAACAGTCTGAACGAGAAGCCAGAAACTGACGGAACTGACGACAATCTGACCTCGAAACCAGAGACTGACCAAATTTCCACAGTCTGACCTAGCAAACACAAATTATCCAACAGGCCACATTCTGACCTAGAAACAAGCAACTGACCAACTGACCACAGTCTGACCTCGAAACCAGAAACTGTCCAACTGACCACAGTCTGACCGAGACAACACGAAATTGACCAACTGACCACAGTCTGACATAGAAACCAGAAACGGGCCAACTGACCACAGTCTGACCTAGAAACCAGAAACTGACCAACGGACCACAGATTTACCAAGAAACCAGAAACTGACCAAGTGACCACAGTCTGACCTAGAAACCAGAAATTGACTAACTGACCAAAGTCTGACCTATAAACCAGCAACTAACCAACTGACCAAAGTCTTACCTAGCAAACCAGCGACTGACCAACTAACCACAGTCTGACCCATAAACCAGGAACTGACCTACTGACCACAGTCTGACCAGTTTCGGGTTGTCTAGATCAACTGACCACAATCTGACCTCGAAACCAGAAACTGACCAACTGACCACAGTCTGACCGAGAAACCAGAAACTGACCAACTGCCCACAGTCTGAGCTCGAAACCAGAAATTTATCAACTGACCAAAATCTGACCTAGAAACCAGAAACGGACCAATTGACCACATGCTGACCTAGACACCCTAAACTGACCAACTGACCACATTCTGAACTAGAAACCAGAAACAGATCAACTGACCACAGTCTGACCTCGAAACCAGAAACTGATCAACTGATCACAGTCTGACCGAGCAACAAGCAAATGATCAACTGACCACAGGATGACCTAGCAAACAAAAATTAACAAGCTTACAAGAGAAAAAAAGCTAGACAACCAGAAACTGACCAACTGACCATAGCCTGACCTAGAAACCAGAAATTGATCAACTGAACACAGTCTGACCGAGCAACAAGCAAATGACCAACTGACCACAGGATGACCGAGCAAACAAAAAGTAACACACTTACCAGAGCAACAGACCTTGACAACCAGAAACTGACCAACTGACCACATTCTGACCGAGAAACCAGAAACAGACCAACTGACCACAGTCTGACCAAAGTCTGACCTAGAAATCAGAAATTAACCAACTGCCCACAGTCTGATGAGACAACATGAAACTTACCAACTGACCAAGATAACACGACACTGACCAAATGACCTCTGTCTGACGTAGAGACCAGAAACGGAGCAACAGACCACAATCTGACCTCGAAACCAGAAACTGACCAAATGACCACAGTCTGACCTAGCAACCTCAAACTGACCAACAGGCCACATTCTGACCTAGCAACCAGAATTTGGAAACTGACCTCAGTTGATGTAGAAACCAGCAACTGACCAACTGACCACGGTCTGACCTAGAAACCAGAAACTGGCCAACTGACCACAGTCTGTCATAGAAACCGGTAACTGACCAACTGACCATAATCTGACCTCGAAACCAGAAACTGTCCAAGTGACACATTCTTCACTCGATACCAGAAAATGACCAAGCGACCACTTTCTGAGCTAGAAACCAGAAACTGACCATCTGACCTCTATCTGAGCTCGAAACCAGAAACTGATCAACTGATTACAATCTGACCTGGAAACCAGAAACGGACCAATTGACCACATGCTGAACTCGACACCCGAAACTGACCAACTGACCAAAGTCTGACAGAGACAACACTAAACTGACCAACTGACCACAGTCTGACATCGAAGCCAGAAACTGATCAACTGACCACAGTCTGACCTCGAAACCAGAAACTGATCAACTGACCACATTCTGACCGAGCAACAAGCAAATGACCAACTGACCACAGGATGACCTAGCAAACAAAAATTAACAAGCTTACCAGAGAAAAAAACCAAGACAACCAGAAACTGACCAACTGACCGCAGCCTGACCTAGAAACCAGAAACTGATCAACTGACCAAAGTCTGACCGAGCAACAAGCAAATGACCAACTGACCACAGGATGACCTAGCATCCAAAAAGTAACAAACTTACCAGAGAAACAGACCTAGACAACCAGAAACTGACCAACTGAACACAGACTGACCGAGAAACCTGAAACAGACCAACTGACCACAGTCTGACCACAGTCTGACCTAGAAATCAGAAACTGAACAACAGCCCGCAGTCTGACCGAGACAACATGAAACTGACCAACTGACCAAGACAACATGAAACTGACCAAATGACCTCTGTCTGACGTAGAAACCAGAAAAGGAGCAACTGACCACAATCTGACCTCGAAACCAGGAACTGACCAAATGACCACAGTATGCCCTAGCAACCACAAACTGACCAACAGGCCAAAGTCCGACCTAGCAACCAGTATCTGACCAACTGAACACTGTCTGACGTAGAAACCAGCAACTGACCAACTGACCACTGTCTGACCTAGAAACCAGAAACTGGCCAACTGACCATAGTCTGACCTAGAAACCAGAAACTGAGCAGCTGACCACAGTCTGTCCAAAGTCTGCCCTTGGAAGCAGAAACTGACCAACTGCCCACTGTCTGACCGAGACAACATGAAACTGACCAACTGACCAAGTCAACACGAAACTGACCAAATGACCACAGTCTGACCTTGAAACCATAAACTGAGCAACTGACCACAATCTGACCTAGCAACCAGTATCTGACCAATTGACCACCGTCTGACGTAGAAACCAGCAACTGACCAACTGACCACAGTCTGACCGAGAAACCCGAAACTGAGCAACTGACCACAATCTGACCTCGAAACCAGAAACTGACCATCTGACCTCAGTCTGACCTAGAAACCAGAAACTCACCATATGACCACATTCTGACGTAAAAATAGAAACTGACCAACTGACTCAGTCTGACCTAGGAAAAATAAGCTGACCAAATGACCACAGTCTGACCTAGAAACCAGAAACTGACCAACTGTCCAAAGTCTGACCGAGAAAACAGAAACTAACCAACTGACCACAGTCTGACCTTGGATCCAGAAACTGACCAACTGACCACACTCTGCGCGAGACAACATGAAACTGACCAACTGACCACAGTCTGACCTAGAAACCAGAAACTGAGCAACTGACCACAGTGTGACCACAGGACCAGAAACTGAGCAACTGAACACAGTTTGATCTATAAACCTGATACTGACCAACTGATAACAGTCTGATCTAGAAACCGTAACTGACCATCTGATCACAGTCTGAATTAGTAACCAGAAACTGGCCAACTGACTTCCGTCTGACCTAGAAACCAGAAACTGACGAAGTGACCAGAGTCTGACCGAGACAACCAGAAACTGAACAACTGACTACAGTCTGACCGAGACAATCCGAAACTGACCAACTGACAACAGTCTGAACGAGAAGCCAGAAACTGACGGAACTGACGACAATCTGACCTCGAAACCAGAGACTGACCAAATTTCCACAGTCTGACCTAGCAAACACAAATTATCCAACAGGCCACATTCTGACCTAGAAACAAGCAACTGACCAACTGACCACAGTCTGACCTCGAAACCAGAAACTGTCCAACTGACCACAGTCTGACCGAGACAACACGAAATTGACCAACTGACCACAGTCTGACATAGAAACCAGAAACGGGCCAACTGACCACAGTCTGACCTAGAAACCAGAAACTGACCAACGGACCACAGATTTACCAAGAAACCAGAAACTGACCAAGTGACCACAGTCTGACCTAGAAACCAGAAATTGACTAACTGACCAAAGTCTGACCTATAAACCAGCAACTAACCAACTGACCAAAGTCTTACCTAGCAAACCAGCGACTGACCAACTAACCACAGTCTGACCCATAAACCAGGAACTGACCTACTGACCACAGTCTGACCAGTTTCGGGTTGTCTAGATCAACTGACCACAATCTGACCTCGAAACCAGAAACTGACCAACTGACCACAGTCTGACCGAGAAACCAGAAACTGACCAACTGCCCACAGTCTGAGCTCGAAACCAGAAATTTATCAACTGACCA
This sequence comes from Pristiophorus japonicus, assembly GCF_044704955.1. Taxonomy (NCBI): domain Eukaryota; kingdom Metazoa; phylum Chordata; class Chondrichthyes; family Pristiophoridae; genus Pristiophorus; species Pristiophorus japonicus. The sequence continues at coordinate 1,736,033 of NW_027254572.1, read as the reverse complement.
AAATCTGACCTAGAAACCAGAAACGGACCAATTGACCACATGCTGACCTAGACACCCTAAACTGACCAACTGACCACATTCTGAACTAGAAACCAGAAACAGATCAACTGACCACAGTCTGACCTCGAAACCAGAAACTGATCAACTGATCACAGTCTGACCGAGCAACAAGCAAATGATCAACTGACCACAGGATGACCTAGCAAACAAAAATTAACAAGCTTACAAGAGAAAAAAAGCTAGACAACCAGAAACTGACCAACTGACCATAGCCTGACCTAGAAACCAGAAATTGATCAACTGAACACAGTCTGACCGAGCAACAAGCAAATGACCAACTGACCACAGGATGACCGAGCAAACAAAAAGTAACACACTTACCAGAGCAACAGACCTTGACAACCAGAAACTGACCAACTGACCACATTCTGACCGAGAAACCAGAAACAGACCAACTGACCACAGTCTGACCAAAGTCTGACCTAGAAATCAGAAATTAACCAACTGCCCACAGTCTGATGAGACAACATGAAACTTACCAACTGACCAAGATAACACGACACTGACCAAATGACCTCTGTCTGACGTAGAGACCAGAAACGGAGCAACAGACCACAATCTGACCTCGAAACCAGAAACTGACCAAATGACCACAGTCTGACCTAGCAACCTCAAACTGACCAACAGGCCACATTCTGACCTAGCAACCAGAATTTGGAAACTGACCTCAGTTGATGTAGAAACCAGCAACTGACCAACTGACCACGGTCTGACCTAGAAACCAGAAACTGGCCAACTGACCACAGTCTGTCATAGAAACCGGTAACTGACCAACTGACCATAATCTGACCTCGAAACCAGAAACTGTCCAAGTGACACATTCTTCACTCGATACCAGAAAATGACCAAGCGACCACTTTCTGAGCTAGAAACCAGAAACTGACCATCTGACCTCTATCTGAGCTCGAAACCAGAAACTGATCAACTGATTACAATCTGACCTGGAAACCAGAAACGGACCAATTGACCACATGCTGAACTCGACACCCGAAACTGACCAACTGACCAAAGTCTGACAGAGACAACACTAAACTGACCAACTGACCACAGTCTGACATCGAAGCCAGAAACTGATCAACTGACCACAGTCTGACCTCGAAACCAGAAACTGATCAACTGACCACATTCTGACGGAGCAACAAGCAAATGACCAACTGACCACAGGATGACCTAGCAAACAAAAATTAACAAGCTTACCAGAGAAAAAAACCAAGACAACCAGAAACTGACCAACTGACCGCAGCCTGACCTAGAAACCAGAAACTGATCAACTGACCAAAGTCTGACCGAGCAACAAGCAAATGACCAACTGACCACAGGATGACCTAGCATCCAAAAAGTAACAAACTTACCAGAGAAACAGACCTAGACAACCAGAAACTGACCAACTGAACACAGACTGACCGAGAAACCTGAAACAGACCAACTGACCACAGTCTGACCACAGTCTGACCTAGAAATCAGAAACTGAACAACAGCCCGCAGTCTGACCGAGACAACATGAAACTGACCAACTGACCAAGACAACATGAAACTGACCAAATGACCTCTGTCTGACGTAGAAACCAGAAAAGGAGCAACTGACCACAATCTGACCTCGAAACCAGGAACTGACCAAATGACCACAGTATGCCCTAGCAACCACAAACTGACCAACAGGCCAAAGTCCGACCTAGCAACCAGTATCTGACCAACTGAACACTGTCTGACGTAGAAACCAGCAACTGACCAACTGACCACTGTCTGACCTAGAAACCAGAAACTGGCCAACTGACCACAGTCTTTCGTAGAAACCCGTAACTGTCCAACTTACCAAAATCTGACCTCGAAACCAGAAACTGTCCAAGTGATACATTCTTCACTCGATACCAGAAAATGACCAAGTGACCACGTTCTGAGCTAGAAACCAGAAACTGACCATCTGACCTCAGTCTTAGCTCGAAACCAGAAACTGATCAACTGATTACAATCTGACCGAGAAACCAGAAACGGACCACATGCTGACCTAGACACCCGAAACTGACCTTCTGACCTCAGTCTGACATAAAAACTAAAACTGACCAACTGACAACAGTCTAACCTAGAAACCACAACCTGTCCAACTGCCCACAGTCTGATCTAGAAATCAGAAACTGCCCAACTGACCACAGTCTGACCTAGGAACCAGAAACTGACCAACTGACCACTGTCTGACCGAGGCAACATGAAACTGACCAACTGACCACAGTCTGATATAGAAACCAGAAACTGACGAACTGACCTCAGTCTGATCTAGAATGCAGAAACTGACCAGCTGACCACAGCCTGATCTAGCAACCAGCAACTGACCAACTGACCACAATCTGACCGAGACAATCCGAAACTGACCAACTGACCACAGTCTGATCTAGAAACCAGAAACTGACCAACTGACCACAGACTGATGTAGAAAGCAGAAACTGACCAATTGACCAGAGTCTGACCTAGCAACCAGCAACTGACCAACTCGCCACAATCTGACTGAGACAACGCGAAACATAGCAACTGACCACAGTCTGACCTAGAAACCAGAAACCTACCAACTAACCACAGTCTGATCTAGAAACCAGAAACTGAGCAACTGATCACAGTCTGACGTAGAAACCTGATACTGACCAACTGACCACAGTCTGACCTAGAAAGCTTAACTGACCAACTGATCACAGTCTGAAGTAGGAACCAGAAACTGCCCAACTGACTTCAGTCTCAACTAGATAGCAGAAACTGACCAACTGACCAGAGTCGGACGGAGACAACCAGAAACTGACCAACTGACCACAGTCTGACCGAGACAACACGAAACTGACCAACTGACCACAGTCTAATCAAGTAACCAGCCACTGACCAATTGACCACAGGATGACCTCGCAACCAAAAAGTAACAAATTGAACACAGACTAATCTAGCAACCGGCAACTGACCAACTGTCCGCAGACTGACCTAGAACCAGCAACTGACCACAGTCTGAGCTAGGAACCAGAAACTGACCAACTGAGCACAATCTGACCGAGGAATCAGAAACTGACCAACTGAGCACAGTCTGACTTAGCAACCAGCAAATTACCAACGGACCACAGTCTGACCGAGACAACCTGAAATTGACCAACTGACCACAGTCTTACCGAGACAAAAAGAAACTGAGAAACTGACCACAGTCTGACCTATAAACCAGAAATTGACGAACTTACAACAATTTCACCAAGCAAGCAGCAACGGACCAACTGACCACAGTGTGACCGAGACAACCCGAAACTGAACAAATGATCACAGTCTGACCTACAAACCAGAAAGTAACAAACTGACCAGAGAAACAGATCTAGACAACGAGAAACTCGCAAAGTGACCATAGCCTGACCCAGAAACCAGAACCTGACCAGCTGACCACAGTGTGACCACAGTGTGACTTCGAAACCAGAAACTGACCAACTGACCACAGTCTGATCAAGAAACCAGCAACTGACCAATTGACCACAGAATGACCTAGAATCGAAAAATTAACAAAATGAACACAGACTGATCTAACAATCAGCAACTGACCAACTGTCCACAGGTGACCTACCATGTAAAAACTAACCAACTGCCCATAGCCTGACCTAGAACCAGCAACTGACCAACTGACCACATTCTGACATAGAACTAGCAACTGACCAACGACCCACAGTCTGACGTAGGAACCAGAAACTGACCAACGGACCACAGATTTACCAAGAAACCAGAAACTGACCAAGTGACCACAGTCTGACCTAGAAACCAGAAATTGACTAACTGACCAAAGTCTGACCTATAAACCAGCAACTAACCAACTGACCAAAGTCTTACCTAGCAAACCAGCGACTGACCAACTAACCACAGTCTGACCCATAAACCAGGAACTGACCTACTGACCACAGTCTGACCAGTTTCGGGTTGTCTAGATCAACTGACCACAATCTGACCTCGAAACCAGAAACTGACCAACTGACCACAGTCTGACCGAGAAACCAGAAACTGACCAACTGCCCACAGTCTGAGCTCGAAACCAGAAATTTATCAACTGACCAAAATCTGACCTAGAAACCAGAAACGGACCAATTGACCACATGCTGACCTAGACACCCTAAACTGACCAACTGACCACATTCTGAACTAGAAACCAGAAACAGATCAACTGACCACAGTCTGACCTCGAAACCAGAAACTGATCAACTGATCACAGTCTGACCGAGCAACAAGCAAATGATCAACTGACCACAGGATGACCTAGCAAACAAAAATTAACAAGCTTACAAGAGAAAAAAAGCTAGACAACCAGAAACTGACCAACTGACCATAGCCTGACCTAGAAACCAGAAATTGATCAACTGAACACAGTCTGACCGAGCAACAAGCAAATGACCAACTGACCACAGGATGACCGAGCAAACAAAAAGTAACACACTTACCAGAGCAACAGACCTTGACAACCAGAAACTGACCAACTGACCACATTCTGACCGAGAAACCAGAAACAGACCAACTGACCACAGTCTGACCAAAGTCTGACCTAGAAATCAGAAATTAACCAACTGCCCACAGTCTGATGAGACAACATGAAACTTACCAACTGACCAAGATAACACGACACTGACCAAATGACCTCTGTCTGACGTAGAGACCAGAAACGGAGCAATAGACCACAATCTGACCTCGAAACCAGAAACTGACCAAATGACCACAGTCTGACCTAGCAACCTCAAACTGACCAACAGGCCACATTCTGACCTAGCAACCAGAATTTGGAAACTGACCTCAGTTGATGTAGAAACCAGCAACTGACCAACTGACCACGGTCTGACCTAGAAACCAGAAACTGGCCAACTGACCACAGTCTGTCATAGAAACCGGTAACTGACCAACTGACCATAATCTGACCTCGAAACCAGAAACTGTCCAAGTGACACATTCTTCACTCGATACCAGAAAATGACCAAGCGACCACTTTCTGAGCTAGAAACCAGAAACTGACCATCTGACCTCTATCTGAGCTCGAAACCAGAAACTGATCAACTGATTACAATCTGACCTGGAAACCAGAAACGGACCAATTGACCACATGCTGAACTCGACACCCGAAACTGACCAACTGACCAAAGTCTGACAGAGACAACACTAAACTGACCAACTGACCACAGTCTGACATCGAAGCCAGAAACTGATCAACTGACCACAGTCTGACCTCGAAACCAGAAACTGATCAACTGACCACATTCTGACCGAGCAACAAGCAAATGACCAACTGACCACAGGATGACCTAGCAAACAAAAATTAACAAGCTTACCAGAGAAAAAAACCAAGACAACCAGAAACTGACCAACTGACCGCAGCCTGACCTAGAAACCAGAAACTGATCAACTGACCAAAGTCTGACCGAGCAACAAGCAAATGACCAACTGACCACAGGATGACCTAGCATCCAAAAAGTAACAAACTTACCAGAGAAACAGACCTAGACAACCAGAAACTGACCAACTGAACACAGACTGACCGAGAAACCTGAAACAGACCAACTGACCACAGTCTGACCACAGTCTGACCTAGAAATCAGAAACTGAACAACAGCCCGCAGTCTGACCGAGACAACATGAAACTGACCAACTGACCAAGACAACATGAAACTGACCAAATGACCTCTGTCTGACGTAGAAACCAGAAAAGGAGCAACTGACCACAATCTGACCTCGAAACCAGGAACTGACCAAATGACCACAGTATGCCCTAGCAACCACAAACTGACCAACAGGCCAAAGTCCGACCTAGCAACCAGTATCTGACCAACTGAACACTGTCTGACGTAGAAACCAGCAACTGACCAACTGACCACTGTCTGACCTAGAAACCAGAAACTGGCCAACTGACCACAGTCTTTCGTAGAAACCCGTAACTGTCCAACTTACCAAAATCTGACCTCGAAACCAGAAACTGTCCAAGTGATACATTCTTCACTCGATACCAGAAAATGACCAAGTGACCACGTTCTGAGCTAGAAACCAGAAACTGACCATCTGACCTCAGTCTTAGCTCGAAACCAGAAACTGATCAACTGATTACAATCTGACCGAGAAACCAGAAACGGACCACATGCTGACCTAGACACCCGAAACTGACCTTCTGACCTCAGTCTGACATAAAAACTAAAACTGACCAACTGACAACAGTCTAACCTAGAAACCACAACCTGTCCAACTGCCCACAGTCTGATCTAGAAATCAGAAACTGCCCAACTGACCACAGTCTGACCTAGGAACCAGAAACTGACCAACTGACCACTGTCTGACCGAGGCAACATGAAACTGACCAACTGACCACAGTCTGATATAGAAACCAGAAACTGACGAACTGACCTCAGTCTGATCTAGAATGCAGAAACTGACCAGCTGACCACAGCCTGATCTAGCAACCAGCAACTGACCAACTGACCACAATCTGACCGAGACAATCCGAAACTGACCAACTGACCACAGTCTGATCTAGAAACCAGAAACTGACCAACTGACCACAGACTGATGTAGAAAGCAGAAACTGACCAATTGACCAGAGTCTGACCTAGCAACCAGCAACTGACCAACTCGCCACAATCTGACTGAGACAACGCGAAACATAGCAACTGACCACAGTCTGACCTAGAAACCAGAAACCTACCAACTAACCACAGTCTGATCTAGAAACCAGAAACTGAGCAACTGATCACAGTCTGACGTAGAAACCTGATACTGACCAACTGACCACAGTCTGACCTAGAAAGCTTAACTGACCAACTGATCACAGTCTGAAGTAGGAACCAGAAACTGCCCAACTGACTTCAGTCTCAACTAGATAGCAGAAACTGACCAACTGACCAGAGTCGGACGGAGACAACCAGAAACTGACCAACTGACCACAGTCTGACCGAGACAACACGAAACTGACCAACTGACCACAGTCTAATCAAGTAACCAGCCACTGACCAATTGACCACAGGATGACCTCGCAACCAAAAAGTAACAAATTGAACACAGACTAATCTAGCAACCGGCAACTGACCAACTGTCCGCAGACTGACCTAGAACCAGCTACTGACCACAGTCTGAGCTAGGAACCAGAAACTGACCAACTGAGCACAATCTGACCGAGGAATCAGAAACTGACCAACTGAGCACAGTCTGACTTAGCAACCAGCAAATTACCAACGGACCACAGTCTGACCGAGACAACCTGAAATTGACCAACTGACCACAGTCTTACCGAGACAAAAAGAAACTGAGAAACTGACCACAGTCTGACCTATAAACCAGAAATTGACGAACTTACAACAATTTCACCAAGCAAGCAGCAACGGACCAACTGACCACAGTGTGACCGAGACAACCCGAAACTGAACAAATGATCACAGTCTGACCTACAAACCAGAAAGTAACAAACTGACCAGAGAAACAGATCTAGACAACGAGAAACTCGCAAAGTGACCATAGCCTGACCCAGAAACCAGAACCTGACCAGCTGACCACAGTGTGACCACAGTGTGACTTCGAAACCAGAAACTGACCAACTGACCACAGTCTGATCAAGAAACCAGCAACTGACCAATTGACCACAGAATGACCTAGAATCGAAAAATTAACAAAATGAACACAGACTGATCTAACAATCAGCAACTGACCAACTGTCCACAGGTGACCTACCATGTAAAAACTAACCAACTGCCCATAGCCTGACCTAGAACCAGCAACTGACCAACTGAACACAGTCTGACATAGAACTAGCAACTGACCAACGACCCACAGTCTGACGTAGGAACCAGAAACTGACCAACTGACCACAGTCTGAACTAGGAACGAGAAACTGTCCAACTGAGCACAGTCTGACCTAGAAACCTGAGACTGACCAACTGACACAGTCTGACCGAGACACCAGAAATTTACCAACTGACCACATTCTGAACTACGAACCCGAAACTGACCAACTGACCAAAGTCTGACAGAGACAACCCATAACTGACCAACTGACCACAGTCTGACCTAGAAACCAGAAAGTAACAAACTGACCAGAGAAAGAGTCCAAGACAACCAGATACTGACCAACTGACCATGGTCTGACCTAGAAACCAGAAACTGACCAGCTGACCACCGTCTGACCTTGGAAGCAGAAGCTGACCAACTGCCCACAGTCTGACCGCGACAACATGAAACTGACCAACTGCCCAAGTCAACACGAAACTGACCAATGACCACAGTCTGACCTAAAAACCATAAACTGAGCAACTGACCACAATCTGACTTAGCAACCAGCATCTGACCAATTGACCACAGTCTGATGTAGAAACCAGCAACTGACCACAGTCTGACCCAGAAACCCGAAACTGAGCAACTGACCATGATCTGACCTCGAAACCAGAAACTGACCATATGAGCTCAGTCTGGCCGAAAAACAGAAACTGACCAACTGACCACATTCTGTCCTAGAAACCAGAAACTGACCATCTGACCTCAGTCTGACCGAAAAATAGAAACTGACCAACTGACTCTGTCTGACCGAGACAACCAGAAACTGAACAAATGACCACAGTCTGATCGAGAAATCAGAAACTGACCAACTGACAACAGTCTGACCGAGAAACCAGAAACTGACGGAACTGACCACAATCTGACCTCGAAACCAGAGACTGACCAAATGACCACAGTCTGACCTAGCAAACAGAAACTGTCCAACAGGCCATATTCTGACCTCGCAACCAGCAACTGCCCAACTGACCACAATCTGACTGAGACATCGCGAAACGTAGCAACTGACCATCGTCTGACCGAGAAACCAGAAACTGAGCAACTGACCAGAGTTTGACCTGTGGACCAGAAACTGATCAACTGACCAGAGTCTGATCTATAAACCTGATACTGACCAACTGACCACAGTCTGAATTAGGAACCAGAAACTGGCTAACTTACTTCAGTCCAACCTAGAAACCAGATACTGACCAATTGACCAGAGTCTGACCGAGACAACCAGAAACTGAACAAATGACCACAGTCTGATCGAGAAATCAGAAACTGACCAACTGACAACAGTCTGACCGAGAAACCAGAAACTGACGGAACTGACCACAATCTGACCTCGAAACCAGAGACTGACCAAATGACCACAGTCTGACCTAGCAAACAGAAACTGTCCAACAGGCCATATTCTGACCTCGCAACCAGTATCTGACCAACTGACCACAGTCTGAACGAGACAACACGAAATTGACCAACTGACCACAGTCTGACATAGAAACCAGAAACGGACAAACTGACCACAGTCTGACCTAGAAACCAGAAATTGACGAACTGACAACAATCTCACCTAGCAAGCAGCAACGGACCAACTGACCACAATGTGACCGAGACAACCCGAAACTGAAAAAATGATCACAGTCTGACCTACAAACCAGAAAGTAACAAACTGACCAGAGAAACAGACATAGACAACCAGAAACTGGCAAACTGACCATAGTCTGACCCAGAAACCAGAACCTGACCAGCTGACCACAGTGTGACCACAGTCTGACTTAGAAACCAGAAACTGACCAACTGACCACAGTCTGATCAAGAAACCAGCAACTGACCAATTGACCACAGAATGACCTCGAATCGAAAAAGTAACAAACTGAACACAGACTGATCTAACAATCAGTAACTGACCAACTGTCCACAGGTGACCTAGCATGTAAAAATTAACCAACTGCCCATAGCCTGACCTAGAACCAGCAACTGACCAACTGACCACATTCTGACATAGAACTAGCAACTGACCAACGACCCACAGTCTGACGTAGGAACCAGAAACTGACCAACTGACCACAGTCTGAACTAGGAACGAGAAACTGTCCAACTGAGCACAGTCTGACCTAGAAACCTGAGACTGACCAACTGACACAGTCTGACCGAGACACCAGAAATTTACCAACTGACCACATTCTGAACTACGAACCCGAAACTGACCAACTGACCAAAGTCTGACAGAGACAACCCATAACTGACCAACTGACCACAGTCTGACCTAGAAACCAGAAAGTAACAAACTGACCAGAGAAAGAGTCCAAGACAACCAGATACTGACCAACTGACCATGGTCTGACCTAGAAACCAGAAACTGACCAGCTGACCACCGTCTGACCTTGGAAGCAGAAGCTGACCAACTGCCCACAGTCTGACCGCGACAACATGAAACTGACCAACTGCCCAAGTCAACACGAAACTGACCAATGACCACAGTCTGACCTAAAAACCATAAACTGAGCAACTGACCACAATCTGACTTAGCAACCAGCATCTGACCAATTGACCACAGTCTGATGTAGAAACCAGCAACTGACCACAGTCTGACCCAGAAACCCGAAACTGAGCAACTGACCATGATCTGACCTCGAAACCAGAAACTGACCATATGAGCTCAGTCTGGCCGAAAAACAGAAACTGACCAACTGACCACATTCTGTCCTAGAAACCAGAAACTGACCATCTGACCTCAGTCTGACCGAAAAATAGAAACTGACCAACTGACTCTGTCTGACCGAGACAACCAGAAACTGAACAAATGACCACAGTCTGATCGAGAAATCAGAAACTGACCAACTGACAACAGTCTGACCGAGAAACCAGAAACTGACGGAACTGACCACAATCTGACCTCGAAACCAGAGACTGACCAAATGACCACAGTCTGACCTAGCAAACAGAAACTGTCCAACAGGCCATATTCTGACCTCGCAACCAGCAACTGCCCAACTGACCACAATCTGACTGAGACATCGCGAAACGTAGCAACTGACCATCGTCTGACCGAGAAACCAGAAACTGAGCAACTGACCAGAGTTTGACCTGTGGACCAGAAACTGATCAACTGACCAGAGTCTGATCTATAAACCTGATACTGACCAACTGACCACAGTCTGAATTAGGAACCAGAAACTGGCTAACTTACTTCAGTCCAACCTAGAAACCAGATACTGACCAATTGACCAGAGTCTGACCGAGACAACCAGAAACTGAACAAATGACCACAGTCTGATCGAGAAATCAGAAACTGACCAACTGACAACAGTCTGACCGAGAAACCAGAAACTGACGGAACTGACCACAATCTGACCTCGAAACCAGAGACTGACCAAATGACCACAGTCTGACCTAGCAAACAGAAACTGTCCAACAGGCCATATTCTGACCTCGCAACCAGTATCTGACCAACTGACCACAGTCTGAACGAGACAACACGAAATTGACCAACTGACCACAGTCTGACATAGAAACCAGAAACGGACAAACTGACCACAGTCTGACCTAGAAACCAGAAATTGACGAACTGACAACAATCTCACCTAGCAAGCAGCAACGGACCAACTGACCACAATGTGACCGAGACAACCCGAAACTGAAAAAATGATCACAGTCTGACCTACAAACCAGAAAGTAACAAACTGACCAGAGAAACAGACATAGACAACCAGAAACTGGCAAACTGACCATAGTCTGACCCAGAAACCAGAACCTGACCAGCTGACCACAGTGTGACCACAGTCTGACTTAGAAACCAGAAACTGACCAACTGACCACAGTCTGATGAAGAAACCAGCAACTGACCAATTGACCACAGAATGACCTCGAATCGAAAAAGTAACAAACTGAACACAGACTGATCTAACAATCAGTAACTGACCAACTGTCCACAGGTGACCTAGCATGTAAAAATTAACCAACTGCCCATAGCCTGACCTAGAACCAGCAACTGACCAACTGACCACATTCTGACATAGAACTAGCAACTGACCAACTACCCACAGTCTGACCTCGGAACCAGAAACTGACCAACTGACCACAGTCTGAACCAGGAACCAGAAACTGTCCAACTGAGCACAGTCTGACCTCAAAACCTGAAACTGACCAACTGACACAATCTGACCGAGACACCAGAAATTTACCAACTGACCACATTCTTAACTAGGAACCCAAAAGACCAACTGACCAAAGTCTGACAGAGACTACCCGGAACTGACGAACTGACCACAGTCTGACCTAGAAACCAGAAAGTAACAAACTGACTAGAGAAAGAGACCAAGACAAACAGATACTGACCAACTGACCATGGTCTGACCTTGAAACGAGAAACTGACTAGCTGACCACAGTCTGACCTTGGAAGCAGAAACTGACTAACTGCCCACAGTCTGACCGAGACAACATGAAACTGACCAACTGCACAAATCAACACGAAATTGACCAAATGACCACAGTCTGACCTAGAAACTGAGCAACTGACCACAATCTGGCTTAGGATCCAGCATCTGACCAATTGACCACAGTCTGACGTAGAAACCAGCAACTGACCAGCTGACCGCAGTCTGATCTGGAAAGCAGAAACAGAACAACTGACCACAGTCTGAACTAGCAACCAGCAACTGACCAACTGACCACAATCTGACTGAGACATCGCGAAACGTAGCAACTGACCATATTCTGACCTAGAAACCAGAAACTGAGCAACTGACCACAGTCTGACTTCTGGACCAGAAACTGAGCAACTGACCAGAGTCTGATCTATAAAACTGATACGGACCAACTGACCACAGTCTGAGCTAGAAACCGTAACTGACCATCTGATCACAGTCTGAATTAGGAACCAGAAACTGGCTAACTTACTTCAGTCTGACCTAGAAACCAGAAACTGAATAAATGACCACAGTCTGACCGAGAAATCCGAAACTGACCAACTGACAACAGATTGACCGAGAAACCAGAAACTGACGGAACTGACCACAATCTGACCTCGAAACCACAGACTGACCAAATGACCACAGTCTGACCTAGCAAACAGAAACTGTCCAACAGGCCATATTCTGACCTCGCAACCAGTATCTGACCAACTGACCACAGTCTGAACGAGACAACACGAAATTGACCAACTGATCACATTCTGACATAGAAACCAGAAACGGACCAACTGACCACAGTCTGACCTAGAAACCAGAAAATGACGAATTGACAACAATCTCACCGAGCAAGCAGCAACGGACCAACTGACCACAGTGTGACCGAGACAACCCGAAACTGAACAAATGATCACAGTCTGACCCAGAAACCAGAAAGTAACAAACTGACCAGAGAAACAGACCTAAACAACCATAAACTGGCAAACTGACCATAGTCTGACCCAGAAACCAGAACCTGACCAGCTGACCACAGTGCCACCACAGTCTGACTTAGAAACCAGAAACTGACCAACTGACCACAGTCTGATCAAGAAACCAGCAACTGACCAATTGACCACAGAATGACCTCGAATCGAAAAAGTAACAAACTGAACACAGACTGATCTAACAATCCGCAACTGACCAACTGTCCACAGGTGAACTACCATGCAAAAATTCACCAACTGCCCATAGCCTGACCTAGAACCCGCAACTGACCAACTGACCACAGTCTGACCTCGAAACCTGAAACTGACCAATTGACACAGTCTGACCTAGACACCAGAAATTTACCAACTGACCACATTCTGAACTAGGAACCCGAAACTGACCAACTGACCAAAGTCTGACAGAGACAACCCGTAACTGACGAACTGACCACAGTCTGACCTAGAAACCAGAAAGTAACAAACTGACCAGAGAAAGAGACCAAGACAACCAGATACTGACCAACTGACCATGGTCTGACCTAGAAACCAGAAACTGACCAGCTGACCACAGTCTGACCTTGGAAGTAGAAACTGACCAACTGCCCACAGTCTGAACGAGACAACATGAAACTGACCAACTGCCCAAGTCAACACGAAACTGACCAAATGACCACAGTCTGACCTACAAACCATAAACTGAGCAACTGACCACAATCTGGCTTACGAAGCAGCATCTGACAAATTGACCACAGTCTGACGTAGATACCAGCAACTGACCACAGTCTGACCTAGAAACCCGAAACTGAGCAACTGACAACGATCTGACCTCGAAACCAGAAACTGACCCTCTGACCTCAGTCTGGCCTAAAAAGAGAAACTGACCAACTGACCACATTATGAACTAGAAACCAGAAACTGACCATCTGACCTCAGTCTGACCTAAAAATAGAAACTGACCAACTGACTCTGTCTGACCTAGGAAAAAGAAGCTGACCAACTGACCACAGTCTGAACTAGAAAGCAGAAACTGATCAACTGACCACAGTCTGACCTAGCAACCAGAAACTGACCAACTGACCACAGTCTGATCAAGAAACCAGCAACTGACCAATTGACCACAGAATGACCTCGAATCGAAAAAGTAACAAACTGAACACAGACTGATCTAACAATCCGCAACTGACCAACTGTCCACAGGTGATCTACCATGCAAAAATTCACCAACTGCCCATAGCCTGACCTAGAACCCGCAACTGACCAACTGACCACAGTCTGACCTCGAAACCTGAAACTGACCAATTGACACAGTCTGACCTAGACACCAGAAATTTACCAACTGACCACATTCTGAACTAGGAACCCGAAACTGACCAACTGACCAAAGTCTGACAGAGACAACCCGTAACTGACGAACTGACCACAGTCTGACCTAGAAACCAGAAAGTAACAAACTGACCAGAGAAAGAGACCAAGACAACCAGATACTGACCAACTGACCATGGTCTGACCTAGAAACCAGAAACTGACCAGCTGACCACAGTCTGACCTTGGAAGTAGAAACTGACCAACTGCCCACAGTCTGAACGAGACAACATGAAACTGACCAACTGCCCAAGTCAACACGAAACTGACCAAATGACCACAGTCTGACCTATAAACCATAAACTGAGCAACTGACCACAATCTGGCTTACGAAGCAGCATCTGACAAATTGACCACAGTCTGACGTAGATACCAGCAACTGACCACAGTCTGACCTAGAAACCCGAAACTGAGCAACTGACAACGATCTGACCTCGAAACCAGAAACTGACCCTCTGACCTCAGTCTGGCCTAAAAAGAGAAACTGACCAACTGACCACATTATGAACTAGAAACCAGAAACTGACCATCTGACCTCAGTCTGACCTAAAAATAGAAACTGACCAACTGACTCTGTCTGACCTAGGAAAAAGAAGCTGACCAACTGACCACAGTCTGAACTAGAAAGCAGAAACTGATCAACTGACCACAGTCTGACCTAGCAACCAGAAACTGACCAACTGACCACAGTCTGATCAAGAAACCAGCAACTGACCAATTGACCACAGAATGACCTCGAATCGAAAAAGTAACAAACTGAACACAGACTGATCTAACAATCCGCAACTGACCAACTGTCCACAGGTGATCTACCATGCAAAAATTCACCAACTGCCCATAGCCTGAACTAGAACCAGCAACTGACCAACTGACCACAGTCTGACCTCGAAACCTGAAACTGACCAATTGACACAGTCTGACCTAGACACCAGAAATTTACCAACTGACCACATTCTGAACTAGGAACCCGAAAATGACCAACTGACCAAAGTCTGACAGAGACAACCTGTAACTTACGAACTGACCACAGTCTGACCTAGAAACCAGAAAGTAACAAACTGACCAGAGAAAGAGACCAAGACAACCAGATACTGACCAACTGACCATGGTCTGACCTAGAAACCAGAAACTGACCAGCTGACCACAGTCTGACCTTGGAAGTAGAAACTGACCAACTGCCCACAGTCTGAACGAGACAACATGAAACTGACCAACTGCCCAAGTCAACACGAAACTGACCAAATGACCACAGTCTGACCGAGCAACCATAAACTGAGCAACTGACCACAATCTGGCTTACGAAGCAGCATCTGACAAATTGACCACAGTCTGACGTAGATACCAGCAACTGACCACAGTCTGACCTAGAAACCCGAAACAGAGCAACTTACAACGATCTGACCTCGAAACCAGAAACTGACCCTCTGACCTCAGTCTGGCCTAAAAAGAGAAACTGACCAACTGACCACATTATGAACTAGAAACCAGAAACTGACCATCTGACCTCAGTCTGACCTAAAAATAGAAACTGACCAACTGACTCTGTCTGACCTAGGAAAAAGAAGCTGACCAACTGACCACAGTCTGAACTAGAAAGCAGAAACTGATCAACTGACCACAGTCTGACCTAGCAACCAGCAACTGACCAACTGACTACAATCTGACTGAGACATCGTGAAACATAGCAACTGACCATAATCTGACCGAGATACCAGAAACTGAGCAACTGACCACAGTCTGACCTCAGGACCAGAAACTGAGCGACTGACCAGAGTCTGATCTATAAATCTGATACTGACCAACAGACCACAGTCTGAGCTCGAAACCGTTCATGATCATCTGATCACAGTCTGAATTAGGAACCAGAAACTGTCCAACTTACTTCAGTCTGACCTAGAAACCAGAAACTGACCAATGACCAGAGTCTAACCGTGACAACCAGAAACTGAACAAATGACCACAGTCTGACCGAGACAATCCGAAACTGACCAACTGACAACAGTCTAACCGAGAAACCAGAAACTGACGGAATTGACCACAATCTGACCTCGAAACCAGAGACTGACCAAATGAACACAGTCTGACCTAGCAAACAGAAACTGTCCAACAGGCCATATTCTTACCTCAAATCCAGTATCTGACCAACTGACCACAGTCTGAACGAGACAACACGAAATTGACCAACTGACCAAAGTCTGACCAAGAAACCAGAAACTGACCAACTGACCACAGTCTGAAATAGGAACCAGAAACTGACCAACTGATCACAGTCTGACCTAAAAACCAGAAACTGACCAGCTGAGCACAGTCTGACCTTGGAAGCAGAAACTGACCAACTGCCCACAGTCTGACCGAGACAACATGAAACTGACCAACTGCCCAAGTCAAAATGAAACTGACCAAATGACCACAGTCATACCTAGAAACCATAAACTGAGCAACTGGCCACAATCTGACTTAGCAACCAGCATCTGACCAATTGACCACAGTCAGACGTAGAAACCAGCAACTGAACAAAGTCTGACCTAAAAACACGAAACTGAGCAACTGACCACGATCTGACCTCGAAACCAGAAACTGGCAAACTGACCATAGTCTGACCTAGAAACCAGAACCTGACCAGCTGACCACAGTTTGACCACAGTCTAACTTAGAAACCAGAAACTGACCAACTGAACACAGACTGATCTAACAATCAGCAACTGACCAACTGTCCACAGGTGACCTACCATGTAAAACTAACCAACTGCCCATAGCCTGACCTAGAACCAGCAACTGACCAACTGACCACAGTCTGACATCGAACTAGCAACTGACCAACTACCCACAGTCTGACGTAGGAACCAGAAACTGACCAACTGACCACAGTCTGAACTAGGACCAGAAACTGTCCAACTGAGAACAGTCTGACCTCGAAACCTGAAACTGACCAACTGACACAGTCTGACCTAGACACCAGAAATTTACCAACTGACCACATTCTGAACTAGGAACCCGAAACTGACCAACTGACCAAAGACTGACAGAGACAACCCGTAACTGACGAACTGACCACAGTCTGACCTTGAAACCAGAAAGTAACAAACTGACCAGAGAAAGAGACCAAGACAACCAGAAACTGACCAACTGACCATGGTCTGACCTAGAAACCAGATACTGACAAGCTGACCACAGTCTGACCTTCGAAGCAGAAACTGACCAACTGCCCAAAGTCTGACCGAGACAACATGAAACTGACCAACTGCCCAAGTCAACACAAAACTGAGCTAATGACCATAGTCTGACCTAGAAACCATAAACTGAGCAACTGACCACAATCTGACTTAGCAACCAGCATCTGACCAATTGACCACATTCAGACGTAGAAACCAGCAACTGACCAAAGTCTGACCTAGAAACCCGAAACTGAGCAACTGACCACGATCTGACCTCGAAACCAGAAACTGACCATCTGACCTCAGTCTGGCCTGAAAACAGAAACTGACCAACTGACTCTGTCTGACATTGGATAAAGAAGCTGACCAACTGACCACAGTCTGAACTAGATTCCAGAAACTGATCAACTGACCACAGTCTGACCTAACAACCAGCAACTGACCGAGACAATCCGAAACTGACCAACTGACAACAGTCTGACCGAGAAACCAGAAACTGACGGAACTGACCACAATCTGACGTCGAAAACAGAGACTGACCAAATGAACACAGTCTGATCTAGGAAACAGAAACTGTCCAACAGGCCATATTCTGACCTCACAACCAGTATCTGACCAACTGATCACAATCTGAACGAGACAACACGAAATTGACCAACTGACCACAGCCTGACAGAGAAACCATAAACTGACCAACGGATCACAGTCTGACCTAGAAACCAGAAACTGACCAACGGACCACAGTCTGACCAAGAAACCAGAAACTGACAAACTGACCACAGCCTGACCTATAAACCAGCAAGTAAACAACTGCCCACAGTCTTTCCAAGCAAACCAATGACTGACCAACTGACCACAGTCTGACCCAGAAACCAGGAACTGACCAACTGACCACAGTCTGACCCAGACAACCCGAAACTGAGCAACTGACCACAATCTGACCTAGAAACCAGGAACTGACAACTGGCCACAGTCTGGCCTAGAAAACAGAAACTGACCAACTGACCACAGTGTGAGCTAGAAACCAGAAACTGAACAACTGACCACAGTCTGACATAGAAACCAGAAACGGACCAACTGACCACATGCTGACCTAGACACCCGAAACTGACCAACTGACCAAAGTCAGACAGAGACAACCCTAAACTACCAACTGACCACAGTCTGACATAGAAACCAGAAACTGATCAACTGACCACAGTCTGACTCAGAAACCAGAAACTGATCAACTGACCACAGTCTGACCGAGCAACAAGCAACTGACCTACTGACCACAGGATGACCTAGCACACAAAAAGTTGCAAACTTACCAGAGAAATAGACCTCGACAACCAGAAACTGACCAACTGCCCACAGTCTGACCACAGTCTAACCGAGAAACCAGAAACTGACCAACTGACCACAGTCTGACCGAGACAACATGAAACTGACCAACTGACCAAGACGACACGAAACAGACCAAATGACCACAGTCTGACCTAGAAACCATAAACTGAGCAACTGACCACAGTCTGACCTAGAAACCAGAAACTGACCAAATGCCCACAGTCTGAGCTAGAAACCAGAAACTGAACAACTGATCACAATCTGACCTAGAAACCATAAACGGACCAACTGACCACATGCTGACCTAGACACCCGATACTGATCAACTGACCAAAGTCTGACAGAGACAACCCTAAACTAATCAACTGACCATAGTCTGACCTGGAAACCAGAAACTGATCAACTGACCACAATCTGACCTAGAAACCAGAAACTCATCAACTGACGACAGTCTGACCGAGCAAGAAGCAACTGACCAACTGAGCACAGGATAGCCTAGCAAACAAAAAGTAACAAACTTACCAGAGAAACAGATCTAGACATCCAGAAACTAACCAACGGACCACAGTCTGATCTAGAAACCAGAAACAGTCCAACTGACCACAGTCTGACCACAGTCTGACCTAGAAATCTGAAACAGACCAACTGCCCACAGTCTGACCGAGACAACATGAAACTGACCAACTGACCAAGACAACACGAAACTGACCAAATAACCTCTGTCTGATCGAGAAAACAGAAACTGAGCAACTGGCCACAACCTGACCTGGAAACCAGAAATTGACCAAATGAACAAAGTCTGTCCTAGCAACCACAAACTGACCAACAGGCCACAGTCTGATCTAGCAACCAGTATCTGACCAACTGACCACAGGCTGACGTAGAAACCAGCAACTGACCAACTGACCACAGTCTGACATAGAAACCAGAAACTGACAAACTGACCACAGTCTGTCGTAGAAACCCGAAACTGACCAACTGACCACAATCTGACATCGAAACCAGAAAGTGTCCAACTGACCACATTCTTCACTCGAAACCAGAAACTGAGCAAATGACCACATTGAGAGCTCGAAACCAGAAACTGACCATCTGACCTCAGTCTGACCTAGAAACCACAACCTGTCCAACTACCCACAGTCTGTACTAGAAACCAGAAAATGAGCAACGGACCAGAGTCTGACCGAGAAAACAGAAACTGACCAACTGACCACAGTCTGACCTAGGAACAAGAAACTGACCAACTGACCACAGTCTGACCAAGGCAACATGAAACTGACCAACTGACCACAGTCTGATCTAGAAACCAGAAACTGACCAAATGACCACAGTCTGACCTAGAAACCAGAAACTGACCAACTGACCACAGACTGATCTAGAAAGCAGAAACTGACCAACTGACCACAGTCTGACCTAGCAACCAGCAACTGACCAACTGACTACAATCTGACTGAGACAACGCGAAACATAGCAACTGACCACAGTCTGACCTGGAAAACAGAAACTTACCAACTGAACTCAGTCTGATCGAGAAACCCGAAACTGAGCAACTGATCACAGTCTGACCTAGAAAGCTGATAGTGACCAACTGACCACAGTCTGAGCTAGAAACCTTAACTGACCAACTGATCAGAGTCTGACTTCGGAACCAGAAACTGACCAACTGACCACAGGCTGACCGAGACTACCCGAAACTGTCCAACTGACCACACTCTCAACGAGAAACCAGAAACTGACGGAACTGAGTACAGTCTGATAAAGAAACCAGCAACTGACCAATTGACTACAGGATGACCTCGCAACCAAAATTAACAAACTGAACACAGACTGATCTACCATCCGGCAACTGACCAACTGTTCACAGACTGACCTAGAACCAGCAACTGACCAAATGCCCACAGTCTGACCTAGAAACCAGAAACTGAGCAACTGACCACAGTCTGACGTAGGAACCAGAAACTGACCAACTGAGCACAGTCTGACCTAGCAACCAGCAACTTACCAACTGACCACGGTCTGGCCGAGACAACCTGAAACTGGCCAACTGACCACAGTCTTACCGAGACAACCAGAAACTGAGAAACTGACCACAGCATGTCCTATAAACCAGAAATTGACTAACTGACTAGAATCTCACCTAGCAACCAGCAACTGACCAACTGACCACAGTGTGACCGATACAACCCGAAACTGACCAAATGATCAAAGTCTGAACTAGCAACCAGCAACTGACCAACTGAGCACAATCTGACTGAGACATCGCGAAATATAGCAACTGACCATAGTCTGACCTAGAAACCAGAAACTGAGCAACTGACCAGAGTCTGATCTATAAACCTGATACTGAACAACTGACCACAGTCTGAGCTAGAAATCATAACTGACCATCTGATCACAGTCTGAATTAGGAACCAGAAACTGGCCAACTGACTTCAGTCTGACCTAGAAACCAGAAACTGACCAAGTGTCCAGAGTCTGACCGAGACAACCAGAAACTGACCAACTGACCACAGTCTGACCTAGAAACGAAAACCTGTCCAACTACCCACAGTCTGTACTAGAAACCAGAAACTGACAAAGGGACCAAAGTCTGACCGAGAAAACAGAAACTGACCAACTGACCACAGTCTGATCTTGAAATCAGAAACTGACCAACTGACCACAGTCTGACCTAGAAACCAGAAACTGACCAACTGTCCACAGACTGATCTAGAAAGCAGAAACTGACCAACTGACCACAGTCTGACCTAGCAACCAGCAACTGACCAACTGACCACAATCTGACTGAGACAACGCGAAACATAGCAACTGAACACAGTCTGACCTGGAAACCAGAAACTTACCAACTGACCTCAGTCTGATCTAGAAACCCGAAACACAGCAACTGATCAAAGTCTGACCTAGAAAGCTGATAGTGACCAATTGACCACAGTCTGAGCTAGAAACCTGAACTGACCAACTGATCAGAGTCTGATTTCGGAACCAGAATCTGACCAACTGACCACAGTCTGACCGAGACTACCCGAAACTGACCAACTGACAACACTCTGAACGAGAAACCAGAAACTGACGGAACTGACTAAAGTCTGATAAAGAAACCAGCAACTGACCAATTGACCACAGGATGAACTCGCAACCAAAATTAACAAACTGAACACAGACTGATCTATCAGCCGACAACTGACCAACTCTCCACAGACTGATCTAGAACCAGCAACTGACCAAATGCCCACAGTCTGACCTTGAATCCAGAAACTGAGCAACTGACCACAGTCTGACCTAGGAACCAGAAACTGACCAACTGAGCACAGTCTGACCTAGGAATCAGAAACTGACCAACTGAGCACAGTCTGACCTAGCAACCAGCAACTTACCAACTGACCACAGTCTGGCCGAGACAACCTGATACTGGCCAACTGATCACAGTCTTACCGAGACAACCAGAAACTGAGAAACTGACCACAACATGACCTATAAACCAGAAATTGACTAACTGACTACAATCTCACCATGCAACCAGGAACTGAACAAACTGACCACAGTGTGACCGAGACAATCCGAAACTGACCAAATGATCACAGTCTTACCTAGCAACCAGCAACTGACCAACTGAGCACAATCTGACTGAGACATCGCCAAACATAGCAACTGACCATAGTCTGACCTAGAAACCAGAAACTGAGCAACTGACCACAGTCTGACCACAGGACCAGAAACTGAGCAACTGACCAGAGTCTGATCTATAAACCTGATACTGACCAACGGACCACAGTCTGAGCTAGAAACCGTAACTGACAATTTGATCACAGTCTGAATTAGGAACCAGAAACTGGCCAACTGACTTCAGTCTGACATAGAAACCAGAAACTGACCAAGTGTCCAGAGTCTGACCGAGACAAATAGAAACTGAACAACTGACCACAGTAGACCGAGACAATCCGAAACTGACCAACTGACAACAGTCTGACCGAGAAACGAGAAACTGACGGAACTGTCCAAAATCTTACCTCGAAACCAGAGACTGACCAAATGACCACAGTCTGACCTAGCAAACAAAAACTGTCCAACAGGCCACATTCTGACATCGAAACCAGAAACTGTCCAACTGACCACAGTCTGAAAGAGACAACACGAAATTGACCAACTGACCACAGTCTGACCGAGAAACCAGAAACGGACCAACTGACCACAGTCTGACCTAGAAACCAGAAACTAACCAACTGACACAGTCTGACCAAGAATCCAGAAACTGACCAACTGACCACAGTCTGAACTACGAACCAGAAACTGACCAGCTGATCACAGTCTGACCTCGAAACCAGAAATTTACCAACTGACCACAGTCTGACCTATAAACCAGCAAGTAACCAACTGCCGACAGTCGTTCCTAGCAAACCAATGACTGACCAACTGACCACAATCTGACCCAGAAACCGGGAACTGACCAACTGACCAAAGTCTGACCTAGACAACCCGAAACTGAGCAACTGACCACAATCTGACCTAGAAACCAGAAACTGACCAACTGATCACAGTCTGACCTAGACAACCTGAGACTGAGCAACTGACCACAATCTGACCGCGAAACCAGAAACTGTCCAACTGACCATAGTCTGACATAGACACCCGAAACTGACCAACTGACCAAAGTCTGACAGTGACAACCCTAAACTGACGAACTGACCACAGTCTGACATAGAGACCAGTAACTGACCAACTGACCATAGTCTGCCATAGAACTAGCAACTGACCAACTACCCACAGTCTGACCTAGGAACCGAAACTGACCAACTGAAAACAGTCTCAACTAGGAACCAGAACCTGTCCAACTGAGCACAGTCTGACCTAGAAACCTGAAACTGACCAACTGACACATTCTGACCTAGACACCAGATATTTACCAACTAATCACATTCTGAACTCGGAACCCGAAACTGACCAACTGACCAAAGTCTGACAGAGACAACCCGTAACTGACCAACTGACCACAGTCTTACCGAGACAAGCAGAAACTGAGAAACTGATGAGAGCATGATCTATAAACCAGAAATTGACTAACTGACAACAATCTCACCTAGCAACCAGCAACTGACCAACTGACCACAGTGTGACTGAAACAACCCGAAATTGACCAAATGATCACAGTCTGACTTAGCAACCAGCAACTGACCAACTGAGCACAATCTGACTGAGACATCGCGAAACATAGCAACTGACCATAGTCTGAGCTAGAAACCAGAAACTGAGCAACTGACCACAGTCTGACCTCAGGACCAGAAACTGAGCAACTTACCAGAGTCTGATCTTTAGACCTGATACTGACAAACTGACCACAGTCTGAGCTAGAAACCGTAACTGACCATCAGATCACAGTCTGAATTAGGAACCAGAAACTGACCAAGTGTCCAGAGTCTGACCGAGACAACCAGAAACTGGACAACTGACCACAAACTGACAGAGACAATCCGAAACTGACCAACTGACAACAGTTTGACCGAGAAACGAGAAACTGACGGAACTGACCACAATCTGACCTCGAAACCAGAGACTGACCAAATGACCAGAGTCTGACCTAGCAAACAAAAACTGTCCAACAGGCCACATTCTGACCTCGCAACCAGTATCTGACCAACTGACCACAGTCTGACATAGAAACCAGCAACTGACCAACTGAACACAGTCTGACCTAGAAACCTGAACTGCCCAACTGATCAGAGTCTGATTTCGGAACCAGAATCTGACCAACTGACCACAGTCTGACCGAGACTACCCGAAACTGACCAACTGACAACACTCTGAACGAGAAACCAGAAACTGACGGAACTGACAAAAGTCTGATAAAGAAACCAGCAACTGACCAATTGACCACAGGATAACCTCGCAACCAAAATTAACAAACTGAACACAGACTGATCTATTAGCCGACAACTGACCAACTCTCCACAGACTGATCTAGAACCAGCAACTGACCAAATGCCCACAGTCTGACCTAGAAACCAGAAACTGAGCAACTGACCACAGTCTGACCTAGGAACCAGAAACTGACCAACTGAGCACAGTCTGACCTAGGAATCAGAAACTGACCAACTGAGCACAGTCTGACCTAGCAACCAGCAACTTACCAACTGACCACAGTCTGGCCGAGACAACCTGATAATGGCCAACTGATCACAGTCTTACCGAGACAACCAGAAACTGAGAAACTGACCACAGCATGACCTATAAACCAGAAATTGACTAACTGACTACAATCTCACCATGCAACCAGGAAATGAACAAACTGACCACAGTGTGACCGAGACAACCCGAAACTGACCAAATGATCACAGTCTTACCTAGCAACCAGCAACTGACCAACTGAGCACAATCTGACTGAGACATCGCCAAACATAGCAACTGACCATAGTCTGACCTAGAAACCAGAAACTGAGCAACTGACCACAGTCTGACCACAGGACCAGAAACTGAGCAACTGACCAGAGTCTGATCTATACACCTGATACTGACCAACGGACCACAGTCTGAGCTAGAAACCGTAACTGACAATTTGATCACAGTCTGAATTAGGAACCAGAAACTGGCCAACTGACTTCAGTCTGACCGAGAAACCAGAAACTGACCAAGTGTTCAGAGTCTGACCGAGACAAATACAAACTGAACAACTGACCACAGTCTGACCGAGACAATCCGAAACTGACCAACTGACAACAGTCTGACCGAGAAACGAGAAACTGACGGAACTGTCCAAAATCTTACCTCGAAACCAGAGACTGACCAAATGACCACAGTCTGACCTAGCAAACAAAAACTGTCCAACAGGCCACATTCTGACATCGAAACCAGAAACTGTCCAACTGACCACAGTCTGAAAGAGACAACACGAAATTGACCAACTGACCACAGTCTGACCGAGAAACCAGAAACGGACCAACTGACCACAGCCTGACCTAGAAACCAGAAACTAACCAACTGACACAGTCTGACCTGGAAACCAGAAACTAACCAATGGACCACAGTCTGACCAAGAAACCAGAAACTGACCAACTGACCACAGTCTGAACTAAGAACCAGAAACTGACCAGCTGATCACAGTCTGACCTCGAAACCAGAAATTTACCAACTGACCACAGTCTGACCTATAAACCAGCAAGTAACCAACTGCCGACAGTCGTTCCTAGCAAACCAATGACTGACCAACTGACCACAATCTGACCCAGAAACCGGGAACTGACCAACTGACCAAAGTCTGACCTAGACAACCCGAAACTGAGCAACTGACCACAATCTGACCTAGAAACCAGAAACTGACCAACTGATCACAGTCTGACCTAGACAACCTGAGACTGAGCAACTGACCACAATCTGACCGCGAAACCAGAATCTGTCCAACTGACCATAGTCTGACATAGACACCCGAAACTGACCAACTGACCAAAGTCTGACAGAGACAACCCTAAACTGACTAACTGACCACAGTCTGACATAGAGACCAGTAACTGACCAACTGACCATAGTCTGCCATAGAACTAGCAACTGACCAACTACCCACAGTCTGACCGAGGAACCGAAACTGACCAACTGAAAACAGTCTCAACTAGGAACCAGAACCTGTCCAACTGAGCACAGTCTGACCTAGAAACCTGAAACTGACCAACTGACACAGTCTGACCTAGACACCAGAAATTTACCAACTGACCACATTCTGAACTAGGAACCCGAAACTGACCAACTGACCAAAGTCTGACAGAGACAACCCGTAACTGACCAACTGACCACAGTCTTACCGAGACAAGCAGAAACTGAGAAACTGACCAGAGCATGATCTATAAACCAGAAATTGACTAACTGACAACAATCTCACCTAGCAACCAGCAACTGACCAACTGGCCACAGTGTGACTGAAACAACCCGAAACTGACCAAATGATCACAGTCTGACTTAGCAACCAGCAACTGACCAACTGAGCACAATCTGACTGAGACATCGCGAAACATAGCAACTGACCATAGTCTGAGCTAGAAACCAGAAACTGAGCAACTGACCACAGTCTGACCTCAGGACCAGAAACTGAGCAACTTACCAGAGTCTGATCTTTAGACCTGATACTGACAAACTGACCACAGTCTGAGCTAGAAACCATAACTGACCATCAGATCACAGTCTGAATTAGGAACCAGAAACTGACCAAGTGTCCAGAGTCTGACCGAGACAACCAGAAACTGGACAACTGACCACAATCTGACCGATACAATCCGAAACTGACCAACTGACAACAGTTTGACCGAGAAACGAGAAACTGACGGAACTGACCACAATCTGAACTCGAAACCAGAGACTGACCAAATGACCAGAGTCTGACCTAGCAAACAAAAACTGTCCAACAGGCCACATTCTGACCTCGCAACCAGTATCTGACCAACTGACCACAGTCTGACATAGAAACCAGCAACTGACCAACTGACCACAGTCTGACCTAGAAAACAGCAACTGACCAACTGACCACAGTCTGACCTCGAAACCAGAAACTGTCCAACTGACCACAGTCTGAACGAGACAACACGAAATTGAACAACTGACCACAGTCTGACATAGAAACCAGAAACGGACCAACTGACCACAGTCTGACCTAGAAACCAGAAACTAACCAACGGACCACAGTCTGACCTAGAAACCAGAAACTAACCAACGGACCACAGTCTGACCAAGAAACAAGAAACTGACCAACTGACCACAGTCTGAACTAGAAACCAGGAACTGACCAACTGACAACAGTCTGACCTAGACAACCCGAAACTGAGCAACTGACCACAATCTGACCTAGAAACCAGGAACTGACCAACTGACCACAGTCTGACGTAGACAACCCGAAACTGAGCAACTGACCACAATCTGACCTAGACAACCCGAAACTGACCAACTGAACACATGCTGACCTAGATACCCGAAACTGACCAAATGACCAAACTCTGACAGAGACAACACTAAACTGACTAACTGACCACAGTCTGACATAGAGACCAGTAACTGATCAACTGACCACAGTCTGACTCAGAAACCAGAAACTCATCAACTGACCACTGTCTGACCGAGCAACAAGCAACTGACCACAGGATGGCCTAGCACACAACAAGTAACAAACATACCAGAGAAAAAGACCTAGACAACCAGAAATTGACCAACTGACCACAGCCTGACGGAAAAACCAGAAACAGACCAACTGACCACAGTCTGAACACAGTCTAACCGAGAAACCAGCAACTTACCAGCTGCCCACAGTCTGACAGAGACAACATGAAACTGACCAACTGACCAAGACAACCAGAATCAGAGCAACTGACAACAGTCTGACCTAGAAACCAGAAACTGACCAACTGCCCACAGTCTGAGCTAGAAAACAGAAACTGAACAACTGACCACAATCTGACCTAGAAACCAGAAACGGACCAACTGACCACATGCTGACCTAGACACCCGAAACTGACCAACTGACCAAAGTCTGACAGAGACAACCCTAAACTGAACAACTGACCACAGTCTGACCTGGAAACCAGAAACTGATCAACTGACCACAGTTTGACTGAGCAACAAGCAACTCACCAACTGAGCACAGGATGACCTCGCAAACAAAAAGTAACAAACTTACCAGAGAAACAGATCTAGACATCCAGAAACTGACCAACTGACCACAGTCTGACCGAGAAACCAGAAACAGACCAAGTGACCACAGTCTGACCATAGTCTGACCGAGAAATCAGAAACTGACCAACTGCCCACAGTCTGATCGAGCCAACATGAAACTGATCAAATGACCATGACAACACGAAACTGACCAAATGACCTCTATCTGACCTCGAAACCAGAAACTGAGCAACTGACCACAATCTGACCTCGAAACCAGAAACTGACCAAATTACCACAGTCTGACCTAGCAACCACAAACTGACCAACAGGTCACAGTCTGACTTAGCAACCAGTATCTGACCAACTGACCACAGTCTGACGTAGAAACCAGCTATTGACCAACTGACCACATTCTGACCTAGGAAGCAGAAACTGACCAAATAACCACAGTCTGTCGTAGAATCCCGAAACTGACCAACTGACCACAATCTGACCTGGAAACCAGAATCTGTCCAACTGACCACATTCTGAGCTAGAAACGAGAAACTGAACATCTGACCTCAGTCTGATATAAGAACTGAAACTGACCAAGTGACCACATTCTAACCGAGGCAACATGAAACTGACCAACTGACCACAGTCTGATCTAGAAACCAGAAACTGACGAACCGACCTCAGACTGATCTAGATTGCAGAAACTGACCTGCTGACCACAGTCTGATCTAGCAATCAGCAACTGACCAACTGACCACAATCTGACCGAGACATTCCAAAACTGACCAACTGACCACAGTCTGATCTAGAAACCAGAAACTGACCAACTGACCACAGACTGATATAGAAAGCAGAAACTGACCACAGTCTGACCTAGCAACCAGCAACTGACCAACTGGCCACAATCTGACTGAGACAAAGCGAAACATAGCAACTGACCCCAGTCTGATCGAGAAACCAGAAACTGACCAACTGACTTCAGTCTGAACGAGAAAGCAGAAACTGACCAACTGACCAGAGTCGGACGGAGACAACCAGAAACTAACCAACTGACCACAGTCTGACCGAGACATCCCGAAACTGACCAACTGACCACAGTCTGCGCTAGAAACCTTAACTGACCAACTGATCACAATCTGTATTAGGAACCAGAAACTGACCAACTGACTTCAGTCTGAACTAGAAAGCAGAAACTGACCAACTGAGCAGTGTCGGACGGAGACAACCAGAAACTGACCAACTGACCACAGACTGACCGAGACAACCCGAAACTGACCAACTGACCACAGTCTAATCAAGTAACCAGCCACTGACCAATTGACCACAGGATGACCTTGCAACCAAAAAGTAACAAATTGAACACAGACTGGTCTAGCAACCGGCAACTGACCAACTGTCCGCAGACTGACCTAGAACCAGCATCTGACCAATTGCCCAGAATCTGACCTTGAAACCAGAAACTGACCAACTGAGCACAGTCTGACCTAGCAACCTGCAAATTACCAACTGACCACAGTCTGACCGAGACAACCTGAAACTGACCAACTGACAACAGTCTTACCGAGACAACAAGAAACTGAGAAACTGACTACTGTCTGACATATAAACCAGAAATTGACGAACTGACAACAATCTCACGTAGCAAGCAGCGACGGACCAACTGACCACAGTGTGAACGAGACAACCCGAAACTGAACAAATGATCACAGACTGACCTACAAACCAGAAAGTAACAAACTGACCAGAGAAACAGACCTAGACAACCAGAAACTGGCAAACTGACCATAGTCTGACCTAGAAACCAGAATCTGACCAGCTGACCACAGTGTGACCAGAGTCTGACTTAGAAACCAGAAACTGACCAGCTGACCACTGACCAACAGACTGTGGTCAGTCTGATCAAGAAACCAGCAACTGACCAATTGACCACAGAATGACCTAGAATCGAAAAAGTAACAAACTGAACACAGACTGATCTAACAATCAGCAACTGACCAACTGTCCACAGGTGACCTACCATGTAAAAACTAACCAACTGCCCATAGCCTGACCTAGAACCAGCAACTGACCAACTGACCACAGTCTGACATAGAACTAGCAACTGACCAACTACCCAGAGTCTGACCTAGGAACCAGAAACTAACCAACTGACCACAGTCTGAACTAGGAACCAGAAACTGTCCAACTAAGCACATGCTGACCAAGAAACCTGAAACTGACCAAACAGAAACAGTCTGACCGAGACACCAGAAATTTACCAACTGACCACATTCTGAACTAGGATCCCGAAACTGACCAACTGACCAAAGTCTCACAGAGACAATCCGTAACTGACCAACTGACCACTGTCTGACCTAGAAACTAGAAAATAACAAACTGACCAGAAAAAGAGACCAAGACAACCAGATACTGACCAACTGACCATGGTCTGACCTAGAAACATGAAACTGACCAGCTGACCACAGTCTGACCTTGGAAGCAGAAACTGACCAACTGCCCACAGTCTGACCAAGTC
Source organism: Pristiophorus japonicus (assembly GCF_044704955.1). NCBI lineage: Eukaryota > Metazoa > Chordata > Chondrichthyes > Pristiophoridae > Pristiophorus > Pristiophorus japonicus. The sequence continues at coordinate 1,704,843 of NW_027254572.1, read as the reverse complement.
AACACGAAATTGACCAAATGACCACAGTCTGACCTAGAATCCATAAACTGAGCAACTGACCACAATCTGACTTCGCAACCAGCATCTGACCAATTGACCACAGTCTGATGTAGAAACCAGCAACTGACCACAGTCTGACCTAGAAACCCGAAACTGAGGAACTGACGACTATCTGACCTTGAAACCAGAAACTGACCATCTGACCTCAGTCTGGCCTAAAAACAGAAACTGACCAACTGACTCTGTCTGTCCTAGGAAAAAGAAGCTGACCAACTGACCACAGTCTGAACTACAAACCAGAAACTGACCATCTGTCCTCAGTCTGACCTAAAAATAGAAACTGACCAACTGACTCTGTCTGACCTAGGAAAAAGAAGCTGACCAACTGACCACAGTCTGAACTATAATCCAGAAACTGACCAACTGACCACAGTCTGATCTTGAAAGCAGAAACTGATCGACTGACCACAGTCTGGCTGAGACAACCTGAAACTGGCCAACTGACCACAGTCTTACCGAGACAACCAAAAACTGAGAAACTGACCACAGCATGACCTATAAACCAGAAATTGACGAACTGACTACAATCTCACCGAGCAACCAGCAACTGACCAACTGACCACAGTGTGACCGAGACAACCCGAAACTGACCAAATGATCACAGTCTGACCGAGCAACCAGCAACTGACCAACTGAGCACAATCTGACTGAGACATCCCGAAACATAGCAACTGACCAGAGTCTGACCGAGAAACCAGAAACTGAGCAACTGACCACAGTCTGACCTCAGGACCAGAAACTGAGCAACTGACCAGAGTCTGATCTATAAACCTGATATTGACCAACTGACCACAGTCTGAGCTAGAAAGCGAAACTGACCATCTGATCACAGTCTGAATTAGGAACCAGAAACAGGCCAACAGACTTCAGTCTGTCCTAGAAACCAGAAACTGACCAAGTGTCCAGAGTCTGACCGAGACAACCAGAAACTGAACAACTGACACAGTCTGACCTAGAAACCAGAAACTGACCAAGTATCCAGAGTCTGACCGAGAAACGAGAAACTGACGGAACTGACCACAATCTGACCTCGAAACCAGAGACTGACCAAATGACCACAGTCTGACCTAGCAAACAAAAACTGTCCAACAGGCCACATTTTGACCTCGCAACCAGTATCTGACCAACTGACAACAATCTGACCGAGAAACCAGGAACTGACCAACTGACCACAGTCTGACCTAGACAACCCGAAACTGAGCAACTGACCACAGTCTGACTTCGAAACCAGAAACTGTCCAACTGACCACAGTCTGACCTAGAAACCAGAAACTGACCAACTGACCACAGTCTGAGCTAGAAACCAGAAACTGAACAACTGACCACAGTCTGACCGAGAAACCATAAACTGAGCAACTGACCACGATCTGACTTAGCAACCAGCCTCTGACCAATTGACCACAGTCTGACGTAGAAATCAGCAACTGACCACAGTCTGACCTAGAAACCCGAAACTGAGCAACTGACCAGATTCTGACCGAGACAACCAGAAACTGAACAAATGACCACAGTCTGACCGAGACAATCCGAAACTGACCAACTGACAACAGTCTGACCGAGAAACCAGAAACTGACGGAACTGACCACAATCTGACCTCGAAACCAGAGACTGACCAAATGATAACAGTCTGACCTAGCAAACAGAAACTGTCCAACAGGCCATATTCTGACCTCGCAACTAGTATCTGACCAACTGACCACAGTCTGAACGAGACAACACGAAATTAACCAACTGACCACAGTCTGACCTAGAAACCAGAAACTGACCAACGGACCACAGTCTGACCAAGAAACCAGTAACTGACCAACTGACCACAGTCTGAACTAGGAACCAGAAACTGAGCAACTGATCACAGTCTGACCTAGAAACCAGAAATTTACCAACTGACAACAGTCTGACCTATAAACCAGCAAGGAACCAACTGCCCACAGTCTTTCCTAGCAAACCAATTACTGACCAACTGACCACAGTCTGACCCAGACAACCCGAAACTGAGCAACTGACCACAATCTGACCTAGAAACCAGGAACTGACCAACTGACCACAGTCTGACCTAGACAACCCGAAACTGAGTAACTGACCACAATCTGACCGCGAAACGAGAAACTGTCCAACTGACCAGTCTGACCTAGAAACCAGAAACGGACCAACTGACCACATGCTGACTTAAACACCCGAAACTGACCTACTGACCAATGTCTGACAGAGACAACCCGAAACTGACCAACTGACCACAGTCTGACCTTGAAAGCAGAAACTTATCAGCTGACCACAATCTGACCTAGAAACCAGAAACTGAGCAACTGATCACAGTCTGACCTAGAAACCAGAAATTTACCAACTGACCACAGTCTGACCTATAAACCAGCAAGTAACCAACTGCCCACAGTCTTTCCTAGCAAACCAATTACTGACCAACTGACCACAGTCTGACCCAGAAACCAGGAACTGACCAACTGACCACAGTCTGACCCAGACAACCCGAAACTGAGCAACTGACCACAATCTGACCTAGAAACCAAGAATTGACCAACTGACCACAGTCTGACCTAGACAACCCGAAACTGAGCAACTGACCACAATCTGACCGCAAAACGAGAAACTGTCCAACTGATCGCAGTCTGACCTAGAAACCAGAAACAGACCAACTGACCACAGTCTGAGGTAGAAACCAGAAACTGAACAACTGACCACAGTCTAACCTAGACACCATAAACGGACCAACTGACCACATGCTGACTTAAAAACCCGAAACTGACCTACTGACCAAAGTCTGACAGTGACAACCCGACACTGACCAACTGAACACAGTCTGACATAGAAACCAGAAACTGATCAACTGACCACGGTCTGACTCAGAAACCAGAAACTGATCAACTGACCACAGACTGACCGAGCAACAAGCAACTGATCTACTGACCACAGGATGCCCAAGCACACAAAAAGTAACAAACTTACCAGAGAAACAGACCTAGGCAACCAGAAACTGACCAACTTACCACAGCCTTACTGAGAAACCAGAACCAGACCAACTGACCACAGGCTGACCACAGTCTAACCTAGAAACCAGAAACTGACCAGCTGCCCACAGTCTGACCGAGACAACATGAAACTGACCAACTGACCTAGACAACACGAAACAGACCAAATGACCACAGTCTGACCTAGAAACCAGAAACTGAGCAACTGACCACAGTCTGACCTCGAAACCAGAAAGTGACCAACTTCCCACAGTCTGAGCAAGAAACCAGAAAATGAACAACTGACCACAATCTGACCTAGAAACCATGGACCAACTGACCACATGCTGACCTAGACACTCGAAACTGATCAAATGACCAAAGTCTGATAGAGACAACCCTAAACTGACCAACTGACCACAGTCTGACCTGTAAAGCAGAAACTGATCAACTGACCACAATCTGACCTAGAAACCAGAAACTGATCAACTGACCACAGTCAGACCGAGCAACAAGCAACTGACCAACTGAGAACAGGATGAACTAGCAAACAAAAAGCAACAAACTTACCAGAGAAACAGATCTAGACATCCAGAAACTGACCAACTGACCACAGTCTGACCGAGGAACCAGAAACAAACGAACTGACCACAGTCTGACCAAAGTCAAACCTAGAAATCAGATACTGACCAACTGCCCACAATCTGACCGAGACAACATGAAACTGACCAACTGAGCAAGACAACACGAAACTGACCAAATAACCTCTGTCTGACCTAGAAACCAGAAACTGAGCAACTGAGCACAATCTGACCTCGAAGCCAGAAATTGACCAAATGTCCACAGTCTGACCTAGCAACCACAAACTGACCAACAGGCCACAGTCTGACCTAGCAACCAGTATCTGATCAACTGACCATAGTCTGACGTAGAAACCAGCAACTGACCAACTGGCCACAGTCTGACCTAGAAACCAGAAACTAACCAACTGACCACAGTCTGTCTTAGAAACCCGAAACTGACCAACTGACCACAATCTGACCTCGAAACCAGAAACTGTCCAACTGACCACATTCTTCACTCGAAACCAGAAACTGCCCAACTGACCACATTCTGAGCTAGAAACCAGAAACTGACCATCTGACCTCAATCTGACATAAAAACAGAAACTGACCAACTGACCACAGTCTGACCTAGAAACCACAACCTGTCCAACTACCCACAGTCTGTACTAGAAACCAGAAACTGACCAACTGACCACAGACTGATCTTGAAAGCAGAAACTGACCAACTGACCACAGTCTGACCTAGCAACCAGCAACTGACCAACTGACCACAATCTGACTGAGACAACGCGAAACATAGCAACTGACCACAGTCTGACCTGGAAAACAGAAACTTACCAATTGACCTCAGTCTGATCGAGAATCCCGAAACTGAGCAACTCATCACAGTCTGACCTAGAAAGCTGATAGTGACCAACTGACCATAGTCTGAGCTGGAAACTTTAACTGACCAACTGATCACAATCTGACCGAGACAACCAGAAACTGACCAACTGACCACAGTCTGAACGAGAAACCAGAAACTGACGGAACTGAGTACAGTTTGATAGAGAAACCAGCAACTGACCAATTGACCACAGGATGACCTCGCAACCAAAATTAACAAACTGAACACAGACTGATCTACCATCCGGCAACTGACCAACTGTCCGCAGACTGACCTAGAACCAGCAACTGACCAACTGACCACAGTCTGACCTAGGAACCAGAAACTGACCAACTGAGCATAATCTGACCTAGGAATCAGAAACTGACCAACTGAGCACAGTCTGACCTAGCAACCAGCAACTTACCAACTGACCGCAGTCTGGCCGAGACAACCTGAAACTGGCCAACTGACCACAGTCTTACCGAGACAACCAAAAACTGAGAAACTGACCACAGCATGACCTATAAACCAGAAATTGACGAACTGACTACAATCTCACCGAGCAACCAGCAACTGACCAACTGACCACAGTGTGACCGAGACAACCCGAAACTGACCAAATGATCACAGTCTGACCTAGCAACCAGCAACTGACCAACTGAGCACAATCTGACTGAGACATCCCGAAACATAGCAACTGACCAGAGTCTGACCGAGAAACCAGAAACTGAGCAACTGACCACAGTCTGACCTCAGGACCCGAAACTGAGCAACTGACCAGAGTCTGATCTATAAACCTGATACTGAACAACTGACCACAGTCTGAGCTAGAAACCGTAACTGACCATCTGATCACAGTCTGAATTAGGAACCAGAAGCTGGCCAACTGACATCAGTCTGACCTAGAAACCAGAACTGACCAAGTGTCCAGAGTCTGACCGAGACAACCAGAAACTGAACAACTGACAACAGTCTGACCGAGAAACGAGAAACTGACGGAACTGACCACAATCTGACGTCGAAACCAGAGACTTACCAAATGACCACAGTCTGACCTAGCAAACAAAAACTGTCCAACAGGCCACATTCTGACCTCGCCACCAGTATCTGACCAACTGACCACAGTCTGACGTAGAAACCAGCAACTGACCAACTGACCACAGTCTGAACGAGACAACACGAAATTGACCAACAGACCACAGTCTGACATAGAAACCAGAAACGGACCAACTGACCACAGTCTGACCGAGAAACCAGAAACTAACCAACTGACCACAGTCTGACCTAGAAACCAGAAACTAACACACGGACCACAGTCTGACCAAGAAACCAGAAACTGACCAACTGACCACAGTCTGAACTAGGAACCAGAAACTGACCAACTGATCACAGTCTGACCTATAAACCAGCAAGTAACCAACTGCCCACAGTCTTTCCTAGCAAACCAATGACTGACCAACTGAACACAATCTGACCCAGAAACCAGGAACTGACCAACTGACCACAGTCTGACCTAGACAACCCGAAACTGAGCAACAGACTCAAATCTAACCTAGAAACCAGGAACTGACCAACTGACCACAGTCTGACCTAGACAACCCGAAACTGAGCAACTGACCACAATCTGACCACGAAACCAGAAACTGTCCAACTGACCACAGTCTGACCTCGAAACCAGAAACTGACCAACTGACCACAGTCTGAGCTAGAAACCAGAAACTGAAGAACTGACCACTGTCTGACCTGGAAACCAGAAACGGACCAACTGAACACATGCTGACATAGACACCCGAAACTGACCAACTGACCAAAGTCTGACAGAGACAACCCTAAACTGACTAACTGACCACAGTCTGACATAGAAACCACAAACTGATCAACTGACCACAGTCTGTCCTCAGGACCAGAAACTGAGCAACTGACTTCAGTGTGACCTAGAAACCAGAAACTGACCAAGTGTCCAGAGTCTGACCGAGACAACCAAAAACTGAACAACTGACCGCAGTCTGACCGAGACAATCCGAAACTGACCAACTAACAACAGTCTGACCGAGAAACGAGAAACTGACGGAACTGACCACAATCTGACCTCGAAACCAGAGACTGACCAAATGACCACAGTCTGACGTAGCAAACAAAAACTGTCCAACAGGCCACATTCTGACCTCGCAACCAGTACCTGACCAACTGACCACAGTCTGACGTAGAAACCAGCAACTGACCAACTGACCAAGGTCTGACCTAGAAAACAGCAACTAACCAACTGACCACAGTCTGACCTCGAAACCAGAAACGGACCAACTGACCACAGTCTGACCGAGAAACCAGAAACTAACCAACTGACCATAGTCTGACCTAGAAACCAGAAACTCACACACGGACCACAGTCTGTCCAAGAAAGCAGAAACTGACCAACTGACCACAGTCTGAACCAGGAACCAGAAACTGACCAACTGATCAGAGTCTGACCTATAAACCAGCAAGTAACCAACTGCCCACAGTCTTTCCTAGCACACCAATGACTGTCCAACTGACCACAGTCTGACCCAGAAACCAGGAACTGACCAACTGACCACAGTCTGACCTAGACAAACCGAAACTGAGCAACTGACCACAATCTGACCTAGAAACAAGGAACTGACCAACTGACCACAGTCTGACCTAGACAACACGAAACTGAGCAACCGACCACAATCTGACCGCGAAACCAGAAACTGTCCAACTGACCACAGTCTGACCTAGAAACCAAAAACTGACCAACTGACCAAAGTCTGACAGAAACAACCCTAAACTGACTAACTGACCACAGTCTGACATAGAAACCAGAAACTGATCAACTGACCACAGTCTGACTCATAAACCAGAAATTGATCAACTGACCACAGTCTGACCGAGCAACAAGCAACTGCCCAACTGACCACAGGATGACCTAGCACACAGAAAGTAACAAACTTACCAGAGAAACAGACCTAGACAACCAGAAACTGACCAACTGACCACAGCCTGACCGAGAAGCCAGAAACAGACCAACTGACCACAGTCTGAACACAGTCTAACCGAGAAACCAGAAACTGACCTGCTGCCCACAGTCTGACCGGGACAACATGAAACTGAACAACTGAACAAGACAACACGAAACAGACCAACTGACCACAGTCTGACCAAGAAACCAGAAAATGAACAACTGACCACAATCTGACCTAGAAACCAGAAACGGACCAACTGACCACATGCTGACCTAGACACCCGAAATTGACCAGCTGCCCAAAGTCTGACAGAGACAACCAGAAACTGACCAACTAACCAAAGTCTGTCGTAGAAAACCCGAAACTGACCAACTGACCACAATCTGACCTCGAAACCAGAAACTGTCCAACTGACCACATTCTTCACTCGAAACCAGAAACTGACCAACTGACCACATTCTGAGCTAGAAACCAGAAACTGACAATCTGACATCAGTCAGACATAAAAACAGAAAATGACCAACTGACCACAGTCTGACCTAGAAACCACAACCTGTCCAACTACCCACAGTCTGACCTAGAAACCAGAAACTGACCAACGGTCCATAGTCTGACTGAGAAAACAGAAACTGACCAACTGACCACAGTCTGACCTAGGAACAAGAAACTGACCAACTGACCACAGTCTGACCAAGGCAACATGAAACTGACCAACTGGCCACAATCTGACTGAGACAACGCGAAACATAGCAACTGACCACAGTCTGACCTGGAAAGCAGAAACTTACCAACTGACCTCAGTCTGATCTAGAAACCAGAAACTGAGCAACTGATCACAGTCTGACCTAGAAATCTGATAGTGACGAACTGACCACAGTCTGAGCTAGAAACCTTAACTGACCAACTGATCACAGTCTGACTTCGGAACCAGAAACTGACTAAGTGACTACAGTCTGACCGACACAACCCGAAACTGACCAACTGACCAAAGTCTGACCGAGGAACCAGAAACAAATCAACTGACCACAGTCTGACCAAAGTCAAACCTAGAAATCAGATACTGACCAACTGCCCACAGTCTGACCGAGACAACATGAAACTGACCAACTGAGCAAGACAACACGAAACTGACCAAATAACCTCTGTCTGACCTAGAAACCAGAAACTGAGCAACTGAGCACAATCTGACCTCGAAACCAGAAATTGACCAAATGACCACAGTCTGACCTAGCAACCACAAACTGACCAACAGGCCACAGTCTGACCTAGCAACCAGTATCTGATCAACTGACCATAGTCTGACGTAGAAACCAGCAACTGACCAACTGGCCACAGTCTGACCTAGAAACCAGAAACTAACCAACTGACCACAGTCTGTCTTAGAAACCCGAAACTGACCAACTGACCACAATCTGACCTCGAAACCAGAAACTGTCCAACTGACCACATTCTTCACTCGAAACCAGAAACTGACCAACTGACCACATTCTGAGCTAGAAACCAGAAACTGACCATCTGACCTCAATCTGACATAAAAACAGAAACTGACCAACTGACCACAGTCTGACCTAGAAATCACAACCTGTCCAACTACCCACAGTCTGTACTAGAAACCAGAAACTGACCAACGGACCACAGTCTGACCGAGAAAACAGAAACTGACCAACTGACCACAGACTGATCTTGAAAGCAGAAACTGACCAACTGACCACAGTCTGACCTAGCAACCAGCAACTGACCAACTGACCACAATCTGACTGAGACAACGCGAAACATAGCAACTGACCACAGTCTGACCTGGAAAACAGATACTTACCAATTGACCTCAGTCTGATCGAGAAACCCGAAACTGAGCAACTCATCACAGTCTGACCTGGAAAGCTGATAGTGACCAACTGACCATAGTCTGAGCTGGAAACTTTAACTGACCAACTGATCACAGTCTGACCGAGACAACCAGAAACTGACCAACTGACCACAGTCTGAACGAGAAACCAGAAACTGACGGAACTGAGTACAGTTTGATAGAGAAACTAGCAACTGACCAATTGACCACAGGATGACCTCGCAACCAAAATTAACAAACTGAACACAGACTGATCTACCATCCGGCAACTGACCAACTGTCCGCAGACTGACCTAGAACCAGCAACTGACCAACTGACCACAGTCAGACCTAGGAACCAGAAACTGACCAACTGAGCATAATCTGACCTAGGAATCAGAAACTGACCAACTGAGCACAGTCTGACCTAGCAACCAGCAACTTACCAACTGACCGCAGTCTGGCCGAGACAACCTGTAACTGGCCAACTGACCACAGTCTTACCGAGACTACCAAAAACTGAGAAACTGACCACAGCATGACCTATAAACCAGAAATTGACGAACTGACTACAATCTCACCGAGCAACCAGCAACTGACCAACTGACCACAGTGTGACCGAGACAACCCGAAACTGACCAAATGATCACAGTCTGACCTAGCAACCAGCAACTGACCAACTGAGCACAATCTGACTGAGACATCCCGAAACATAGCAACTGACAAGAGTCTGACCAAGAAACCAGAAACTGAGCAACTGACCACAGTCTGACCTCAGGACCAGAAACTGAGCAACTGACCAGAGTCTGATCTATAAACCTGATACTGAACAACTGACCACAGTCTGAGCTAGAAACCGTAACTGACCATCTGATCACAGTCTGAATTAGGAACCAGAAACTGGCCAACTGGCATCAGTCTGACCTAGAAACCAGAAACTAACCAACTGACCACAGTCTGTCTTAGAAACCCGAAACTGACCAACTGACCACAATCTGACCTCGAAACCAGAAACTGTCCAACTGACCACATTCTTCACTCGAAACCAGAAACTGACCAACTGACCACATTCTGAGCTAGAAACCAGAAACTGACCATCTGACCTCAATCTGACATAAAAACAGAAACTGACCAACTGACCACAGTCTGACCTAGAAACCACAACCTGTCCAACTACCCACAGTCTGTACTAGAAACCAGAAACTGACCAACGGACCACAGTCTGACCGAGAAAACAGAAACTGACCAACTGACCACAGACTGATCTTGAAAGCAGAAACTGACCAACTGACCACAGTCTGACCTAGCAACCAGCAACTGACCAACTGACCACAATCTGACTGAGACAACGCGAAACATAGCAACTGACCACAGTCTGACCTGGAAAACAGAAACTTACCAATTGACCTCAGTCTGATCGAGAAACCCGAAACTGAGCAACTCATCACAGTCTGACCTAGAAAGCTGATAGTGACCAACTGACCATAGTCTGAGCTGGAAACTTTAACTGACCAACTGATCACAGTCTGACCGAGACAACCAGAAACTGACCAACTGACCACAGTCTGAACGAGAAACCAGAAACTGACGGAACTGAGTACAGTTTGATAGAGAAACCAGCAACTGACCAATTGACCACAGGATGACCTCGCAACCAAAATTAACAAACTGAACACAGACTGATCTACCATCCGGCAACTGACCAACTGTCCGCAGACTGACCTAGAACCAGCAACTGACCAACTGACCACAGTCTGACCTAGGAACCAGAAACTGACCAACTGAGCATAATCTGACCTAGGAATCAGAAACTGACCAACTGAGCACAGTCTGACCTAGCAACCAGCAACTTACCAACTGACCGCAGTCTTGCCGAGACAACCTGTAACTGGCCAACTGACCACAGTCTTACCGAGACTACCAAAAACTGAGAAACTGACCACAGCATGACCTATAAACCAGAAATTGACGAACTGACTACAATCTCACCGAGCAACCAGCAACTGACCAACTGACCACAGTGTGACCGAGACAACCCGAAACTGACCAAATGATCACAGTCTGACCTAGCAACCAGCAACTGACCAACTGAGCACAATCTGACTGAGACATCCCGAAACATAGCAACTGACAAGAGTCTGACCGAGAAACCAGAAACTGAGCAACTGACCACAGTCTGACCTCAGGACCAGAAACTGAGCAACTGACCAGAGTCTGATCTATAAACCTGATACTGAACAACTGACCACAGTCTGAGCTAGAAACCGTAACTGACCATCTGATCACAGTCTGAATTAGGAACCAGAAGCTGGCCAACTGACATCAGTCTGACCTAGAACCCAGAACTGACCAAGTGTCCAGAGTCTGACCGAGACAACCAGAAACTGAACAACTGACCACAGTCTGACCGAGAAACGAGAAACTGACGGAACTGACCACAATCTGACGTCGAAACCAGAGACTTATCAAATGACCACAGTCTGACCTAGCAAACAAAAACTGTCCAACAGGCCACATTCTGACCTCGCCACCAGTATCTAACCAACTGACCAAAGTCTGACCTAGAAAACAGCAACTAACCAACTGACCACAGTCTGACCTCGAAACCAGAAACTGTCTAACTGACCACAGTCTGAACGAGAGAACACGAAATTGACCAACAGACCACAGTCTGACATAGAAACCAGAAACGGACCAACTGACCACAGTCTGACCGAGAAACCAGAAACTAACCAACTGACCACAGTCTGACCTAGAAACCAGAAACTAAAACACGGACCACAGTCTGACCAAGAAACCAGAAACTGACCAACTGACCACAGTCTGAACTAGGAACCAGAAACTGACCAACTGATCACAGTCTGACCTATAAACCAGCAAGTAACCAACTGCCCACAGTCTTTCCTAGCAAACCAATGACTGACCAACTGAACACAATCTGACCCAGAAACCAGGAACTGACCAACTGACCACAGTCTGACCTAGACAACCCGAAACTAAGCAACAGACCCAAATCTGACCTAGAAACCAGGAACTGACCAACTGACCACAGTCTGACCTAGACAACCCGAAACTGAGCAACTGACCACAATCTGACCACGAAACCAGAAACTGTCCAACTGACCACAGTCTGACCTAGAAACCAGAAACTGACCAACTGACCACAGTTTGAGCTAGAAACCAGAAACTGAAGAACTGACCACTGTCTGACCTGGAAACCAGAAACGGACCAACTGAACACATGCTGACATAGACACCCGAAACTGACCAACTGACCAAAGTCTGACAGAGACAACCCTAAACTGACAAACTGACCACAGTCTGACATAGAAACCACAAACTGATCAACTGACCACAGTCTGTCCTCAGGACCAGAAACTGAGCAACTGACTTCAGTGTGACCTAGAAACCAGAAACTGACCAAGTGTCCAGAGTCTGACCGAGACAACCAGAAACTGAACAACTGACCACAGTCTGACCGAGACAATCCGAAACTGACCAACTAACAACAGTCTGACCGAGAAACGAGAAACTGACGGAACTGACCACAATCTGACCTCGAAACCAGAGACTGACCAAATGACCACAGTCTGACGTAGCAAACAAAAACTGTCCAACAGGCCACATTCTGACCTCGCAACCAGTACATGACCAACTGACCACAGACTGACGTAGAAACCAGCAACTGACCAACTGACCAAAGTCTGACCTAGAAAACAGCAACTAACGAACTGACCACAGTATGACCTCGAAACCAGAAACGGACCAACTGACCAAAGTCTGACCGAGAAACCAGAAACTAACCAACTGACCACAGTCAGACCTAGAAACCAGAAACTCACACACGGACCACAGTCTGTCCAAGAAACCAGGAACTGACCAACTGACCATAGTCTGAACCAGGAACCAGAAACTGTCCAACTGATCACAATCTGACCTAGAAACAAGGAACTGACCAACTGACCACAGTCTGACCTAGACAACCCGAAACTGAGCAACCGACCACAATCTGACCGCGAAACCAGAAACTGTCCAACTGACCACAGTCTGACCTAGAAACCAGAAACTGACCAACTGACCAAAGTCTGACAGAAACAACCCTAAACTGACTAACTGACCACAGTCTGACATAGAAACCAGAAACTGATCAACTGACCACAGTCTGACTCATAAACCAGAAATTGATCAACTGACCACAGTCTGACCGAGCAACAAGCAACTGCCCAACTGACCACAGGATGACCTAGCACACAGAAAGTAACAAACTTACCAGAGAAACAGACCTAGAAACCAGAAACTGATCAACTGACCACAGTCTGACTCATAAACCAGAAATTGATCAACTGACCACAGTCTGACCTAGACAACCAGAAACTGACCAACTGACCACAGCCTGACCGAGAAGCCAGAAACAGACCAACTGACCACAGTCTGAACACAGTCTAACCGAGAAACCAGAAACTGACCTGCTGCCCACAGTCTGACCGAGACAACATGAAACTGAACAACTGAACAAGACAACACGAAACAGACCAACTGACCACAGTCTGACCAAGAAACCAGAAAATGAACAACTGACCACAATCTGACCTAGAAACCAGAAACGGACCAACTGACCACATGCTGAAATAGACACCCGAAATTGACCAACTGACCAAAGTCTGACAGAGACAACCAGAAACTGACCAACTAACCACAGTCTGTCGTAGAAAACACGAAACTGACCAACTGACCACAATCTGACCTCGAAACCAGAAACTGTCCAACTGACCACATTCTTCACTCGAAACCAGAAACTGACCAACTGACCACATTCTGAGCTAGAAACCAGAAACTGACAATCTGACATCAGTCTGACATAAAAACAGAAACTGACCAACTGACCACAGTCTGACCTAGAAACCACAACCTGTCCAACTACCCACAGTCTGACCTAGAAACCAGAAACTGACCAACGGTCCATAGTCTGACTGAGAAAACAGAAACTGACCAACTGACCACAGTCTGACCTAGGAACAAGAAACTGACCAACTGACCACAGTCTGACCAAGGCAACATGAAACTGACCAACTGGCCACAATCTGACTGAGACAACGCGAAACATAGCAACTGACCACAGTCTGACCTGGAAAGCAGAAACTTACCAACTGACCTCAGTCTGATCTAGAAACCAGAAACTGAGCAACTGATCACAGTCTGACCTATAAATCTGATAGTGACGAACTGACCACAGTCTGAGCTAGAAACCTTAACTGACCAACTGATCACAGTCTGACTTCGGAACCAGAAACTGACTAAGTGACCACAGTCTGACCGACACAACCCGAAACTGACCAACTGACCACAGTCTGAACGAGAAACCAGAAACTGACGGAACTGACTACAGTCTGAAAATGAAACCAGCAACTGACCAATTGACCACAGGATAACCTCGCAACCAAAATTAACAAACTGAACACAGACTGATCTACCAGCTGGCAACTGACCAACTGTCCACAGACTGATCTAGAAACAGCAATTGACCAAATGCCCAGAGTCTGAACTTGAAACCAGAAACTGAGCAACTGACCACAGTCTGATCTCGGAACCAGAAACTGACCGACTGAGCATAATCTGACCTAGGAATCAGGAACTGTCAAACTGAGCACAGTCTGAACTAGCAACCAGCAACTTACCAACTGACCACAGTCTGACCGAGACAACCTGAAACTGGTCAACTGACCACATTCTTACCGAGCCAACCAGAAACTGAGAAACTGACCACAGTCTGACCTAGGAACCCCAAACTGACCAACTGACCAAAGTCTGACAGAGAAAACCCTTAACTGACCAACTGACCACAGTCTGACCTACAAACCAGAAAGATACAAACTGACCAGTAAAAGTGAATTCGACAACCAGAAACTGACCAACTGACCATAGTCTGACCAAGAAACCAGAAACTGACCAGATGACCACAGTCTGCCAACAGTCTGACCTTGGAAGCAGAAACTGCCCAACTGCCCACAGTCTGACCGAGACAACATGAAACTGACCAACTGACCAAGACAACACGAAACTGACCAAATGACCATAGTCTGACCTAGAAACCATAAACTGAGCAAATGACCACAATCTGACCTAGCAACCAGTATCTGACCAATTGACCACAGTCTGATGTAGAAACCAGCAACTGACCAACTGACCACAGTCTGACCTAGAAACCCGAACTGAGCAACTGACCACAATCTGAACTAGCAACCAGTATCTGACCAATTGACCACAGTCTGATGTAGAAACCAGCAACTGACCAACTGTCCACAGTCTGACCTAGAAACCCGAACTGAGCAACTGACCACAATCTGACCTCGAAACCAGAAACTGACCATCTGACCTCAGTCTGACCTAAAAACAGAAACTGACCAACTGACTACGGTCTGATCAAGAAACCAGAAACTGTCCAACTGACCACATACTGACCTAGAAACCAGAAACTGACCATCTGACCTCAGTCTGACTTAAAAAAAGAAACTGACCAACGGACTCAGTCTGACCTAGCAAAAAGAAGCTGACCAACTGATCACAGTCTGACCTAGAAACCAGAAACTGACAAACTGGCCACAGTCTGACCTAGAAAACAGAAACTGACCAACTGACCACAGTCTGACCTTGGAACCAGAAACTGACCAACTGACCACAATCTGCCCGAGGCAACATGTAACTGACCAACGAACCACAGTCTGACCTAGAAAACAGAAACTGTCCAACTGACCACAGTATGATATATAAACCTGATACTGACCAACTGACCACAGTCTGAGCTAGAAACCGTAACTGACCAGCTGATCACAGTCTGAATTAGGAACCAGAAACTGGCCAACTTACTTCAGTCTGACCTGACCTAGAAACCAGAAACTGACCAAGTGACCAGAGTCTGATCGAGACAACCAGAAACAGAACAAATGACCACAGTCTGACCGAGACAATCCGAAACTGACCAACTGACAACCGTCTGACTGAGAAACCAGAAACTGACGGAACTGACCATAATCTGACCTCGAAAACAGAGACTGACCAAATGACCAGAGTCTGATCTAGCAAACAGAAACTGTCCAACAGGCCATATTCTGACCTCGCAACCATTATCTGACTAACTGACAACAGCCTGACGTAGGAACCAACAACTGTCCAACAGACCACTGTCTGACCTAGAAAGCAGCAACTGACCAACTGACCACGGTCTGAACTCGAAACCAGAAACTGTCCAACTGACCACAGTCTGACCGAGACAACACGAAATTGACCAACTGACCACAGTCTGACATATAAACCAGAAACGGACCAACTGACCACAGTCTGATCTAGAAACCAAAAACTGACCAACGGACCACAGTCTGACCACGAAACGAGAAACTGACCAACTGACCACAGTCTGAACTAGTACCCAGAAAATGACCAACTGACCACAGACTGACCTAGAAACCAGAAACTGACCAAGTGACCACAGTCTGACCTATGAATCAGAAACTGATGAACTGACCACAGTCTGACCGAGAAACCAGAAATTGACCAACTGACCACAGTCTGACCTATAAACTAGCATCTAACCAACTGACCAAAGTTATTCCTAGCATACCAAGGACTGACCAACTGACCACAGTCTGACCCAGAAACCAGGAACTGAGCAACTGACCACAGTCTGACCTAGACAACCCGAAACTGAGCAACTGACAACAATCTGACCTCGAAACCAGGAACTGACCAACTGACCACAGTCTGACCTAGACAACCCAAAACTGACCAACTGATCACAGTCTGAGCTCGAAACCAGAAACAAACCAACTGACCACAGTCTGACCACAGTCTAACCTAGAAACCAAAAACGGACCAACTGCCCACAGTCTGACCGAGACAACATGAAACTGACCAACTGACCAAGACAACAGGAAACAGACCAAATGACAAGTGTCTGACCTAGAAACCAGAAACTGAGCAACTAACCACAATCTGACTTCGAAACCAGAATCTGACCAAATGACCACAGTCTGACCTACCAACCACAAACTGACCAACAGGCCACAGGCTGACCTAGCAACCAGTATCTGACCAACTGACCACAGTCTGACGTAGAAACCAGCAACTGACCAACTGACCACAGTCTGACCTAGAAACCAGAAACAGACCAACTGACCACAGTCTGTCGTAGAATCCCGAAACTGACCAACTGATCACAATCTGACCACGAAACCAGAAATTGTCCAACTGACCACATTTTCCACTCGAAACCAGAAACTGACCAACTGATCACATTCTGACCTAGAAACAGAAACTGACCATCTGACCTCAGTCTGATCTAGAAACCAGAAACTGACCAACTGACCACAGTCTGACAGAGGCAACATGAAACTAACCAACTGACCACAGTCTGATCAAGAAACCAGAAACTGACCAACTGACCTCAGTCTGATCTAGAAACCAGAAACTGACCAACTAACCACAGTCTGATCAAGAAACCAGAAACTGACCAACTGACCACAGTCTGATCAAGAAACCAGAAACTGACCAACTGACCTCAGTCTGATCTAGAAAGCAGAAACTGACCAACTGACCATAGTCTGATCTAGCAAACAGCAACTGACCAACTGACCACAATCTGACCGAGACAATCCGAGACTGACCAACTGATCACAGTCTGACCTCGAAACCAGAAACTGACCAACTGACCACAGTCTGATCTAGATAGCAGAAAATGATCAACTGACCAAAGTCTGACCTCAATAAACGCAACTGACCAACTGACCACAATGTTACTGAGACACCGCGAAACATAGCAACTGACCACAGTCTGACCTAGAAACCAGAAACTTACCAACTGACCACAGTCTGATCTGGAAACCAGAAACTGAGCAACTGATCACAGTCTGACCTAGAAACCTGATACTGACCAACGGACCACAGTCTGACCTAGCACCCAGAATCTGACCAACTGGCCACAGTCTGACGTAGAAACCAGCAACTGACCAACTGACCACAGTCTGACCTAGAATCTAGAAACTGACCAACTGACCACATTCTGTCGTAGAAACCCGAAACTGTCCAACAGACCGCAATCTGACCTCGAAACTAGAAACTGTCCAACTGACCAGATTACCACTCGAAACTAGATACTGACCAACTGATCACATTCTGACCTAGAAACAGAGACTGACCATCTGACCTCAGTCTGACATAAAAACAGAAAATGGCCAACTGACCACAGTCTGACCTAGAAACCAGAAACTGAGCAACTGACCAAATTCTGACCGAGACAACCTGAAACTGACCAACTGACCACAGTTTTACCAAGACAACCAGAAACTGAGAAACTGACCACAGTCTGACCTATAAACGAGAAATTGACTAACTGACAACAATATCACCTAGCAACGAGAAACTGAGCAACTGACCACATTGTGACCGAGAGAACCCGAAACTGAACAAATGAACACAGTCTGACCTAGAAACCAATAAGTAACAAACTGACCAGAGAAACAGACCGAGACAACCAGAAACTGATAAACTGACCATCGTCTGACCTAGAAACCAGAAACTGACCAGCTGACCACAGTCTGACCACAGTGTGATAGAGAAACCAAAAACTGACCACAGTCTGATCAAGAAACCAGCAACTGACCAATTGAGCACAGAATGACCTCGAATCCAAAAAGTAGCAAACTGAACACAGACTGATCTAGCAACTGGCAACTGACCAACTATCCACAGATTGACCTAGAACCAGCAACTGACCAACTGCCCACAGTCTGACCTAGAAACCAGAAACTGAGCAACTGACCACAGTCTGACCTAGGAACCAGAAATTGACCAACTGAGCACAATCTGACCTAGTAACCAGCAACTTACCAACTGAGCACAGTCTGACCGATGCATCCTGAAACTGACCAACTGACCACAGTCTTACCGAGACAACCAGAAACTGAGAAACAGACCACAGTCTGACCTATAAACCAGACATTGACTAACTGACAACAATATCACCAAGCAACCAGAAACTGACCAACTGACCACAGTGTGACCGAGACAACTCGAAACTGACCAAATGATCACAGTCTGACCTAGAAACCAGAAAGGAACAAACTGACCAGAGAAACAGACCGAGACAACCAGATACTGACAAACTGACCATCGTCTGACCTAGAAACCAGAAACTGACCAGCTGACCACAGTCTGACCAGAGTCTGACCTAGAAACCAGAAACTGACCAACAGCCCACAGTCTGAACTAGGAACCAGAAAGTGTCCAACTGAGCACAGTCTGACTTAGGAAACAGAAACTGACCAACTGAGCGCAGTCTACCCGAACAACAAGCAACTGACCACAGTTTAACCTAGAAACCTGAAACTGACCAACTGACCACAGTCTGACCAAGGAACCAGAAACTGACCAACTGATCACTGTTTGACCTCGGAATCAGAAATTGACCAACTGACCACAGTCTGTCGTAGTAACCCGAAACTGACCAACTGACCACAATCTGACCTCGAAATCAGAAAATGTCCAACTGACCACATTCTTAACTCGAAACCAGAAACTGACCAACTGCCCACATTCTGAGCTAGAAACCAGAAACTGACCATCTGACCTCAGTCTGACATAAAAACAGAAACTGGCCAACTGACCACAGTCTGACCTAGAAACCAGAAACTGACCAACTAACACAGTCTGACCTAGACACCAGAAACTGACCAACTGACCAAATTCTGACCTAGAAACCAGAAACTTACCAACTGAACACATTTTGATCTAGAAACCAGAAACTGAGCAACTGATCACAATCTGACCTAGAAACCTGATACTTACCAACTGACCACTGTCTCAGCTAAAAAGCTTAATTGACCAACTGATCACAGTCTGAATTAGGAACCAGCAACTGACCAACTGACTTCAGTCTGAACTTGAAACCAGAAACTGACCAACTGACCAGAGTCGGACGGAGACAACCAGAAACTGACCAACTGACCACAGTCTATTCAAGTAACCAGCCACTGACCAATTGACCACAGGATGACCTCGCAACCAAAAAGTAACAAGCTGAACACAGACTGATCTAGCAACCAGCAACTGACCAACAGTCCACAGACTGACCTAGAACCTGCAACTGACCAACTGCCCACAGTCTGACCTAGAAACCAGAAACTGAGCAACTGACCACATTCTGACCGAGGAACCAGAAACTGAACAACTGAGCACAATCTGACCCAGCAACCAGCAACTTAACAACTGACTACAGTCTGACCGAGACAACCTGAAACTGACCAACTGACCACAGTCTTACCAAGACAACCAGAAACTGAGCAACTGACCACAGTGTGACCGAGACAACCCGAAACTGAACAAATGAACACAGTCTGACCTGGAAACCAATAAGTAACAAACTGACCAGAGAAACAGACCGAGACAACCAGATACTGACAAACTGACCATCGTCTGACCTAGAAACCAGAAACTGACCAGCTGACCACAGTCGGACCACAGTCTGATAGAGAAACCAAAAACTGACCACAGTCTGATCATGAAACCAGCAACTGACCAATTGACCACAGAATGACCTCGAATCCAAAAAGTAACAAACTGAACACAGACTGATCTAGCAACCGGCAACTGACCAACTATCCACAGACTGACCTAGAACGAGCAACTGACCAACTGCCCACAGTCTGACCTAGAAACCAGAAACTGAGCAACTGACCACTGTCTGACCTAGGAACCAGAAATTGACCAACTGAGCACAATCTGACCGAGCAACCAGCAACTTACCAACTGAATACAGTCTGACCGATGCAACCTGAAACTGACCAACTGATCACAGTCTGACCTAGAAACCAGAAAGTAACAAACTGACCAGAGAAACAGACCGAGACAACCAGATACTGACAAACTGATCATCGTCTGACCTAGAAACCAGAAACTGACCAGCTGACCACAGTCTGACCAGAGTCTGACCGAGAAACCAGAAACTGACCAACAGCCCACAGTCTGACCTAGAAACCAGAAACTGACCAACAGCCCACAGTCTGAACTAGGAACCAGAAAGTGTCCAACTGAGCACAGTCTGACTTAGGAAACAGAAACTGACCAACTGAGCGCAGTCTACCCTAACAACAAGCAACTGACCACAGTCTAACCTAGAAACCTGAAACTGACCAACTGACCACAGTCTGACCAAGGAACCAGAAACTGACCAACTGACCTCAGTCTGATCTAGAAACCAGAAACTGACCAACTAACCACAGTCTGATCAAGAAACCAGAAACTGACCAACTGACCACAGTCTGATCAAGAAACCAGAAACTGACCAACTGACCTCAGTCTGATCTAGAAAGCAGAAACTGACCAACTGACCATAGTCTGATCTAGCAAACAGCAACTGACCAACTGACCACAATCTGACCGAGACAATCCGAGACTGACCAACTGATCACAGTCTGACCTCGAAACCAGAAACTGACCAACTGACCACAGTCTGATCTAGATAGCAGAAAATGATCAACTGACCAAAGTCTGACCTCAATAAACGCAACTGACCAACTGACCACAATGTTACTGAGACACCGCGAAACATAGCAACTGACCACAGTCTGACCTAGAAACCAGAAACTTACCAACTGACCACAGTCTGATCTGGAATCCAGAAACTGAGCAACTGATCACAGTCTGACCTAGAAACCTGATACTGACCAACGGACCACAGTCTGACCTAGCACCCAGAATCTGACCAACTGGCCACAGTCTGACGTAGAAACCAGCAACTGACCAACTGACCACAGTCTGACCTAGAATCTAGAAACTGACCAACTGACCACATTCTGTCGTAGAAACCCGAAACTGTCCAACAGACCGCAATCTGACCTCGAAACTAGAAACTGTCCAACTGACCAGATTACCACTCGAAACTAGATACTGACCAACTGATCACATTCTGACCTAGAAACAGAGACTGACCATCTGACCTCAGTCTGACATAAAAACAGAAAATGGCCAACTGACCACAGTCTGACCTAGAAACCAGAAACTGAGCAACTGACCAAATTCTGACCGAGACAACCTGAAACTGACCAACTGACCACAGTTTTACCAAGACAACCAGAAACTGAGAAACTGACCACAGTCTGACCTATAAACGAGAAATTGACTAACTGACAACAATATCACCTAGCAACGAGAAACTGAGCAACTGACCACATTGTGACCGAGAGAACCCGAAACTGAACAAATGAACACAGTCTGACCTAGAAACCAATAAGTAACAAACTGACCAGAGAAACAGACCGAGACAACCAGAAACTGATAAACTGACCATCGTCTGACCTAGAAACCAGAAACTGACCAGCTGACCACAGTCTGACCACAGTGTGATAGAGAAACCAAAAACTGACCACAGTCTGATCAAGAAACCAGCAACTGACCAATTGAGCACAGAATGACCTCGAATCCAAAAAGTAGCAAACTGAACACAGACTGATCTAGCAACTGGCAACTGACCAACTATCCACAGATTGACCTAGAACCAGCAACTGACCAACTGCCCACAGTCTGACCTAGAAACCAGAAACTGAGCAACTGACCACAGTCTGACCTAGGAACCAGAAATTGACCAACTGAGCACAATCTGACCTAGTAACCAGCAACTTACCAACTGAGCACAGTCTGACCGATGCATCCTGAAACTGACCAACTGACCACAGTCTTACCGAGACAACCAGAAACTGAGAAACAGACCACAGTCTGACCTATAAACCAGACATTGACTAACTGACAACAATATCACCAAGCAACCAGAAACTGACCAACTGACCACAGTGTGACCGAGACAACTCGAAACTGACCAAATGATCACAGTCTGACCTAGAAACCAGAAAGGAACAAACTGACCAGAGAAACAGACCGAGACAACCAGATACTGACAAACTGACCATCGTCTGACCTAGAAACCAGAAACTGACCAGCTGACCACAGTCTGACCAGAGTCTGACCTAGAAACCAGAAACTGACCAACAGCCCACAGTCTGAACTAGGAACCAGAAAGTGTCCAACTGAGCACAGTCTGACTTAGGAAACAGAAACTGACCAACTGAGCGCAGTCTACCCGAACAACAAGCAACTGACCACAGTTTAACCTAGAAACCTGAAACTGACCAACTGACCACAGTCTGACCAAGGAACCAGAAACTGACCAACTGATCACTGTTTGACCTCGGAATCAGAAATTGACCAACTGACCACAGTCTGTCGTAGTAACCCGAAACTGACCAACTGACCACAATCTGACCTCGAAATCAGAAAATGTCCAACTGACCACATTCTTAACTCGAAACCAGAAACTGACCAACTGCCCACATTCTGAGCTAGAAACCAGAAACTGACCATCTGACCTCAGTCTGACATAAAAACAGAAACTGGCCAACTGACCACAGTCTGACCTAGAAACCAGAAACTGACCAACTAACACAGTCTGACCTAGACACCAGAAACTGACCAACTGACCAAATTCTGACCTAGAAACCAGAAACTTACCAACTGAACACATTTTGATCTAGAAACCAGAAACTGAGCAACTGATCACAATCTGACCTAGAAACCTGATACTTACCAACTGACCACTGTCTCAGCTAAAAAGCTTAATTGACCAACTGATCACAGTCTGAATTAGGAACCAGCAACTGACCAACTGACTTCAGTCTGAACTTGAAACCAGAAACTGACCAACTGACCAGAGTCGGACGGAGACAACCAGAAACTGACCAACTGACCACAGTCTATTCAAGTAACCAGCCACTGACCAATTGACCACAGGATGACCTCGCAACCAAAAAGTAACAAGCTGAACACAGACTGATCTAGCAACCAGCAACTGACCAACAGTCCACAGACTGACCTAGAACCTGCAACTGACCAACTGCCCACAGTCTGACCTAGAAACCAGAAACTGAGCAACTGACCACATTCTGACCGAGGAACCAGAAACTGAACAACTGAGCACAATCTGACCCAGCAACCAGCAACTTAACAACTGACTACAGTCTGACCGAGACAACCTGAAACTGACCAACTGACCACAGTCTTACCAAGACAACCAGAAACTGAGCAACTGACCACAGTGTGACCGAGACAACCCGAAACTGAACAAATGAACACAGTCTGACCTGGAAACCAATAAGTAACAAACTGACCAGAGAAACAGACCGAGACAACCAGATACTGACAAACTGACCATCGTCTGACCTAGAAACCAGAAACTGACCAGCTGACCACAGTCGGACCACAGTCTGATAGAGAAACCAAAAACTGACCACAGTCTGATCATGAAACCAGCAACTGACCAATTGACCACAGAATGACCTCGAATCCAAAAAGTAACAAACTGAACACAGACTGATCTAGCAACCGGCAACTGACCAACTATCCACAGACTGACCTAGAACGAGCAACTGACCAACTGCCCACAGTCTGACCTAGAAACCAGAAACTGAGCAACTGACCACTGTCTGACCTAGGAACCAGAAATTGACCAACTGAGCACAATCTGACCGAGCAACCAGCAACTTACCAACTGAATACAGTCTGACCGATGCAACCTGAAACTGACCAACTGATCACAGTCTGACCTAGAAACCAGAAAGTAACAAACTGACCAGAGAAACAGACCGAGACAACCAGATACTGACAAACTGATCATCGTCTGACCTAGAAACCAGAAACTGACCAGCTGACCACAGTCTGACCAGAGTCTGACCGAGAAACCAGAAACTGACCAACAGCCCACAGTCTGACCTAGAAACCAGAAACTGACCAACAGCCCACAGTCTGAACTAGGAACCAGAAAGTGTCCAACTGAGCACAGTCTGACTTAGGAAACAGAAACTGACCAACTGAGCGCAGTCTACCCTAACAACAAGCAACTGACCACAGTCTAACCTAGAAACCTGAAACTGACCAACTGACCACAGTCTGACCAAGGAACCAGAAACTGACCAACTGATCACTGTGTGACCTAGGAATCAGAAACTGACCAACTGAGCACAGTCTAACCTAGGAATGAGAAACTGACCTACTGAGCACAGTCTGATCTAGCAACCAGCAACTTACCAACTGACCACAGTCTTACCGAGGCAACCAGAAACTGCGAAACTGAACACAGTCTGACGTATAATCCATAAATTGACTAACTGACCACAGTGTGACCTAGAAACCAGAAAGTAACAAACTGAACTGAGAAACAGACCTGGACAACCAAAATCTGACCAACTGACCAGAGTCTGACCTAGGAACCAGAAACTGACCAACTAACTACAGTCTGACAGAGGCAACATGAAACTAACCAACTGACCACAATCTGATCAAGAAAACAGAAACTGATTAACTGACCTCAGTCTGATCTAGAAACCAGAAACTGACCAACTGACCACAGTCTGATCAAGAAACCAGAAACTGATCAACTGACCACAGTCTGATCAAGAAACCAGAAACTGACCAACTGACCTTAGTCTGATCTAGAAAGCAGAAACTGACCAACTGACCATAGTCTGATCTAGCAAACAGCAACTAACCAACTCTCCACAATCTGACCGAGACAATCCGAGACTGACCAACTAACCACAGTCTGACAGAGGCAACATGAAACTAACCAACTGACCACAATCTGATCAAGAAACCAGAAACTGACTAACTGACCTCAGTCTGATCTAGAAACCAGAAACTGACCAACTGACCACAGTCTGATCAAGAAATCAGAAACTGACCAACTGACCACAGTCTGATCAAGAAACCAGAAACTGACCAACTGACCTCAGTTTGATCTAGAAAGCAGAAACTGACCAACTGACCATAGTCTGATCTAGCAAACAGCAACTGACCAACTCTCCACAATCTGACCGATACAATCCGAGACTGACCAACTGATCACAGTCTGACCTCGAAACCAGAAACTGACCAACTGACCACAGTCTGATCTAGATAGCAGAAACTGACCAACTGACCAAAGTCTGACCTCATAACCAGCAACTGACCAACTGACCACAATGTGACTGAGACACCGCGAAACATAGCAACTGACCACAGTCTGATTTAGAAACCAGAAATTTACCAACTGACCACAGTCTGACCTCGAATCTAGAAACTGACCAACTGACCACAGTCTGTCGTAGAAACCGGAAACTGTCCAACAGACCGCAATCTGACCTCGAAACTAGAAACTGTCCAACTGACCACATTCTTCACTCGAAACCAGATACTGACCAACTGATCACATTCTGACCTAGAAATAGATACTGACCATCTGACCTCAGTCTGACATAAAAGCAGAAACTGGCCAACTGACCACAGTCTGACCTAGAAACAACAACCTGTCCAACTAACCACAGTCTGACCGAGAAACCAGAAACTGACCAACGGACCACAGTCTGACAGAGAAAACAGAAATTGACCAACTGACCACAGTCTGAACTAGGAACCAGAAACTGACCAACTGACCACAGTCTGACCGAGGCAACATGAAACTGACCAACTGACCACAGTCTGATCTAGAAACCAGAAACTGACCAACTGACCTCAGTCTGATCTAGAAAGCAGATACTGACCAACTGACCACATTCTGATCTAGCGACCAGCAACTGACCAACTGACCACAATCTGACCGAGACAATCTGAAACTGACCAACTGATCACAGTCTGACCTAGAAACCAGAAACTGACGAACTGAGCACAATCTGACCTAGCAACCAGCAACTTACCAACTGACCACAGTCTGACCGAAACAACTTGAAACTGACGAACTGACCACAGTCTTACCGAGACAACCAGAAACTGAGAAACTGAACACAGTCTGACCTATAAACCAGAAATTGACTAACTGAGAACAATATCACCTAGCAACCAGAAACTGAGCAACTGACCACAGTGTGACCGAGACAACCCGAAACTGACCAAATGATCACAGTCTGACCTCGAAAGCAGAACGTAACAAACTGACCAAAGAAACAGACCTAGACAACCAGAAACTGACAAACTGACCATCGGTTGACCGACAAATCAGAAACTGACCAGCTGACCACAGTCTGACCAGAGTCTGACCTAGAAACCAGAAACTGACCAACTGACCACAGTCTGATCAAGAATCCAGATACTGATCAATTGACCACAGAATGACCTAGAATCCAAAAAGTAACAAACTGAACACAGACTGATCTAACAATCAGCAACTGACCAACTGTCCACAGGTGACCTAGCATATAAAAGCTAACCAACTGCCCAGAGCCAGACCGAGATGCAACAACTTACCAACTGACCACAGTCTGATATAGAACCAGCAACTGACCAACTGCCCACAGACTGAACTAGGAGCCAGAAACTGTCCAACTGAGAACAGTCTGACTTAGGAAACAGAAACTGACCAACTGAGCACAGGCTACTCTAGCAACAAGCAACTGACCACAGTCTGACCGAGAAACCAGAAACTGACCAACTGACACAGTCTGACCTAGACACCAGAAACTGACCAACTGACCAAATTCTGACCTAGAAACCAGAAACTTACCAACTGACCACAGTTTGATCTAGAAACCAGAAACTGAGCAACTGATCACAGTCTGACCTAGAAACCTGATACTGACCATCTGACCACAGTCTCAGTTAAAAATCTTAATTGGCCAACTGATCACAGTCTGAATTAGGAACCAGAAACTGACCAACTGACTTCAGTCTGAACTTGAAAGCAGAAACTGACCAACTGACCAGAGTCGGAAGGAGACAACCAGAAACTGACCAACTGACCACAGTCTATTCAAGTAACCAGCCACTGACCAATTGACCACAGGATGACCTCGCAACCAAAAAGTAACAAGCTGAACACAGACTGATCTAGCAACCAGCAACTGACCAGCAGTCCACAGACTGACCTAGAACCTGCAACTGACCAACTGCCCACAGTCTGACCTAGAAACCAGAAACTGAGCAACTGACCACAGTCTGACCTAGGAACCAGAAATTGACCAACTGAGCACAATCTGACCTAGCAACCAGCAACTTACCAACTGAAAACAGTCTGACCGACACAAATTGAAACTGACCAACTGAGCACAGTCTTACCGAGACATCCAGAAACTGAGAAACTGACCACAGTCTGATCTATAAACCAGACATTGACTAACTGACAACAATATCATCTAGCAACCAGAAACTGACCAACTGACACAGTGTGACCGAGACAAGTCGAAACTGACCAAATGATCACAGTCTGACCTAGAAACCAGAAAGTAACAAACTGACCAGAGAAACAGACCGAGACAACCAGATACTGACAAACTGACCATCGTCTGACCTAGAAACCAGAAACTGACCAGCTGACCACAGTCTGACCAGAGTCTGACCTAGAAACCAGAAACTGACCAACAGCCCACAGTCTGAACTAGGAACCAGAAAGTGTCCAACTGAGCACAGTCGGACTTAGGAAACAGAAACTGACCAACTGAGCGCAGTCTACCCTAACAACAAGCAACTGACCACAGTCTAACCTAGAAACCTGAAACTGACCA
The DNA here is from genome assembly GCF_044704955.1 of Pristiophorus japonicus. NCBI lineage: Eukaryota > Metazoa > Chordata > Chondrichthyes > Pristiophoridae > Pristiophorus > Pristiophorus japonicus. Next base: position 1,676,032 of record NW_027254572.1, on the reverse strand, counting down.
ACAGACCACAGTCTGACCAAGGAACCAGAAACTGACCAACTGATCACTGTGTGACCTAGGAATCAGAAACTGACCAACTGAGCACAGTCTGACCTAGGAATCAGAAACTGACCAACTGAGCACAATCTGACCTCGAAACCAGAAACTGTCCAACTGACCACATTCTTCACTCGAAACCAGAAACTGACCAACTGACCACACTCTGAGCTAGAAACCAGAAACTGACCATCTGACCTCAGTCTGAGATAAAAAAAGAAACTGGCCAACTGACCACAGTTTGACCTAGAAACAACAACCTGTCCAACTAATCACAGTCTGATCTAGAAACCAGAAACTTACCAGCTGACCACAGTTTGACCAGAGTCTGACCTAGAAACCAGAAACTGACCAACTGACACAGTCTGACCTAGACACCAGAAACTGACAAACTGACCAAATTCTGACGTAGAAACCCGATACTTACCAAAAAACCACTGTCTCAGCTAAAAAGCTTAATTGACCAACTGATCACAGTCTGAATTAGGAACCAGAAACTGACCAACTGACTTCAGTCTGAACTTGAAAGCAGAAACTGACCAACTGACCAGAGTCGGACGGAGACAACCAGAAACTGACCAACTGACCGCAGTCTATTCAAGTAACCAGCCACTGACCAATTGACCACAGGATGACCTCGCATCCAAAAAGTAACAAGCTGAACACAGACTGATCTAGCAACCAGCAACTGACCAACAGTCCACAGACTGACCTAGAACCTGCAACTGACCAACTGCCCACAGTCTGACCTAGAAACCAGAAACTGAGCAACTGACCACATTCTGACCAAGGAACCAGAAACTGAACAACTGAGCACAATCTGACCCAGCAACCAGCAACTTACCAACTGACTACAGTCTGACCGAGACAACCTGAAACTGACCAACTGACCACAGGTTTACCAAGACAACCAGAAACTGAGAAACTGACCACAGTCTGACCTATAAACGAGAAATTGACTAACTGACAACAATATCACCTAGCAACCAGAAACTGAGCAACTGACCACAGTGTGACCGAGACAACCCGAAACTGAACAAATGAACACAGTCTGACCTAGAAACCAATAAGTAACAAACTGACCAGAGAAACAGACCGAGACAACCAGAAACTTATAAACTGACCATCGTCTGACCTAGAAACCAGAAACTGACCAGCTGACCACAGTCTGACCACAGTCTGATAGAGAAACCAAAAACTGACCACAGTCTGATCAAGAAACCAGCAACTGACCAATTGACCACAGAATGACCTCGAATCCAAAAAGTAACAAACTGAACACAGACTGATCTAGCAACCGGCAACTGACCAACTATTCACAGACTGACCTGGAACCAGCAACTGACCAACTGCCCACAGTCTGACCTAGAAATCAGAAACTGAGCAACTGACCACAGTCTGACCTATAAACCAGACATTGCCTAACTGACAACAATATCACCAAGCAACCAGAAACTGACCAACTGACCACAGTGTGACCAAGACAACTCGAAACTGACCAAATGATCACAGTCTGACCTAGAAACCAGAAAGTAACAAACTGACCAGAGAAACAGACCAAGACAACCAGATACTGACAAACTGACCATCGTCTGACCTAGAAACCAGAAACTGACCAGCTAACCACAGTCTGACCAGAGTCTGACCTAGAAACCAGAAACTGACCAAGGGCCCACAGTCTGAACTAGGAACCAGAAAGTGTCCAACTGAGCACAGTCTGACTTAGGAAACAGAAACTGACCAACTGGGCGCAGTCTACCCTAACAACAAGCAACTGACCACAGTCTAACCTAGAAACCTGAAACTGACCAACTGACCACAGTCTGACCAAGGAACCAGAAACTGACCAACTGATCACTGTGTGACCTAGGAATCAGAAACTGACCAACTGAGCACAGTCTGACCTAGGAATCAGAAACTGACCAACTGAGCACAGTCTGACCGAGCAACCAGCAACTTACCAACTGACCACAGTCTTACCAAGGAAACCAGAAACTGCGAAACTGACAACAGTCTGAACTATAATTCAGAAATTGACTAACTGACAATAATCTCACCTAGCAACCAGAAACTGACCAACTGACCACAGTGTGACCGAGACATTCCGAAACTGAAAAAATGACCACAATCTGAACTAGAAACCAGAAAGTAACAAACTGAACTGAGAAACAGACCTGGAAAACCAGATTCTGACCAACTGACCAGAGTCTGACCTAGAGGTCAGAAACTGACCAGCTGACCACAGTCTGACCAAAGTCTGACCTAGAAACCAGAAACTGACCAACTGACCACAGTCTGTCGTAGAAACCCGAAACTGACCAACTGACCACAATCTGACCTTGAAACCAGAAACTGTCCAACTGACCACATTTTTATCACTCGAAACCAGAAAATGACCAACTGATCACATTCTGACCTAGAAACAGAAACTGACCATCTGACTTAAGTCTGACATATAATCAGAAACTGACCAACTAATCACAGTCTGACCTAGGAACCAGAAACTGACCAACTAACCACAGTCTGACAAAGGCAACATGAAACTAACCAACTGACCACAATCTGATCAAGAAACCAGAAACTGACTAACTGACCTCAGTCTGATCTAGAAACCAGAAACTGACCAACTGACCACAGTCTGATCAAGAAACCAGAAACCGACCAACTGACCACATTCTGATCAAGAAACCAGAAACTGACCAAATGACCTCAGTCTGATCTAGAAAGCAGAAACTGACCAACTGACCATAGTCTGATCTAGCAAACAGCAACTGACCAACTCTCCACAATCTGATCGAGTAAATCCGAGACTGACCAACTGATCACAGTCTGACCTAGAAACCAGAAACTGTCCAACTGACCACAGTCTGATCTAGATAGCAGAAACTGAACAACTGACCAAAGTCTGAGCTCATAACCAGCAACTGACCAACTGACCACAATGTGACTGAGACACCGCGAAACATAGCAACTGACCACAGTCTGACCTAGAAACCAGAAACTTACCAACTGACCACAGTCTGATCTAGTAACCAGAAACTGAGCAACTGATCACAGTCTGACCTAGAAACCTGATACTGACCAACGGACCACAGTCTGACCTAGCACCCAGTATCTGACCAACTGGCCACAGTCTGACGTAGAAACCAGCAACTGACCAACTGACCACAGTCTGACCTAGAATCTAGAAACTGACCAACTGACCACAGTCTGTCGTAGAAACCCGAAACTGTCCAACAGACCGCAATCTGACCTCGAAACGAGAAACTGTCCAACTGACCTCATTCTTCACTCAAAACCAGATACTGACCAAGTGATCACATTCTGACCGAGAAACAGATACTGACCATCTAACCTCAGTCTGACATAAAAACAGAAACTGGCCAACTGACCACAGTCTGACCTAGAAACAACAACATGTCCAACTAAGCACAGTCTGACCTAGAAACCAGAAACTGACTAACGGACCACAGTCTGACAGAGAAAACAGAAATTGACCTACTGACCACAGTCTGAACTAGAAACCAGAAACTGACCAATTGACCTCAGTCTGATCTAGAAAGCAGATACTGACCAACTGACCACATTCTGATCTAGCGACCAGCAACTGACCAACTGATCACTATCTGACCGAGACAATCTGAAACTGACCAACTGATCACAGTCTGACCTCGAAACCAGAAACTGCCCAACTGACCACAGTCTGATCTAGAAAGCAGAAACTGACCAACTGACCACAGTCTGACCTAACAACCAGCAACTGACGAACTGAGCACAATCTGACCTTGCAAGCAGCAACTTACCAACTTACCACAGTCTTACCGAGACAACCAGAAACTGAGAAACTGAACACAGTCTGACCTATAAACCAGAAATTGAATAACTGAGAACAATATCACATAGCAACCAGAAACTGAGCAACTGACCACAGTGTGACCGAGACAACCCGAAACTGACCAAATGATCACAGTCTGACCTTGAAAGCAGAAAGTAACAAACTGACCAGAGAAACAGACCTAGACAACCAGAAACTGACAAACTGACCATCGGCTGACCTAGAAATTAGAAACTGACCAGCTGACCACAGTCTGACCACAGTCTGACCTAGAAACCAGAAACTGACCAACTGACCACAGTCTGATCAAGAATCCAGCAACTGACCAATTGACCACAGAATGACCTAGAATCCAAAAAGTAACAAACTGAACACAGACTGATCTAACAATCAGCAACTGAACAACTGTCCACAGGTGACCTAGCATATAAAAACTAACCAACTGCCCAGAGCCTGACCGAGATCCAACAACTTACCAACTGACCACAGTCTGATATAGAACCAGCAACTGACCAACTGCCCACAGTCTGACCTAGGAACCACACACTGACCAACTGACCACAGACTGAACTAGGAACCAGAAACTGTCCAACTGAGCACAGTCTGACTTAGGAAACAGAAACTGACCAACTGAGCACAGGCTACTCTAGCAACAAGCAACTGACCACAGTCTGACCTAGAAACCAGAAACTGACCAACTGACACAGTCTGACCTAGACACCAGAAACTGACCAACTGACCAAATTCTGACCTAGAAACCAGAAACTTACCAACTGACCACAGTTTGATCTCGAAACCAGAAACTGAGCAACTGATCACAGTCTGACCGAGAAACCTGATACTTACCAACTGACCACTGTCTCAGCTAAAAAGCTTAATTGGCCAACTGATCACAGCCTGAATTAGGAACCAGAAACTGACCAACTGACTTCAGTCTGAACTTGAAAGCAGAAACTGACCAGCTGACCAGAGTCGGAGGAGACAACCAGAAACTGACCAACTGACCACAGTCTATTCAAGTAACCAGCCACTGACCAATTGACCACAGGATGACCTCGCAACCAAAAAGTAATAAGCTGAACACAGACTGATCTAGCAACCAGCAACTGACCAGCAGTCCACAGAGTGACGTCGAAACCAGAAACTGAGCAACTGACCACAGTCTGACCTAGCAACCAGAAAATGACCAACTGACCAGAGTGTGACCGAGACAACTCGAAACTGACCAAATGATCACAGTATGACCTAGAAAGCAGAAAGTAACAAACTGACCAGAGAAACAGACCGAGACAACCAGAAACTGACAAACTGACCATCGTCTGACCTAGAAACCAGCATCTGACCAGCTGACCACAGTCTGACCAGAGTCTGACCTAGAAACCAGAAACTGACCAACAGCCCACAGTCTGAACTACGAACCAGAAAGTGTCCAACTGAGCACAGTCTGACTTAGGAAACAGAAACTGACCAACTGAGCGCAGTCTACCCTAACAACAAGCAATTGACCACAGTCTAACCTAGAAACCTGAAACTGACCAACTGACCACAGTCTGACCAAGGAACCAGAAACTGACCAACTGATCACTGTCTGACCTAGGAATCAGAAACTGACCAACTGAGCACAGTCTGACCTAGGAATCAGAAACTGACCAACTGAGCACAGTCTGACCGAGCAACCAGCAACTTACCAACTGACCACAGTCTTACCGAGGCAACCAGAAACTGCGAAACTGACCACAGTCTGACCTATAATCCAGAAATTGACTAACTGACAAGAATCTCACCTAGCAACCAGAAACTGATCAACTGACCACAGTGTGACCGAGGCATTCCGAAACTGACAAAATGACCACAGTCTGACCTAGAAACCAGAAAGTAACAAACTGACCTGAGAAACAGACCTGGACAACCAGAATCTGACCAACTGACCATATTCTGACCGAGAGGCCAGAAACTGACCAGCTGACCACAGTCTGACCACAGTCTGACCTAGGAACCAGAAACTGAACAACTGACCACAGTCTGACCTAGGAAAAAGAAACTGACCAACTGAACACAGTCTAACCTAGCAACAAGCAACTGACCAACTGCCGAAAGACTGAACTAGGAACCAGAACTGACCAACTTACCACAGTCTGAGCAAGGAACCAGAAACTGACCATATGAGCACAGTCTGAACTAGGAACCAGAAACTGACCAACTGAGCACAGTCTTACCTTGCAACAAGCAACTGACCACAGTCTGACCTAGAAACTTGTAACTTACCAACTGACACAGTCTGACCTAGACACCAGAAAATGAACAACAGACCACATTCTGACCTTGGAACCCGAAACTGACCAACTGGCCAAAGTCAGACAGAGACAATCCGAAACTGACCAACTGACCACAGTCTGACGGAGAAACCAGAAACTGATAAACTGACCACAGTCTGACCTAGAAACCAGAAAATGATCAACTGACCACTGTCTGACTGAGCAACAAGCAACTGACCAACTGACCACAGGATGACCTAGCAAACAAAAAGTAACAAGCTGACCAGAGAAACTGACCTAGACAACCAGAAACTTACCAACTGACCACAGTCTGACCGAGAAACCATAAACTGACCAAACTGACCACAGTCTGACCAGAGTCTGACCTAGAAACCAGAAACTGACCAACTGCCAACAGTCTGACCGAGAAAACACGAAAATGACCAAATGACCACTGTCTGACCTAGAAACCAGAAACTGAGCAACCGACCACAATCTGACCTCGAAACCAGAAACTGACCTAATGAACGCAGTCTGACCTACCAACCACAAACTGTCCAACAGGCCACATTCTGTCCTAGGAATCAGTATCTGTCAAACTGACCACAGTCTGACCTAGAAACGAGCAACTGACCAACTGACCACAGTCTGACCTAGAATCCAGAAACTGAGCAACTGAACACAGTCTGATCTAGAAACCCGAAAAAGAGCAACTGACCACAATCTGAACTCGAAACGAGAATCTGACCAACTGACCACAGTCTGACCTAGAAACCAGAAACTGACCAACGGATCACAGTCTGACCTAGGAAAAAGAAGCTGACCAACAGACCACATTCTGACCAAGAAACCAGAAACTGTCCAACTGACCACAGTGTGAGCGAGAAAACAGAAAATTACCAACTGACCATAGTCTGACCTCGAAACCAGAAACTGACCAACTGACCACAGTATAATCGATCAACCATAAACTGACCAATTGACCACAGTGTGACCTAGAAACCAGAAACTGACCAGCTGACCACAGTCTGATCTAGCAACCAGAAACTGACCAACTGACCACATTCTGATCTAGAATGCAGAAATTGACCAATCCTACTTCAGTCTGACCCAGAAATCAGAAACTGACCAACTGACCAGAATCTGACCGAGACAACCAGAAACTGACCAACTGACCACAGTCTGACCGAGACAACCCGAAGCTGATCAACTGACCACAGTCTGACCGCGAAACCAGAAACTGACGGAACTGACCAGAATCTGAGCTCGAAACCAGAAAATGTCCAACCGACCACAGTCTGACCAAGACAACTCGAAACTTCCCAACAGACCACAGTCTGACCTAGAAACAAGAATCTGAACAACTGACCACAGTCTGACCTTGAAAACAGAAACTGACCAACTGACCACAGTCTGACTTGGAAACCAGAAACTGAACAACTGATCACAGTATTAGCTAGAAACCAGAAACTGACCAACTGACCACAGTCTGATCGAGAAACCAAAAACTGACCAACTAACCACAGTCTGACCTAGAAACCACAAGTGCAACTACCCACATTCTGACCTAGACATCAGAAACTGACCAACGGACCACAGTCTGGCCTAGGAAAAAGAAGCTGACCAACTGACCACAGTCTGACCGAGACAACCCGAAACTGACCAACTGACCACAGTCTGACCTAGAAACCAGAAACTGAACAACTGCCCACAGTCTGACCTCGAAACCAGAAACGGACCAACTGACCACAGTCTAACCTAGAAACCTGAAACTGACCAACTGACCACAGTCTGACCAAGGAAGCAGAAACTGACCAACTGATCACAGTCTGACCTAGGAATCAGAAACTGACCAACTGAGCACAGTCTGACCTAGCAACCAGCAACTTACCAACTGACCACAGTCTTACCGAGGCAACCAGAAACTGCGAAACTGACCACAGTCTGACCTATAATCCAGAAATTGACTAACTGACAAGAATCTCACCTAGCAACCAGAAACTGATCAACTGACCACAGTGTGACCGAGGCATTCCGAAACTGACAAAATGACCACAGTCTGACCGAGAAACCAGAAAGTAACAAACTGACCTGAGAAACAGACCTGGACAACCAGAATCTGACCAACTGACCATATTCTGACCGAGAGGCCAGAAACTGACCAGCTGACCACAGTCTGACCACAGTCTGACCTAGGAACCAGAAACTGACCAACTGACCACAGTCTGACCTAGGAAAAAGAAACTGACCAACTGAACACAGTCTAACCTCGCAACAAGCAACTGACCAACTGCCGAAAGACTGAACTAGGAACCAGAAACTGACCAACTTACCACAGTCTGAACTAGGAACCAGAAACTGACCAACTGAGCACAGTCTTACATTGCAACAAGCAACTGACCACAGTCTGACCTAGAAACTTGTAACTTACCAACTGACACAGTCTGACCTGGACACCAGAAAATGAACAACAGGCCACATTCTGACCTTGGAACACGAAACTGACCAACTGGCCAAAGTCAGACAGAGACAATCCGAAACTGACCACAGTCTGACCAGAGTCTGACCTAGAAACCAGAAACTGACCAACTGCCAACAGTCTGATCGAGAAAACACGAAAATGACCAAATGACCACTGTCTGACCTAGAAACCAGAAACTGAGCAACCGACCACAATCTGACCTCGAAACCAGAAACTGACCTAATGACCGCAGTCTGACCTACCAACTACAAACTGTCCAACAGGCCACATTCTGTCCTAGGAATCAGTATCTGTCCAACTGACCACAGTCTGACCTAGAAACGAGCAACTGACCAACTGACCACAGTCTGACCTAGAATCCAGAAACTGAGCAACTGAACACAGTCTGATCTAGAAACCCGAAAAAGAGCAACTGACCACAATCTGAACTCGAAACGAGAATCTGACCAACTGACCACAGTCTGACCTAGAAACCAGAAACTGATCAACGGATCACAGTCTGACCTAGGAAAAAGAAGCTGACCAACAGACCACATTCTGACCAAGAATCCAGAACCTGTCCAACTGACCACAGTGTGAGCGAGAAAACAGAAAATTACCAACTGACCATAGTCTGACCTCGAAACCAGAAACTGACCAACTGACCACAGTATAATCGATCAACCATAAACTGACCAATTGACCACAGTGTGACCTAGAAACCAGAAACTGACCAGCTGACCACAGTCTGATCGAGCAACCAGAAACTGTCCAACTGACCACAGTGTGACCTAGAAACCAGAAACTGACCAGCTGACCACAGTCTGATCTAGCAACCAGAAACTGACCAACTGACCACATTCTGATCTAGAATGCAGAAATTGACCAATCCTACTTCAGTCTGACCCAGAAATCAGAAACTGACCAACTGACCAGAATCTGACCGAGACAACCAGAAACTGACCAACTGACCACAGTCTGACCGAGACAACCCGAAGCTGACCAACTGACCACAGTCTGACCGAGAAACCAGAAACTGACGGAACTGACCAGAATCTGAGCTCGAAACCAGAAAATGTCCAACCGACCACAGTCTGACCAAGACAACTCGAAACTTCCCAACAGACCACAGTCTGACCTAGAAACAAGAATCTGAACAACTGACCACAGTCTGACCTTGCAAACAGAAACTGACCAACTGACCACAGTCTGACTTGGAAACCAGAAACTGAACAACTGATCACAGTATTAGCTAGAAACCAGAAACTGACCAACTGACCACAGTCTGATCGAGAAACCAGAAACTGACCAACTAACCACAGTCTGACCTAGAAACCACAACAAGTGCAACTAACCACATTCTGACCTAGACATCAGAAACTGACCAACGGACCACAGTCTGGACTTGGAAAAAGAAGCTGACCAACTGACCACAGTCTGACCGAGACAACCCGAAACTGACCAACTGACCACAGTCTGACCTAGAAACCAGAAACTGAACAACTGCCCACAGTCTGACCTAGAAACCAGAAACGGACCAACTGACCACAGTCTAACCTAGAAACCTGAAACTGACCAACTGACCACAGTCTGACCAAGGAAGCAGAAACTGACCAACTGATCACAGTCTGACCTAGGAATCAGAAACTGACCAACTGAGCACAGTCTGACCTAGCAACCAGCAACTTACCAACTGACCACAGTCTTACCGAGGCAACCAGAAACTGCGAAACTGACCACAGTCTGACCTATAATCCAGAAATTGACTAACTGACAAGAATCTCACCAAGCAACCAGAAACTGATCAACTGACCACAGTGTGACCGAGGCATTCCGAAACTGACAAAATGACCACAGTCTGACCTAGAAACCAGAAAGTAACAAACTGACCTGAGAAACAGACCTGGACAACCAGAATCTGACCAACTGACCATATTCTGACCGAGAGTTCCAGAAACTGACCAGCTGACCACAGTCTGACCACAGTCTGACCTAGGAACCAGAAACTGACCAACTGACCACAGTCTGACCTAGGAAAAAGAAACTGACCAACTGAACACAGTCTAACCTCGCAACAAGCAACTGACCAACTGCCGAAAGACTGAACTAGGAACCAGAAACTGACCAACTTACCACAGTCTGAGCAAGGAACCAGAAACTGACCATGTGAGCACAGTCTGAACTAGGAACCAGAAACTGACCAACTGAGCACAGTCTTACCTTGCAACCAGCAACTGACCACAGTCTGACCTAGAAACTTGTAACTTACCAACTGACACAGTCTGACCTAGACACCAGAAAATGAATAACAGGCCACATTCTGACCTTGGAACACGAAACTGACCAACTGGCCTTGGTCAGACAGAGACAATCCGAAACTGACCAACTGACCACATTCTGACGGAGAAACCAGAAACTGATAAACTGACCACAGTCTGACCTAGAAACTAGAAAATGATCAACTGACCACTCTCTGACTGAGCAACAAGCAACTGACCAACTGACCAGAGGATGACCTAGCAAACAAAAAGTAACAAGCTGACCAGAGAAACAGACCTAGACAACCAGAAACTGACCAACTGACCACAATCTGACCTAGAATCCAGAAACTGAGCAACTGAACACAGTCTGATCTAGAAACCCGAAAAAGAGCAACTGACCACAATCTGAACTCGAAACGAGAATCTGACCAACTGACCACAGTCTGACCTAGAAACCAGAAACTGACCAACGGATCACAGCCTGACCTAGGAAAAAGAAGCTGACCAACTGACCACAGTCTGACCGAGACAACCCGAAACTGACCAACTGACCACAGTCTGACCTAGAAACCAGAAACTGAACAACTGCCCACAGTCTGACCTAGAAACCAGAAACGGACCAACTGACCACAGTCTAACCTAGAAACCTGAAACTGACCAACTGACCACAGTCTGACCAAGGAAGCAGAAACTGACCAACTGATCACAGTCTGACCTAGGAATCAGAAACTGACCAACTGAGCACAGTCTGACCTAGCAACCAGCAACTTACCAACTGACCACAGTCTTACCGAGGCAACCAGAAACTGCGAAACTGACCACAGTCTGACCTATAATCCAGAAATTGACTAACTGACAAGAATCTCACCTAGCAACCAGAAACTGATCAACTGACCACAGTGTGACCGAGGCATTCCGAAACTGACAAAATGACCACAGTCTGACCGAGAAACCAGAAAGTAACAAACTGACCTGAGAAACAGACCTGGACAACCAGAATCTGACCAACTGACCATATTCTGACCGAGAGGCCAGAAACTGACCAGCTGACCACAGTCTGACCACAGTCTGACCTAGGAACCAGAAACTGACCAACTGACCACAGTCTGACCTAGGAAAAAGAAACTGACCAACTGAACACAGTCTAACCTCGCAACAAGCAACTGACCAACTGCCGAAAGACTGAACTAGGAACCAGAAACTGACCAACTTACCACAGTCTGAACTAGGAACCAGAAACTGACCAACTGAGCACAGTCTTACATTGCAACAAGCAACTGACCACAGTCTGACCTAGAAACTTGTAACTTACCAACTGACACAGTCTGACCTGGACACCAGAAAATGAACAACAGGCCACATTCTGACCTTGGAACACGAAACTGACCAACTGGCCAAAGTCAGACAGAGACAATCCGAAACTGACCACAGTCTGACCAGAGTCTGACCTAGAAACCAGAAACTGACCAACTGCCAACAGTCTGACCGAGAAAACACGAAAATGACCAAATGACCACTGTCTGACCTAGAAACCAGAAACTGAGCAACCGACCACAATCTGACCTCGAAACCAGAAACTGACCTAATGACCGCAGTCTGACCTACGAACTACAAACTGTCCAACAGGCCACATTCTGTCCTAGGAATCAGTATCTGTCCAACTGACCACAGTCTGACCTAGAAACGAGCAACTGACCAACTGACCACAGTCTGACCTAGAATCCAGAAACTGAGCAACTGAACACAGTCTGATCTAGAAACCCGAAAAAGAGCAACTGACCACAATCTGAACTCGAAACGAGAATCTGACCAACTGACCACAGTCTGACCTAGAAACCAGAAACTGATCAACGGATCACAGTCTGACCTAGGAAAAAGAAGCTGACCAACAGACCACATTCTGACCAAGAATCCAGAACCTGTCCAACTGACCACAGTGTGAGCGAGAAAACAGAAAATTACCAACTGACCATAGTCTGACCTCGAAACCAGAAACTGACCAACTGACCACAGTATAATCGATCAACCATAAACTGACCAATTGACCACAGTGTGACCTAGAAACCAGAAACTGACCAGCTGACCACAGTCTGATCGAGCAACCAGAAACTGTCCAACTGACCACAGTGTGACCTAGAAACCAGAAACTGACCAGCTGACCACAGTCTGATCTAGCAACCAGAAACTGACCAACTGACCACATTCTGATCTAGAATGCAGAAATTGACCAATCCTACTTCAGTCTGACCCAGAAATCAGAAACTGACCAACTGACCAGAATCTGACCGAGACAACCAGAAACTGACCAACTGACCACAGTCTGACCGAGACAACCCGAAGCTGACCAACTGACCACAGTCTGACCGAGAAACCAGAAACTGACGGAACTGACCAGAATCTGAGCTCGAAACCAGAAAATGTCCAACCGACCACAGTCTGACCAAGACAACTCGAAACTTCCCAACAGACCACAGTCTGACCTAGAAACAAGAATCTGAACAACTGACCACAGTCTGACCTTGCAAACAGAAACTGACCAACTGACCACAGTCTGACTTGGAAACCAGAAACTGAACAACTGATCACAGTATTAGCTAGAAACCAGAAACTGACCAACTGACCACAGTCTGATCGAGAAACCAGAAACTGACCAACTAACCACAGTCTGACCTAGAAACCACAACAAGTGCAACTAACCACATTCTGACCTAGACATCAGAAACTGACCAACGGACCACAGTCTGGACTTGGAAAAAGAAGCTGACCAACTGACCACAGTCTGACCGAGACAACCCGAAACTGACCAACTGACCACAGTCTGACCTAGAAACCAGAAACTGAACAACTGCCCACAGTCTGACCTAGAAACCAGAAACGGACCAACTGACCACAGTCTAACCTAGAAACCTGAAACTGACCAACTGACCACAGTCTGACCAAGGAAGCAGAAACTGACCAACTGATCACAGTCTGACCTAGGAATCAGAAACTGACCAACTGAGCACAGTCTGACCTAGCAACCAGCAACTTACCAACTGACCACAGTCTTACCGAGGCAACCAGAAACTGCGAAACTGACCACAGTCTGACCTATAATCCAGAAATTGACTAACTGACAAGAATCTCACCAAGCAACCAGAAACTGATCAACTGACCACAGTGTGACCGAGGCATTCCGAAACTGACAAAATGACCACAGTCTGACCTAGAAACCAGAAAGTAACAAACTGACCTGAGAAACAGACCTGGACAACCAGAATCTGACCAACTGACCATATTCTGACCGAGAGTTCCAGAAACTGACCAGCTGACCACAGTCTGACCACAGTCTGACCTAGGAACCAGAAACTGACCAACTGACCACAGTCTGACCTAGGAAAAAGAAACTGACCAACTGAACACAGTCTAACCTCGCAACAAGCAACTGACCAACTGCCGAAAGACTGAACTAGGAACCAGAAACTGACCAACTTACCACAGTCTGAGCAAGGAACCAGAAACTGACCATGTGAGCACAGTCTGAACTAGGAACCAGAAACTGACCAACTGAGCACAGTCTTACCTTGCAACAAGCAACTGACCACAGTCTGACCTAGAAACTTGTAACTTACCAACTGACACAGTCTGACCTAGACACCAGAAAATGAATAACAGGCCACATTCTGACCTTGGAACACGAAACTGACCAACTGGCCTTGGTCAGACAGAGACAATCCGAAACTGACCAACTGACCACATTCTGACGGAGAAACCAGAAACTGATAAACTGACCACAGTCTGACCTAGAAACTAGAAAATGATCAACTGACCACTCTCTGACTGAGCAACAAGCAACTGACCAACTGACCAGAGGATGACCTAGCAAACAAAAAGTAACAAGCTGACCAGAGAAACAGACCTAGACAACCAGAAACTGACCAACTGACCACAATCTGACCTAGAATCCAGAAACTGAGCAACTGAACACAGTCTGATCTAGAAACCCGAAAAAGAGCAACTGACCACAATCTGAACTCGAAACGAGAATCTGACCAACTGACCACAGTCTGACCTAGAAACCAGAAACTGACCAACGGATCACAGCCTGACCTAGGAAAAAGAAGCTGACCAACTGACCACAGTCTGACCGAGACAACCCGAAACTGACCAACTGACCACAGTCTGACCTAGAAACCAGAAACTGAACAACTGCCCACAGTCTGACCTAGAAACCAGAAACGGACCAACTGACCACAGTCTAACCTAGAAACCTGAAACTGACCAACTGACCACAGTCTGACCAAGGAAGCAGAAACTGACCAACTGATCACAGTCTGACCTAGGAATCAGAAACGGACCAACTGAGCACAGTCTGACCTAGCAACCAGCAACTTACCAACTGACCACAGTCTTACCGAGGCAACCAGAAACTGCGAAACTGACCACAGTCTGACCTATAATCCAGAAATTGACTAACTGACAAGAATCTCACCTAGCAACCAGAAACTGATCAACTGACCACAGTGTGACCGAGGCATTCCGAAACTGACAAAATGACCACAGTCTGACCGAGAAACCAGAAAGTAACAAACTGACCTGAGAAACAGACCTGGACAACCAGAATCTGACCAACTGACCATATTCTGACCGAGAGGCCAGAAACTGACCAGCTGACCACAGTCTGACCACAGTCTGACCTAGGAACCAGAAACTGACCAACTGACCACAGTCTGACCTAGGAAAAAGAAACTGACCAACTGAACACAGTCTAACCTCGCAACAAGCAACTGACCAACTGCCGAAAGACTGAACTAGGAACCAGAAACTGACCAACTTACCACAGTCTGAACTAGGAACCAGAAACTGACCAACTGAGCACAGTCTTACATTGCAACAAGCAACTGACCACAGTCTGACCTAGAAACTTGTAACTTACCAACTGACACAGTCTGACCTGGACACCAGAAAATGAACAACAGGCCACATTCTGACCTTGGAACACGAAACTGACCAACTGGCCAAAGTCAGACAGAGACAATCCGAAACTGACCACAGTCTGACCAGAGTCTGACCTAGAAACCAGAAACTGACCAACTGCCAACAGTCTGACCGAGAAAACACGAAAATGACCAAATGACCACTGTCTGACCTAGAAACCAGAAACTGAGCAACCGACCACAATCTGACCTCGAAACCAGAAACTGACCTAATGACCGCAGTCTGACCTACCAACTACAAACTGTCCAACAGGCCACATTCTGTCCTAGGAATCAGTATCTGTCCAACTGACCACAGTCTGACCTAGAAACGAGCAACTGACCAACTGACCACAGTCTGACCTAGAATCCAGAAACTGAGCAACTGAACACAGTCTGATCTAGAAACCCGAAAAAGAGCAACTGACCACAATCTGAACTCGAAACGAGAATCTGACCAACTGACCACAGTCTGACCTAGAAACCAGAAACTGATCAACGGATCACAGTCTGACCTAGGAAAAAGAAGCTGACCAACAGACCACATTCTGACCAAGAATCCAGAACCTGTCCAACTGACCACAGTGTGAGCGAGAAAACAGAAAATTACCAACTGACCATAGTCTGACCTCGAAACCAGAAACTGACCAACTGACCACAGTATAATCGATCAACCATAAACTGACCAATTGACCACAGTGTGACCTAGAAACCAGAAACTGACCAGCTGACCACAGTCTGATCGAGCAACCAGAAACTGTCCAACTGACCACAGTGTGACCTAGAAACCAGAAACTGACCAGCTGACCACAGTCTGATCTAGCAACCAGAAACTGACCAACTGACCACATTCTGATCTAGAATGCAGAAATTGACCAATCCTACTTCAGTCTGACCCAGAAATCAGAAACTGACCAACTGACCAGAATCTGACCGAGACAACCAGAAACTGACCAACTGACCACAGTCTGACCGAGACAACCCGAAGCTGACCAACTGACCACAGTCTGACCGAGAAACCAGAAACTGACGGAACTGACCAGAATCTGAGCTCGAAACCAGAAAATGTCCAACCGACCACAGTCTGACCAAGACAACTCGAAACTTCCCAACAGACCACAGTCTGACCTAGAAACAAGAATCTGAACAACTGACCACAGTCTGACCTTGCAAACAGAAACTGACCAACTGACCACAGTCTGACTTGGAAACCAGAAACTGAACAACTGATCACAGTATTAGCTAGAAACCAGAAACTGACCAACTGACCACAGTCTGATCGAGAAACCAGAAACTGACCAACTAACCACAGTCTGACCTAGAAACCACAACAAGTGCAACTAACCACATTCTGACCCAGACATCAGAAACTGACCAACGGACCACAGTCTGGACTTGGAAAAAGAAGCTGACCAACTGACCACAGTCTGACCGAGACAACCCGAAACTGACCAACTGACCACAGTCTGACCTAGAAACCAGAAACTGAACAACTGCCCACAGTCTGACCTCGAAACCAGAAACGGACCAACTGACCACAGTCTAACCTAGAAACCTGAAACTGACCAACTGACCACAGTCTGACCAAGGAAGCAGAAACTGACCAACTGATCACAGTCTGACCTAGGAATCAGAAACTGACCAACTGAGCACAGTCTGACCTAGCAACCAGCAACTTACCAACTGACCACAGTCTTACCGAGGCAACCAGAAACTGCGAAACTGACCACAGTCTGACCTATAATCCAGAAATTGACTAACTGACAAGAATCTCACCAAGCAACCAGAAACTGATCAACTGACCACAGTGTGACCGAGGCATTCCGAAACTGACAAAATGACCACAGTCTGACCTAGAAACCAGAAAGTAACAAACTGACCTGAGAAACAGACCTGGACAACCAGAATCTGACCAACTGACCATATTCTGACCGAGAGTTCCAGAAACTGACCAGCTGACCACAGTCTGACCACAGTCTGACCTAGGAACCAGAAACTGACAAACTGACCACAGTCTGACCTAGGAAAAAGAAACTGACCAACTGAACACAGTCTAACCTCGCAACAAGCAACTGACCAACTGCCGAAAGACTGAACTAGGAACCAGAAACTGACCAACTTACCACAGTCTGAGCAAGGAACCAGAAACTGACCATGTGAGCACAGTCTGAACTAGGAACCAGAAACTGACCAACTGAGCACAGTCTTACCTTGCAACAAGCAACTGACCACAGTCTGACCTAGAAACTTGTAACTTACCAACTGACACAGTCTGACCTAGACACCAGAAAATGAATAACAGGCCACATTCTGACCTTGGAACACGAAACTGACCAACTGGCCTTGGTCAGACAGAGACAATCCGAAACTGACCAACTGACCACATTCTGACGGAGAAACCAGAAACTGATAAACTGACCACAGTCTGACCTAGAAACTAGAAAATGATCAACTGACCACTCTCTGACTGAGCAACAAGCAACTGACCAACTGACCAGAGGATGACCTAGCAAACAAAAAGTAACAAGCTGACCAGAGAAACAGACCTAGACAACCAGAAACTGACCAACTGACCACAATCTGACCTAGAATCCAGAAACTGAGCAACTGAACACAGTCTGATCTAGAAACCCGAAAAAGAGCAACTGACCACAATCTGAACTCGAAACGAGAATCTGACCAACTGACCACAGTCTGACCTAGAAACCAGAAACTGACCAACGGATCACAGCCTGACCTAGGAAAAAGAAGCTCACCAACAGACCACATTCTGACCAAGAAACCAGAAACTGTCCAACTGACCACAGTGTGAGCGAGAAAACAGAAAATTACCAACTGACCATAGTCTGACCTCGAAACCAGAAACTGACCAACTGACCACAGTATAATCGATCTTCCATAAACTGACCAATTGACCACAGTGTGACCTAGAAACCAGAAACTGACCAGCTGACCACAGTCTGATCGAGCAACCAGAAACTGACCAACTGACCACAGTGTGACCTAGAAACCAGAAACTGACCAGCTGACCACAGTCTTATCTAGCAACCAGAAACTGACCAACTGACCACATTCTGATCTAGAATGCAGAAATTGACCAATCCTACTTCAGTCTGACCCAGAAACCAGAAACTGACCAACTGACCAGAATCTGACCGAGACAACCAGAAACTGACCAACTGACCACAGTCTGACCGAGACAACCCGAAGCTGACCAACTGACCACAGTCTGACCGAGAAACCAGAAATTGACGGAACTGACCAGAATCTGAGCTCGAAACCAGAAAATGTCCAACTGACCACAGTCTGACCAAGACAACTCGAAACTTCCCAACAGACCACAGTCTGACCTAGAAACAAGAATCTGAACAACTGACCACAGTCTGACCTAGAAACCAGAAACTGACCAACTGACCACAGTCTGACTTGGAAACCAGAAACTGAACAACTGATCACAGTATTAGCTAGAAACCAGAAACTGACCAACTGACCACAGTCTGATCGAGAAACCAGAAACTGACCAACTAACCATAGTCTGACCTAGAAACCACAACAAGTGCAACTACCCACATTCTGACCTAGACATCAGAAACTGACCAACGGACCACAGTCTGGCCGAGGAAAAAGAAGCTGACCAACTGACCACAGTCTGACCGAGACAACCCGAAACTGATCAACTGCCCACAGTCTGACCTAGAAACCAGAAACGGACCAACTGACCACAGTCTGATCTAGA
This sequence comes from Pristiophorus japonicus, assembly GCF_044704955.1. Classification (NCBI taxonomy): domain Eukaryota; kingdom Metazoa; phylum Chordata; class Chondrichthyes; family Pristiophoridae; genus Pristiophorus; species Pristiophorus japonicus. The sequence goes on along the minus strand of NW_027254572.1, from coordinate 1,656,493 downwards.
AAGCAGAAACTGATCAACTGACCACAGTCTGACCGAGCAACAAGCAACTGACCAACTGACCACAGGATGACCGATCAAACAACACAGAAACTTACCAACTGACCACATTCTGACCGAGAAACCATAAACTGACCAACTGACCACAGTCTGACCACAGTCTGACCTTGAAACCAGATACTGAACAACTGCCCATAGTCTGAACGAGACAACATGAAACTGACCAACTGACCAAGACAACACGAAACTGACCAAATGACCACTGTCTGACCTAAAAACCAGAAACAGTCAAAACAGGACTCATTCTGACCTAGCAACCAGTATATGACCAACTGACCACAGTCTGACCTAGAAATCAGCAACTGACCAACTGACCATAATCTGATCTAGAAAACCAGAAACTGACCAACGGATCACAGTCTGACCTAGGAAAAAGTAACTGACCAACTGATCACATTCTGACCTAGAAACCAAAAACTGACCAACTGACAACAGGCTGACCGAGAAAACAGAAACTGACCTACTGACCACAGTCTGACTGAGACAACGCAATACTGACCAACTGACCACAGTCTGATCAAGAAACCAGCAACTGACCAATTGTCCACAGGCTGACCTATAACCAGCAACTGACCAACTGAACACAGTCTGACCTCGAAACCAGAAACTGACCAACTGACCACAGTCTGACTAAGCAACCAGAAACTGACCAACTGAACACAGTCTGACCTAGAAACAAGAAACTGACCAACTGACCACAGTCTGACCTAGATACCAGAAACTGACCAACTGACCACAGTCTGACCTAGAAACCAGGATCTGACCAACTGACCACAATCTTATCTAGAAACCAGAAACTGACCAACTGACCACAGTCTGACCTAGGAACCAGAAACTGACCAACTGACCACAGTCTGACCTAGGAAAAAGAAACTGACCAGCTGAACACAGTCTAACCTGGCAACAAGCAACTGACCAACTGCCCAAAGACTGAACTAGGAACCAGAAACTGACCAACTTACCACAGTCTGACCAAGGAACCAGAAACTGTCCATATGAGCACAGTCTGACCTAGGAAACAGAAACTGACCAACTGAGCACAGACTTACCTTGCAACAAGCAACTGACCACAGTCTGACCAAGAAACTTGTAACTGACCAACTGACACAGTCTGACCTAGACATCAGAAAATGACCAACAGACCACATGCTGACCTTGGAACTCGAAACTGACCAACTGACCAAAGTCAGACAGAGACAACCGGAAACTGACCAACTGACCACAGTCTGACCTAGAAACCAGATACTGATCAACTGACCACTGTCTGACCTAGAAACCAGAAACTGAGCAACCGACCACAATCTGACCTCGAAACCAGAAACTGACCTAATGACCGCAGTCTGACCTACCAACTACAAACTGTCCAACAGGCCACATTCTGTCCTAGGAATCAGTATCTGTCCAACTGACCACAGGCTGACCTAGAAACTGACCAACTGACCACAGTCTGATCTAGAAACCCGAAACTGAGCAACTGACCACAATCTGAACTCGAAACGAGAATCTGACCAACTGACCACAGTCTGACCAAGAAACCAGAAACTGACCAACAGACCACATTCTGACCAAGAAACCAGAAACTGTCCAACTGACCCCAGTGTGACCTAGAAAACAGAAAATTACCAACTGACCATAGTCTGACCGCGAAACCAGAAACTGACCAACTGACCACAGTCTGATCAATCAACCATAAACTGACCAACTGACCAAAGTGTGACCTAGAAACCAGACTGACCAGCTGACCACAGTCCGATCGAGGAACCAAAATCTGACCAACTGACCACAGTGTGACCTAGAAACCAGAAACTGACCAAGTGACCACATTCTGATCTAGAATGCAGAAACTGACCAATCCTACTTCAGTCTGACCCAGAAACCAGAAACTGACCAACTGACCACAGTCTGACCTAGAAACCAGAAACTGAACAACTGCCCACAGTCTGACCTCGAACCAGAAACTGACCAGCTGACCACAGGCTGATCTAGCAACCAGAATCTGACCAACTGTCCACATTCTGATCTAGAATGCAGAAACTGACCAATCCTACTTCAGTCTGACCGAGACAACCCGAAACTGACCAACTGACCACAGTCTGACCTGGAAACCAGAAACTGAACAACTGCCCACAGTCTGACCTAGAAACCAGAAACGGACCAACTGACCACAGTCTGACCTAGAAACCAGAAACTGATCAACTGACCACAGTCTGACCGAGCAACAAGCAACTGACCAACTGACCACAGGATGACCGATCAAACAAAACGTAACAAGCTGACCAGAGAAACAGACCTAGATAGCCAGAAACTTACCAACTGACCACAGTCTGACCGAGAAACCATAAACTGACCAACTGACCACAGTCTGACCACAGTCTGACCTTGAAACCAAATACTGACCAACTGCCCACGATCTGACCGAGACAACATGAAACTGACCAACTGACCAAGACAACACGAAACTGACCAAATGACCACTGTCTGACCTAGAAACCAGAAACAGAGCAACTGATCACAAACTGACCTCGAAACCAGAAACTGACCAAATGACCACCGTCTGACCTAGCAACCACAAACAGTCAAAACAGTCCACATTCTGACCTAGCAACCATATATGACCAACTGACCACAGTCTGACCTAGAAACCAGCAACTGAGCAACTGATCACAATCTGAACTCGAAACGAGAAACTGACCAACTGACCACAATCTGACCTAGAAAACCAGAAACTGACCAGAACAACTGACCACAGTCTGACTGAGACAACACGAAACTAACCAACTGACCACAGTCTCATCAAGAAACCAGCAACTGACGAATTGTCCACAGGCTGACCTTGAACCAGCAACTGACCAACTGACCACAGTCTGAACTCGAAACCAGAAACTGACCAACTGACCACTGCCTGACTAAGCAACCATAAACTGACCAACTGAACACAGTCTGACCTAGGAACCAAAAACTGACCAACTGAACACAGTCTGACATGGAAACCACAAACTGATCAACTGAGCAAAGTCTGACCTCGAAACCAGAAACTGACAACTGGCCAAATTCCGATATAGAAAACAGAAACTGAACAACTGAACACAGTCTGACCTAAAAACAAGAAACTGACCAACTGACCACAGTCTGACCTAGATACCAGAAACTGACCAACTGACCACAGTCTGAACTAGAAACCAGAAACTGACCAACTGACCACAATCTTTTCTAGAAACAAGAAACTGACCAACTGTCCACAGTCTGACCTAGAAACCAGAAACTTACCAACTGACCACAATCTGACTTAGACAACGTGATATATAGCAACTGACCACAGTCTGACCTAGAAACCAGAAACTGAGCAACTGACCACAGTCTGACCTAGGAACCAGAAACTGACCAACTGATCACAGTCTGACCGAGACAACCCAAAACTGACCAACTGACCACAGTCTGACGGAGAAACCAGAAACTGACGGAACTGACTAAAATCTGATAAAGAAACCAGCAACTGACCAATTGACCACAGGATGACCTCGCAACCAAAATTAACAAACTGAACACAGACTGATCAACCAACCGGCAACTGACCAACAGTCCACAGTCTGACCTAGGAACCAGAAACTGACCAACTGACCACAATCTGACCTAGGAATCAGAAACTGACCAACTGTCCACAGGCTGAACGAGAACCAGCAACTGACAACAAGACCATAGTCTGACCTAAAAGCCAGTATCTGATCAACTGACCAAAGTCTGATCTGGAAACCGTAAACTGACCAGCTGATCACAGTCTGACTTAGAAAAAAAAACTGAACAACTGACCACAGTCTGACCGAGACAATCCGAGATTGACCAAATGACCACAGTCTGACCGAGGCAACACAAAACGGACCAACTGACTACAGTCTGACCGAGAAACCAGAAACTGAACAACTCACCACAGTCTGACCTAGCAACCAGTATCTGATCAACTGACAAAAGTCTGATCTGGAAACCATAAACTGACCAGCTGATCACAGTCTGACCAAGAAAAAAAAACTGAACAACTGACCACAGTCTGACCGAGACAATCCGAGACTGACCAACTGACCACAGTCTGACCGAGGCAACACAAAACTGACCAACTGACAACAGTCTGACCTAGAAACCAGAAACTGACCAACTGACCACAGTCTGACCTAGAAACCAGAAACTGACCAACTGACCAGAGTTTGATCTAGAAACCAGAAACTGACCAACTGACCACAGTCTGACCTAGCAACCAGCAACTGACCAACTAACCACAATCTGACTGAGACAACGTGAAATATAGCAACTGACCACAGTCTGATCTATAAACCAGAAACTGAGCAAGTGACCACAGTCTGACCTAGAAACCAGAAACTGAGCAACTGACCACAGTCTGACTTAAGAACCAGAAACTGACCAAGTGCCTTCAGACTGACCAAGAAACCAGAAACTGATCAACTGACCACAGTCTGACTGAGACAACGCGAAGCTGACCAACTGACCACAGTCTGATCAAGAAATCAGCAACTGACCAATTGACCATAAGTTGAACGTGCAACCAAAGTGTAACAAACTGAACACAGACTGATCCAGTAACCGGCAACTGACCAACTGTCCACAGGCTGACCTCGAAACCAGAGCATGAGCAACTGACCACAGTCTGGCCTAGAAACCAGAAATTGACCAACTGATCGCAGTTTGACCTAGGAATCAGAAACTGAGCAACTGACCACATTCTGATTTATAAATACGAAACTGACCAACTGACCACAGTCTGACCTAGAAAGCAGAAACTGAGCAACTGACCACAGTCTTAGCGCGCAACAAGCAACTGACCAACTGACCACAGGATGACCTAGCAACCAAAAAGTAACAAACTGACCAGAGAAACAGAACTAGACAACCAGAAACTGACCAACCGACCACAGTCGGACCTAGAAATCAGAAACTGACCAAGTGACCACAGTTTACCTAGGAATCAGAAATTGACCAACTGACCACAGTCTGGCCTCGAAACCAGAAATTTAGCAACTGACCACAGTCTGACCTAGAAACCAGAAACTGACCAACTGACCATAGTCTGACTTAGGAACCAGAAACTGACCAACTGACTTCACTCTGACCTAGAAACCAGAAACTGACCAACTGACCACAGTATGACAAAGACATCCCGAAATTGACCAACTGACCACAGTCTGATCAATAAACCAGCAACTGACCAATTGACCAGAGGATGACTTTACAAACAAAAAGTAACAATCCGAACACGGACTGATCCAGCAACCAGCAACTGACCAACTGTCCACAGGCTGACCTAGAACCAGGAACTGAGCAACTGACCACAGTCTGACCTAGGAACCAGTATCTGACCAACTGACCAATATCTGATCTGGAAACCATAAACTGAACAGCTGATCACAGTCTGGCATGGTAAAAAACTGACTTACTGACCACAGTCTGACCGAGACAATCCGAGACTGACCAACTGACCACAGTCTGACCGAGGCAATACAAAACTGACCAACTGACCAAAGTCTGACACAGAAACCAGAAACTGACCAACTGACAACAGTCTGACCTAGAAACCAGAAACTGACCAACTGACCACAATCTTATCTAGAAACCAGAAACTGACCAACTGACCAAAGTCTGTCCTACCAACCAGAAACTGACCAACTGACCACAATCTGACTGAGACAACGTGAAATATAGCAACTGACCACAGTCTGACCTAGAAACCAGAAACTGAGAAACTGACCACAGTCTGACCTAGAATCCTGAAACTGACCAGCTGATCACTGTCTGACCTAGAATCCTGAAACTGACCAACTGACCACAGTCTGATTTAAGAACCAGAAAATGACCAACTGATTTCAGTCTGACCTAGAAACCAGAAACTGACCAACTGATTTCAGTCTGACCTAGAAACCAGAAACTGACCAACTGACCACCGTCTGACCGAGACATCCCAAAACTGACCAACTGACCACAGTCTGACTGAGAAACCAGAAACTGACGGAACTGACTGCAGTCTGAGAAAGAAAACACAACTGACCAATTGACCACAGGATTACCTCGCAACCAAAATTAACAAACTGAACACAGACTGATCTACCAACCGGCAACTGACCAACTGTCCACAGACTGACCTAGAGACAGCAACTGACCAACTGTCCTCAGTCTGACCTGGGAACCAGAAACTGAACAACTGAGCACAATCTGACCTTGGAATCAGAAACTGAGCAACTGTCCATCGGTTGACCTCGAACCAGCATCTGAGCAACTGACCACAGTCTGACCTAGCAACCAGTATCTGACCAACTGACCAAAGTCTGATCTGGAAACCATAAACTGACCAGCTGATCACAGTCTGACCTAGAAAAAAACTGTCCAACTGACCACAGTCTGACCGAGACAATCCGAGACTGACCAATTGACCACAATCTGACCAAGGCAACACAAAACTGACCAACTGACCAATGTCTGACACAGAAACCAGAAACTGACCATCTGACCACAGTCTAACCTAGAAACCAGAAACTGACCAACTGAACACAATCTTATCTAGAAATCAGAAACTGACCAACTGAACACAGTCTGACCTAGCAAAAAGAAACTTACCAACTGGCCACAATCTGGCTGAGACAACGTGAAATATAGCAACTGACCACAGTCTGACTAAGAAACCAGAAACTGAGCAACTGACCACAGTCTGACCTAGAAACCAGAAACTGAGCAACTGACCACAGTCTTAGCACGCAACAAGCAACTGATCAACTGTCCACAGATGACCTAGCAACTAAAAAGTAACAAACTGACCAGAGAAACAGAACTAGACAACCAGAAACTGACCAACCGACCACAGTCTGACCTAGAAACCAGAAACTGAACAACTGACCACAGTCTGACCTCGGAACCAGAAACTGACCAACTGACCACAGACTGACCGAGCAGCCAGTAAATTAGCAATTGACCAGAGTCGGACCTAGAAACCAGAAACTGACCAAGTGACCACAGTTTACCTAGGAATCAGAAACTGACCAACTGACCACAGTCTGGCCTCGAAACCAGAAATTAAGCAACTGACCACAGTCTGACCTCGAAACCAGAAACTGACCAACTGACCATAGTCTGACTTAGCAACCAGAAACTGACCAACTGACTTCACTCTGACCGAGAAACCAGAAACTGACCAACTGACCACAGTATGACAAACACAACCCGAAATTGACCAACTGACCACAGTCTGATCAATAAGCCAGCAACTGACCAATTGACCAGAGGATGACTTTACAAACAAAAAGTAACAATCCGAACACGGACTGATCCAACAACCAGCAACTGACCAACTGTCCACAGGCTGACCTAGAACCAGGAACTGAGCAACTGAGCACAGCCTGACCTAGGAACCAGTGTCTGACCAACTGACCAAAGTCTGATCTGGAAACCATAAATTGAACAGCTGATCACAGTCTGACATGGTAAAAAACTGACTAACTGACCACAGTCTCACCGAGACAATCCGAGACTGACCAACTGACCACAGTTTGACCGAGCAATACAAAACTGACCAACTGACCAAAGTCTGACACAAAAACCAGAAACTGACGAACTGACAACAGTCTGAGCTAGAAACCAGAAACTGACCAACTGACCACAATCTTATCTAGAAACCAGAAACTGACCAACTGACCACAGTCTGTCCTATCAACCAGAAACTTAACAACTGACCACAATCTGACTGAGACAACGAGAAAATGACCAACTGATTTCAGTCTGACCTAGAAACCAGAAACTGACCAACTGATTTCAGTCTGACCTAGAAACCAGAAACTGACCAACTGACCACCGTCTGACCGAGACAATCCAAAACTGACCAACTGACCAAAGTCTGATCTGGAAACCATAAACTGACCGCTGATCACAGTCAGACCTGGAAAAAAACTGACCAACTGACCACAGTCTGACCGAGACAATCCGAGACTGCCCATCTGACCACAGTCTGACTGAGGCAACACAAAACTGACCAACTGACCAAAGTCTGACACAGAAACCAGAAACTTACCAACTGACCACAGTCTGACCTAGAAACAAGAAACTGACCAACTGACGACAACCTTATCTGGAAACCAGAATATGACCAACTGACCACAGTCTGTTCAAGAAATCAGCAACTGACCAATTGACCACAAGATGAACTTGCAACCAAAATGTAACAAACTGAACACAGACTGATCAAGTAACCGGCAACTGACCAACTGTCCACAGGCTGACCTCGAAACTAGAGCATGACCAACTGACCACAGTCTGGCCTAGAAACCAGAAATTGACCAACTGACCGCAGTTTGACCTAGGAATCAGAAACTGAGCAACTGACCACATTCTGATTTAGAAATCCGAAACTCACCAACTGACCACAGTCTGACCTAGAAACCAGAAACTGAGCAACTGACCACAGTCTTAGCGCGCAACAAGCAACTGACCAACTGACCACAGGATGACCTAGCAACCAAAAAGTAACAAACTGACCAGAGAAACAGAACTAGACAACCAGAAACTGACCAACCGACCACAGTCTGACCTAGAAACCAGAAACTGAACAACTGACCACAGTCTGACCTCGGAACCAGAAGCTGACCAACTGATCACAGACTGGCCGAGCAGCCAGTAAATGAGCAACTGACCAGAGTCGGACCTAGAAACCAGAAACTGACCAAGTGACCACAGTTTACCTAGGAATCAGAAACTGACCAACTGACCACAGTCTGGCCTCGAAACCAGAAATTTAGCAACTGACCACAGTCTGACCTAGAAACCAGAAAATGACCAACTGACCATAGTCTGACTTAGGAACCAGAAACTGATCAACTGACTTCACTCTGAGCTAGAAACCAGAAACTGACCAACTGACCACAGCATGACAAAGACAACCCGAAATTGACCAACTGACCACAGTCTGATCAATAAACCAGCAACTGACCAATTGACCAGAGGATGACTTTACAAACAAAAAGTAACAGTCCGAACACGGACTGATCCAGCAACCAGCAACTGACCAATTGTCCACAGGCTGACCTAGAACCAGGAACTGAGCAACTGACCACAGTCTGATCTGGAAACCATAAACTGAACAGCTGATCACAGTCTGACATGTTAAGAAACTGACTAACTGACCACAGTCTGACCGAGACAATCCGAGACTGACCAACTGACCACAGTCCGACCGAGGCAATACAAAACTGACCAACTGACCAAAGTCTGACACAGAAACCAGAAACTGACCAACTGACAACAGTCTGACCTAGAAACCAGAAACTGACCAGCTGACCACAATATTATCTAGAAACCAGAAACTGACCAACTGACCACAGTCTGTCCTACCAACCAGAAACTTACCAACTGACCACAATCTGACTGAGACAACGTGAAATATAGCAACTGACCACAGTCTGACCTAGAAACCAGAAACCATGCAACTGACCACAGTCTGACCTAGAATCCTGAAACTGACCAGCTGACCACTGTCTGACCTAGAATCCTGAAACTGACCAACTGACCACAGTCTGACTTAAGAACCAGAAAATGACCAACTGATTTCAGTCTGAACTAGAAACCAGAAACTGACCAACTGATTTTAGTCTGATCTAGAAACCAGAAACTGACCAACTGACCACCGTCTGACCGAGACAACCCAAAACTGACCAACTGACCACAGTCTGACTGAGAAACCAGAAACTGACGGAACTGACTGCAGTCTGAGAAAGAAAACACAACTGACCAATTGACCACAGGATGACCTCGCAACCAAAATTAACAAACTGAACACAGACTGATCTACCAACCGGCAACTGACCAACTGTCCATAGACTGACCTAGAGACAGCAACTGACCAACTGCCCTCAGTCTGACCTGGGAACCAGAAACTGAACAACTGAGCACAATCTGACCTTGGAATCAGAAACTGAGCAACTGTCCATCGGTTGACCGAGAACCAGCAACTGAGCAACTGACCACAGTCTGACCTAGCAACCAGTATCTGACCAACTGACCAAAGTCTGATCTGGAAACCATAAACTGACCAGCTGATCACAGTCTGACCTAGAAAAAAACTGTCCAACTGACCACAGTCTGACAGAGACAATCCGAGACTGACCAACTGACCACAGTCTGACCAAGGCAACACAAAACTGACCAACTGACCAATGTCTGACACAGAAACCAGAAACTGACCATCTGACCACAGTCTGACCTAGAAACCATAAACTGACCAACTGAACACAATATTATCTAGAAACCAGCAACTGACCAACTGAACACAGTCTGACCTAACAACCAGAAACTTACCAACTGACCACAATCTGCCTGAGACAACGTGAAATACAGCAACTGACCACAGTCTGACCAAGAAACCAGAAATTGAGCAACTGACCACAGTCTGACCTAGAAACCAGAAACTGGGCAACTGACCACAGTCTTAGCGCGCAACACGCAACTGACCAACTGTCCACAGGATGACCTAGCAACCAGAAAGTAACAAACTGACCAGAGAAACAGAACTAGACAACCAGAAACTGATCAACCGACCACAGTCTGAACTAGAAACCAGAAACTGAACAACTGACCACAGTCTGACCTCGGAACCAGAAACTGACCAACTGACCACAAATTGACCGGGCAGCCAGTAAATGAGCAACTGACCAGAGTCGGACCTAGAAAACAGAAACTGACCAAGTGACCACAGTTTACCTAGGAATCAGAAACTGACCAACTGACCACAGTCTGGCCTCGAAACCAGAAATTTAGCAACTGAACACAGTCTGACCTAGAAACCAGAAACTGACCAACTGACCATAGTCTGACTTAGGAACCAGAAACTGACCAACTGAATTCACTCTGACCTAGAAACCAGAAACTGACCAACTGACCACATTATGACAAAGACAACCCGAAATTGACCAACTGACCACAGTCTGATCAATAAACCAGCAACTGACCAATTGACCAGAGGATGACTTTACAAACAAAAAGTAACAATCCGAACACGGACTGATCCAAAAATCAGCAACTGACCAATTGTCCACAGGCTGACCTAGAACCAGGAACTGAGCAACTGACCACAATCTGACCTAGGAACCAGAATCTGACCAACTGACCAAAGTCTGATCTGGAAACCATAAACTGAACAGCTGATCACAGTCTGACATGGTATAAAACTGACTAACTGACCACAGTCTGACCGAGACAATCCGAGACTGACCAACTGACCACAGTCTGACCGAGGCAATACAAAACTGACCAACTGACCAAAGTCTGACACAGAAACCAGAAACTGACCAACTGACAACAGTCTGACCTAGAAACCAGAAACTGACCAACTGACCACAGTCTGTCCTACCAACAAGAAAATTACCAACTGACCATAATCTGACTGAGACAACGTGAAATATAGCAACTGACCACAGTCTGACCTAGAAACCAGAAACTGAGCAACTGACCACAGTCTGACCTAGAATCCTGAAACTGACCAGCTGACCACTGTCTGACTTGGAATCCTTAAACTGTCCAACTGACCACAGTCTGATTTACGAACCAGAAAATGACCAACTGATTTCAGTCTGTCCTAGAAACCAGAAACTGACCAACTGATTTCAGTCTGACCTAGAAACCAGAAACTGACCAAATGACCACCGTCTGACCGAGACAACACAAAACTGAGCAACTGACCACAGTCTGACACAGAAACCAGAAACTGACCATCTGACCACAGTCTGACCTAGAAACCAGAAACTGACCAACTGAACACAATCTTATCTAGAAACCAGAAACTGACTAACTGAACACAGTCTGACCTAGCAACCAGAAACTTATCAACTGACCACAATCTGACTGAGACAACGTGAAATATAGCAACTGACCACAGTCTGACCAAGAAACCAGAAACTGAGCAACTGACCACAGTCTGACATAGGAACCAGAAACTGAGCAACTTACCACAGTCTGACCTAGAATCCTGAAACCTATCAACTGACCACTGTCTGACCTAGGAACCGTAACTGACCAACTGACCACAGTCAGATTTAAGAACCAGAAAATGACCAATTGATTTCAGTCTGACCTAGAAACCAGAAACTGACCAACTGACCAGAATCTGACCGATACAACCAGAAACTGACGAACTGACCACAGTTTGACCGAGACAACCCGAAACTGACCAACTGACCACAGTCTGACCGAGAAACCAGAAACTGACGGAACTGACTACAGTCTGATAAAGAAACCAGCAACTGACCAATTGACAACAGGATGACCTCGCAAACAAATTAACAAACTGAACACAGACTGATCTACCAACCGGCAACTGACCAACTGTCCACAGACTGACCTAGAGGCAGAAACTGACCAACTGCCCTCAGTCAAACCTAGGAACCAGAAACTGACCAACTGAGCACAATCTGACCTAGGAATCAGAAACTGACCAACTTTCCACAAGCTGACCTAGAACCAGCCACTGATCAACTGACCACAGTCTGACCTAGCGAATAGGATCTGACCAACTGACCAAATTCTGATCTGGAAACCATAAACTGACCAGCTGATCACAGTCTGACCTAGAAAAAAAACTGACCAACTGACCGCAGTCTGACCGAGACAATCCGAGACTGACCAACTGACCACATTCTGACCGAGGCAACACAAAACTGACCAACTGACGACAGCCCGACCTAGAAACCAGAATCTGAGCAACTTACCACAGTCTGACCTAGAATCCTGAAACCTATCGACTGACCACAGTCTGACCTAGAAACCAGAAATTGACCAACTGACCACAGTCTGACCTAGGAACTAGAACCCTGAGCAACTTACCACAGTCTGACCTATAAACGTAAATCTGACCCACTGACCACAGTCTGACCTGGAAACCGTAACTGATCAACTGACCACAGTCTGACGTAGGAACCAGAAACTGACCAACAGACCGCAGTCTGACCGAGACAATCCGAGACTGACCAACTGACCACAGTCTGACCGAGGCAACACAAAACTGACCAACTGACGACAGCCCGACCGAGAAACCCGAAATTGACCAACTAACCACAGTCTGATCAAGAAACCAGCAACTGACCAATTGACCAGAGGATGACTTTGCAAACAAAAAGTAACAATCTGAACACAGACTGATCCAGCAACCAGCAACTGACGAACTGTCCACAGTCTGACATAGAACCAGCAACTGACCAACTGTCCACAGGCTGATCTCGAACCAGTATCTGACCAACTGACCAAAGTCTGATCTGGAAACCATAAACTGACAAGCTGATCACAGTCAGACCTGGAAAAAAATTGACCAACTGACCACATTCTGACCGAGACAATCCGAGACTGCCCAACTGACCATAGTCTGACCGAGGCAACACAAAACTGACCAACTGACCAAAGTCTGACACAGAAACCAGAAACTGGCCAACTGACCACAGTCTGACCTAGAAACCAGAAACTGACCAACTGACGACAATCTTATCTAGAAACCAGAAAATGACCAACTGACCACAGTCTGACCGAGCAACCAGAAACTTATCAACTGACCACAATCTGACTGAGACAACGTGAAATATAGCAACTGATAACAGTCTGACCTAGAAACCAGAAACTGAGCAACTGACCACAGTCTGACCTAGAAACCAGAAACTGAGCAACTTACTACAGTCTGACCTGGAATCCTGAAACTGCTTAACTGACCACTGTCTGACCTAGAAACCGTAACTGACCAACTGACCACAGTCTGATTTAAGAACCAGAAACTGACCAACTGATTTCAGTCTGACCTAGAAACCAGATACTGACGAACTGACCAGAAACTGACCGAGACAACCCGAAACTGACCAACTGACCACTGTCCGACCGAGAAACCAGAAACTGACGGAACTGACTACAGTCTGATAAAGAAACCAGCAACTCACCAATTGACCACAGGATGACCTCACAACCAAAATTAACAAACTGAACACAGACTGATCTACCAACCGGCAACTGACCAACTGTCCACAGACTGACCTAGATCCAGCAACTGACAAACTGCCCACATTCTGAACTAGGAACCAGAAACTGACCAATTGAGCACAATCTGACCGAGGAATCAGAAACTGACCAACTGTCCACAGGCTGACCTAGAACCAGCAACTGACCAACTGACCACAGTCTGACCTAGCAACCAGCATCTGACCAACTGACAAAAGTCTGATCTGGAAACCATAAACTGACCAGCTGATCACAGTCTGACCTAGAAAAAAAACTGACCAACTGACCACAGTCTGACCGAGACAATCCGAGACTGACCAACTGACCACAGTCTGACCGAGGCAACACAAAATTGACCATCTTACTACAGTCTGACCAAGAAACCAGAAACTGACCAACTGATCAAAGTCTGACCTAGAAACCAGAAACTGACCAACTGACCAATGTCTGACTGAGACATCGTGAAATATAGCAACTGACCACAGTCTGAGCTAGAAACCAGAAACTGACCAACTGACCACAATCTTATCTAGAAACCAGAAACTGACCAACTGACCACAGTCTGTCCTATCAACCAGAAACTTAACAACTGACCACAATCTGACTGAGACAACGAGAAAATGACCAACTGATTTCAGTCTGACCTAGAAACCAGAAACTGACCAACTGATTTCAGTCTGACCTAGAAACCAGAAACTGACCAACTGACCACCGTCTGACCGAGACAATCCAAAACTGACCAACTGACCAAAGTCTGATCTGGAAACCATAAACTGACCGCTGATCACAGTCAGACCTGGAAAAAAACTGACCAACTGACCACAGTCTGACCGAGACAATCCGAGACTGCCCATCTGACCACAGTCTGACTGAGGCAACACAAAACTGACCAACTGACCAAAGTCTGACACAGAAACCAGAAACTTACCAACTGACCACAGTCTGACCTAGAAACAAGAAACTGACCAACTGACGACAACCTTATCTGGAAACCAGAATATGACCAACTGACCACAGTCTGTTCAAGAAATCAGCAACTGACCAATTGACCACAAGATGAACTTGCAACCAAAATGTAACAAACTGAACACAGACTGATCAAGTAACCGGCAACTGACCAACTGTCCACAGGCTGACCTCGAAACTAGAGCATGACCAACTGACCACAGTCTGGCCTAGAAACCAGAAATTGACCAACTGACCGCAGTTTGACCTAGGAATCAGAAACTGAGCAACTGACCACATTCTGATTTAGAAATCCGAAACTGACCAACTGACCACAGTCTGACCTAGAAACCAGAAACTGAGCAACTGACCACAGTCTTAGCGCGCAACAAGCAACTGACCAACTGACCACAGGATGACCTAGCAACCAAAAAGTAACAAACTGACCAGAGAAACAGAACTAGACAACCAGAAACTGACCAACCGACCACAGTCTGACCTAGAAACCAGAAACTGAACAACTGACCACAGTCTGACCTCGGAACCAGAAGCTGACCAACTGACCACAGACTGACCGAGCAGCCAGTAAATGAGCAACTGACCAGAGTCGGACCTAGAAACCAGAAACTGACCAAGTGACCACAGTTTACCTAGGAATCAGAAACTGACCAACTGACCACAGTCTGGCCTCGAAACCAGAAATTTAGCAACTGACCACAGTCTGACCTAGAAACCAGAAAATGACCAACTGACCATAGTCTGACTTAGGAACCAGAAACTGATCAACTGACTTCACTCTGAGCTAGAAACCAGAAACTGACCAACTGACCACAGCATGACAAAGACAACCCGAAATTGACCAACTGACCACAGTCTGATCAATAAACCAGCAACTGACCAATTGACCAGAGGATGACTTTACAAACAAAAAGTAACAGTCCGAACACGGACTGATCCAGCAACCAGCAACTGACCAACTGTCCACAGGCTGACCTAGAACCAGGAACTGAGCAACTGACCACAGTCTGATCTGGAAACCATAAACTGAACAGCTGATCACAGTCTGACATGTTAAGAAACTGACTAACTGACCACAGTCTGACCGAGACAATCCGAGACTGACCAACTGACCACAGTCCGACCGAGGCAATACAAAACTGACCAACTGACCAAAGTCTGACACAGAAACCAGAAACTGACCAACTGACAACAGTCTGACCTAGAAACCAGAAACTGACCAGCTGACCACAATCTTATCTAGAAACCAGAAACTGACCAACTGACCACAGTCTGTCCTACCAACCAGAAACTTACCAACTGACCACAATCTGACTGAGACAACGTGAAATATAGCAACTGACCACAGTCTGACCTAGAATCCAGAAACCATGCAACTGACCACAGTCTGACCTAGAATCCTGAAACTGACCAGCTGACCACTGTCTGACCTAGAATCCTGAAACTGACCAACTGACCACAGTCTGACTTAAGAACCAGAAAATGACCAACTGATTTCAGTCTGACCTAGAAACCAGAAACTGACCAACTGATTTTAGTCTGATCTAGAAACCAGAAACTGACCAACTGACCACCGTCTGACCGAGACAACCCAAAACTGACCAACTGACCACAGTCTGACTGAGAAACCAGAAACTGACGGAACTGACTGCAGTCTGAGAAAGAAAACACAACTGACCAATTGACCACAGGATGACCTCGCAACCAAAATTAACAAACTGAACACAGACTGATCTACCAACCGGCAACTGACCAACTGTCCATAGACTGACCTAGAGACAGCAACTGACCAACTGCCCTCAGTCTGACCTGGGAACCAGAAACTGAACAACTGAGCACAATCTGACCTTGGAATCAGAAACTGAGCAACTGTCCATCGGTTGACCGAGAACCAGCAACTGAGCAACTGACCATAGTCTGACCTAGCAACCAGTTTCTGACCAACTGACCAAAGTCTGATCTGGAAACCATAAACTGACCAGCTGATCACAGTCTGACCTAGAAAAAAACTGTCCAACTGACCACAGTCTGACAGAGACAATCCGAGACTGACCAACTGACCACAGTCTGACCAAGGCAACACAAAACTGACCAACTGACCAATGTCTGACACAGAAACCAGAAACTGACCATCTGACCACAGTCTGACCTAGAAACCATAAACTGACCAACTGAACACAATATTATCTAGAAACCAGAAACTGACCAACTGAACACAGTCTGACCTAGCAACCAGAAACTTACCAACTGACCACAATCTGCCTGAGACAACGTGAAATACAGCAACTGACCACAGTCTGACCATGAAACCAGAAATTGAGCAACTGACCACAGTCTGACCTAGAAACCAGAAACTGGGCAACTGACCACAGTCTTAGCGCGCAACAAGCAACTGACCAACTGTCCACAGGATGACCTAGCAACCAGAAAGTAACAAACTGACCAGAGAAACAGAACTAGACAACCAGAAACTGATCAACCGACCACAGTCTGAACTAGAAACCAGAAACTGAACAACTGACCACAGTCTGACCTCGGAACCAGAAACTGACCAACTGACCACAAATTGACCGGGCAGCCAGTAAATGAGCAACTGACCAGAGTCGGACCTAGAAAACAGAAACTGACCAAGTGACCACAGTTTACCTAGGAATCAGAAACTGACCAACTGACCACAGTCTGGCCTCGAAACCAGAAATTTAGCAACTGAACACAGTCTGACCTAGAAACCAGAAACTGACCAACTGACCATAGTCTGACTTAGGAACCAGAAACTGACCAACTGAATTCACTCTGACCTAGAAACCAGAAACTGACCAACTGACCACATTATGACAAAGACAACCCGAAATTGACCAACTGACCACAGTCTGATCAATAAACCAGCAACTGACCAATTGACCAGAGGATGACTTTACAAACAAAAAGTAACAATCCGAACACGGACTGATCCAAAAATCAGCAACTGACCAATTGTCCACAGGCTGACCTAGAACCAGGAACTGAGCAACTGACCACAATCTGACCTAGGAACCAGAATCTGACCAACTGACCAAAGTCTGATCTGGAAACCATAAACTGAACAGCTGATCACAGTCTGACATGGTATAAAACTGACTAACTGACCACAGTCTGACCGAGACAATCTGAGACTGACCAACTGACCACAGTCTGACCGAGGCAATACAAAACTGACCAACTGACCAAAGTCTGACACAGAAACCAGAAACTGACCAACTGACAACAGTCTGACCTAGAAACCAGAAACTGACCAACTGACCACAGTCTGTCCTACCAACAAGAAAATTACCAACTGACCACAATCTGACTGAGACAACGTGAAATATAGCAACTGACCACAGTCTGACCTAGAAACCAGAAACTGAGCAACTGACCACAGTCTGACCTAGAATCCTGAAACTGACCAGCTGACCACTGTCTGACTTGGAATCCTTAAACTGTCCAACTGACCACAGTCTGATTTACGAACCAGAAAATGACCAACTGATTTCAGTCTGTCCTAGAAACCAGAAACTGACCAACTG
Organism: Pristiophorus japonicus; assembly: GCF_044704955.1. Lineage (NCBI taxonomy): Eukaryota > Metazoa > Chordata > Chondrichthyes > Pristiophoridae > Pristiophorus > Pristiophorus japonicus. The sequence continues at coordinate 1,637,918 of NW_027254572.1, read as the reverse complement.
ATTTCAGTCTGACCTAGAAACCAGAAACTGACCAAATGACCACCGTCTGACCGAGACAACACAAAACTGAGCAACTGACCACAGTCTGACACAGAAACCAGAAACTGACCATCTGACCACAGTCTGACCTAGAAACCAGAATCTGACCAACTGAACACAATCTTATCTAGAAACCAGAAACTGACTAACTGAACACAGTCTGACCTAGCAACCAGAAACTTATCAACTGACCACAATCTGACTGAGACAACGTGAAATATAGCAACTGACCACAGTCTGACCAAGAAACCAGAAACTGAGCAACTGACCACAGTCTGACATAGGAACCAGAAACTGAGCAACTTAGCACAGTCTGACCTAGAATCCTGAAACCTATCAACTGACCACTGTCTGACCTAGGAACCGTAACTGACCAACTGACCACAGTCAGATTTAAGAACCAGAAAATGACCAATTGATTTCAGTCTGACCTAGAAACCAGAAACTGACCAACTGACCAGAATCTGACCGAGACAACCAGAAACTGACGAACTGACCACAGTTTGACCGAGACAACCCGAAACTGACCAACTGACCACAGTCTGACCGAGAAACCAGAAACTGACGGAACTGACTACAGTCTGATAAAGAAACCAGCAACTGACCAATTGACAACAGGATGACCTCGCAAACAAATTAACAAACTGAACACAGACTGATCTACCAACCGGCAACTGACCAACTGTCCACAGACTGACCTAGAGGCAGAAACTGACCAACTGCCCTCAGTCAAACCTAGGAACCAGAAACTGACCAACTGAGCACAATCTGACCTAGGAATCAGAAACTGACCAACTTTCCACAAGCTGACCTAGAACCAGCCACTGATCAACTGACCACAGTCTGACCTAGCGAACAGGATCTGACCAACTGACCAAATTCTGATCTGGAAACCATAAACTGACCAGCTGATCACAGTCTGACCTAGAAAAAAAACTGACCAACTGACCGCAGTCTGACCGAGACAATCCGAGACTGACCAACTGACCACAGTCTGACCGAGGCAACACAAAACTGACCAACTGACGACAGCCCGACCTAGAAACCAGAATCTGAGCAACTTACCACAGTCTGACCTAGAATCCTGAAACCTATCGACTGACCACAGTCTGACCTAGAAACCAGAAATTGACCAACTGACCACAGTCTGACCTAGGAACTAGAACCCTGAGCAACTTACCACAGTCTGACCTATAAACGTAAATCTGACCCACTGACCACAGTCTGACCTGGAAACCGTAACTGATCAACTGACCACAGTCTGACGTAGGAACCAGAAACTGACCAACAGACCGCAGTCTGACCGAGACAATCCGAGATTGACCAACTGACCACAGTCTGACCGAGGCAACACAAAACTGACCAACTGACGACAGCCCGACCGAGAAACCCGAAATTGACCAACTAACCACAGTCTGATCAAGAAACCAGCAACTGACCAATTGACCAGAGGATGACTTTGCAAACAAAAAGTAACAATCTGAACACAGACTGATCCAGCAACCAGCAACTGACGAACTGTCCACAGTCTGACATAGAACCAGCAACTGACCAACTGTCCACAGGCTGATCTCGAACCAGTATCTGACCAACTGACCAAAGTCTGATCTGGAAACCATAAACTGACAAGCTGATCACAGTCAGACCTGGAAAAAAATTGACCAACTGACCACATTCTGACCGAGACAATCCGAGACTGCCCAACTGACCATAGTCTGACCGAGGCAACACAAAACTGACCAACTGACCAAAGTCTGACACAGAAACCAGAAACTGGCCAACTGACCACAGTCTGACCTAGAAACCAGAAACTGACCAACTGACGACAATCTTATCTAGAAACCAGAAAATGACCAACTGACCACAGTCTGACCGAGCAACCAGAAACTTATCAACTGACCACAATCTGACTGAGACAACGTGAAATATAGCAACTGATAACAGTCTGACCTAGAAACCAGAAACTGAGCAACTGACCACAGTCTGACCTAGAAACCAGAAACTGAGCAACTTACTACAGTCTGACCTAGAATCCTGAAACTGCTCAACTGACCACTGTCTGACCTAGAAACCGTAACTGACCAACTGACCACAGTCTGATTTAAGAACCAGAAACTGACCAACTGATTTCAGTCTGACCTAGAAACCAGATACTGACGAACTGACCAGAAACTGACCGAGACAACCCGAAACTGACCAACTGACCACTGTCCGACCGAGAAACCAGAAACTGACGGAACTGACTACAGTCTGATAAAGAAACCAGCAACTCACCAATTGACCACAGGATGACCTCACAACCAAAATTAACAAACTGAACACAGACTGATCTACCAACCGGCAACTGACCAACTGTCCACAGACTGACCTAGATCCAGCAACTGACAAACTGCCCACATTCTGAACTAGGAACCAGAAACTGACCAATTGAGCACAATCTGACCGAGGAATCAGAAACTGACCAACTGTCCACAGGCTGACCTAGAACCAGCAACTGACCAACTGACCACAGTCTGACCTAGCAACCAGCATCTGACCAACTGACAAAAGTCTGATCTGGAAACCATAAACTGACCAGCTGATCACAGTCTGACCTAGAAAAAAAACTGACCAACTGACCACAGTCTTACCGAGACAATCCGAGACTGACCAACTGACCACAGTCTGACCGAGGCAACACGAAATTGACCATCTTACTACAGTCTGACCAAGAAACCAGAAACTGACCAACTGATCAAAGTCTGAACTAGAAACCAGAAACTGACCAACTGACCAATGTCTGACTGAGACATCGTGAAATATAGCAACTGACCACAGTCTGACCTATAAACCAGAAACTGAGCAACTGACCACAGTCTGACCTAGGAAGCAGAAACTGAGCAACTGACCACTGTTTGACCTAGAAACCGTAACTGACCAACTGACCACAGTCTGAATTAAGAACCAGAAACTGACCAACTGCCTTCAGACTGACCGAGAAACCTGAAACTGACCAACTGACCACAGTCTGAATGAGACAACGCGAAGCTGACCAACTGACCACAGTCTGATCAAGAAACCAGCAACTGACCTATTGACCACAGGATGACCTTGCAACCAAAAAGTAACAAACTGAACACAGACTGATCCAGCAACCAGCAACTCACCAACTGTCCACAAGCTGACCAAGAACCAGCAACTGACCAACTGTCCACAGGCTGAACTAGAACCAGCAACTGACCAACTGACCACAGTCTGAACTCGAAACCAGAAACTGACCAACTGACCACAGTCTGACTAAGATACCAGAAACTGACCAACTCAACACAGTCTGACCTAGGAACCAGAAACTGACCAATTGAACACAGTCTGACATAGAAACAACAAACTGACTAACTGACCACAGTCTGATCTAGATACCAGAAACTGACCAAATTACCACAGTCTGACCTAGAAACCAGAAACTGACCAACTGACCACAGTCTGACCGAGCACCCAGAAACTGACCAACTGAACAAAGTCTGACCGAGGAACCAGAAACTGAAGAACTGACCACAGTCTGACCTAGAAACCAGAAATTTACCAACTGACCACAGTCTGACCTGGAAACCAGAAACTGATCAACTGACATCAGTCTGTACTAGAAACCAGAAAATGACCAGCTGACCAAAGTCTGACCTAGAAACCAGAAACTGACCAACTGACCACAGTCTGACATAGGAACCAGAAACTGAGCAACTTAACACAGTCTGACCTAGAATCCTGAAACCTATCAACTGACCACTGTCTGACCTAGAAACCGTAACTGACCAACTGACCACAGTCAGATTTAAGAACCAGAAAATGACCAATTGATTTCAGTCTGACCTAGAAACCAGAAACTGACCAACTGTCCAGAATCTGACTGAGACAACCAGAAACTGAAGAACTGACCACAGTTTGACCGAGACAACCCGAAACTGACCAACTGACCACAGTCTGACCGAGAAACCAGAAACTGACGGAACTGACTACAGTCTGATAAAGAAACCAGCAACTGACCAATTGACAACAGGATGACCTCGCAACCAAATTAACAAACTGAACACAGACTGATCTACCAACCGGCAACTGACCAACTGTCCACAGACTGACCTAGAGGCAGAAACTGACCAACTGCCCTCAGTCTGACCTAGGAACCAGAAACTGACCAACTGAGCACAATCTGACCTAGGAATCAGAAACTGACCAACTTTCCACAGGCTGACCTAGAACCAGCCACTGATCAACTGACCACAGTCTGACCTAGCGAACAGGATCTGACCAACTGACCAAATTCTGATCTGGAAACCATAAACTGACCAGCTGATCACAGTCTGACGTAGAAAAAAAACTGACCAACTGACCGCAGTCTGACCGAGACAATCCGAGACTGACCAACTGACCACAGTCTGACCGAGGCAACAAAAAACTGACCAACTGACGACAGCCCGACCTAGAAACCAGAAACTGAGCAACTTACCACAGTCTGACCTAGAATCCTGAAACCTATCGACTGACTACTGTCTGACCTAGAAACCGTAACTGACCAACTGACCACAGTCAGATTTAAGAACCAGAAAATGACCAACTGATTTCAGTCTGACCTAGAAACCAGAAACTGACAAACTGACCAGAATCTGACCGAGAAAACCAGAAACTGACGAACTGACCACAGTTTGACTGAGACAACCCGAAACTGACCAACTGACCACAGTCTGACCGAGAAACCAGAAACTGATGGAACTGTCTACAGTCTGATAAAGAAACCAGCAACTGACCAATTGACCACAGGATGATCTCGCAACCAAATTAACAAACTGAACACAGACTGATCTACCAACCGGCAAATGACCAACTTTCCACAGGCTGACCTAGAATCAGCCACTGATCAACTGACCACAGTCTGACCTAGCAAACAGGATCTGACCAACTGACCAAATTCTGATCTGGAAACCATAAACTGACCAGCTGATCACAGTCTGACCTAGAAAAAAAACTGACCAACTGACCGCAGTCTGACCGAGACAATCCGAGACTGAGCAACTGACCACAGTCTGACCGAGGCAACACAAAACTGACCAACTGACGACAGCCCGACCTAGAAACCAGAAACTGACCAACTGACCACAGTCTGACCTAGAAACCAGAAACTGACCAACTGACCACAGTCTGACCTAGGAACTAGAACCCTGACCAACTGACCACAGTCTGACCTGGAAACCGTAACTGATCAACTGACCACAGTCTGACGTAGGCACCAGAAACTGACCAACAGACCGCAGTCTGACCGAGACAATCCGAGACTGACCAACTGACCACAGTCTGACCGAGGCAACACAAAACTGACCAACTGACGACAGCCCGACCGAGAAACCCGAAATTGACCAACTAACCACAGTCTGATCAAGAAACCAGCAACTGACCAATTGACCAGAGGATGACTTTGCAAACAAAAAGTAACAATCTGAACACAGACTGATCCAGCAACCAGCAACTGACGAACTGTCCACAGTCTGACATAGAACCAGCAACTGACCAACTGTCCACAGGCTGATCTCGAACAAGCAACTGTGCAACTGACCACAGTCTGATCTAGCAACCAGTATCTGACCAACTGACCAAAGTCTGATCTGGAAACCACAAACTGACAAGCTGATCACAGTCAGACCTGGAAAAAAACTGACCAACTGACCATAGTCTGACCGAGACAATCCGAGACTGCCCAACTGACCATAGTCTGACCGAGGCAACACAAAACTGACCAACTGACCAAAGTCTGACACAGAAACCAGAAACTGACCAACTGACCACAGTCTGACCTAGAAACCAGAAACTGACCAACTGACGACAATCTTATCTAGAAACCAGAAAATGACCAACTGACCACAGTCTGACCTAGCAACCAGAAAATTATCAACTGACCACAATCTGACTGAGACAACGTGAAATATAGCAACTGATCACAGTCTGACCTAGAAATCAGAAACTGAGCAACTGACCACAGTCTGACCTAGAAACCAGAAACTGAGCAACTTACCACAGTCTGACCTAGAATCCTGAAACTGCTCAACTGACCACTGTCTGACCTAGAAACCGTAACTGACCAACTGACCACAGTCTGATTTAAGAACCAGAAACTGACCAACTGATTTCAGTCTGAACTAGAAACCAGATACTGACGAACTGACCAGAAACTGACCGAGACAACCCGAAACTGACCAACTGACCACTGTCCGACCGAGAAACAAGAAACTGACGGAACTGACTACAGTCTGATAAAGAAACCAGCAACTGACCAATTGACCACAGGATGACATCACAACCAAAATTAACAAACTGAACACAGACTGATCTACCAACCGGCAACAGACCAACTGTCCACAGACTGACCTAGATCCAGCAACTGACCAACTGCCCACATTCTGAACTAGGAACCAGAAACTGACCAATTAAGCACAATCTGACCGAGGAATCAGAAACTGACCAACTGTCCACAGGCTGACCTAGAACCAGCAACTGACCAACTGACCACAGTCTGACCTAGCAACCAGCATCTGACCAACTGACCAAAGTCTGATCTGGAAACCATAAACTGACCAGCTGATCACAGTCTGACCTAGAAAAAAAACTGACCAACTGACCACAGTCTGACCGAGACAATCCGAGATTGACCAACTGACCACAGTCTGACCGAGGCAACACAAAATTGACCATCTTACTACAGTCTGACCTAGAAACCAGAAACTGACCAACTGATCACAGTCTGACCTAGAAACCAGAAACTGACCAACTGACCAATGTCTGACCTAGCAACTGACCAACTGACCACAATCTGACTGAGACATCGTGAAATATAGCAACTGACCACAGTCTGACCTATAAACCAGAAACTGAGCAACTGACCACAGTCTGACCTAGGAAGCAGAAACTGAGCAACTGACCACTGTCTGACCTAGAAACCGTAACTGACCAACTGACCACAGTCTGAATTAAGAACCAGAAACTGACCAACTGCCTTCAGACTGACCGAGAAACCTGAAACTGACCAACTGACCACAGTCTGAATGAGACAACGCGAAGCTGACCAACTGACCACAGTCTGATCAAGAAACCAGCAACTGACCAATTGACCACAGGATGACCTTGCAACCAAAAAGTAACAAACTGAACACAGACTGATCCAGCAACCAGTAACTCACCAACTGTCCACAAGCTGACCAAGAACCAGCAACTGACCAACTGTCCACAGGCTGAACTAGAACCAGCAACTGACCAACTGACCACAGTCTGAACTCGAAACCAGAAACTGACCAACTGACCACAGTCTGACTAAGATACCAGAAACTGACCAACTGAACACAGTCTGACCTCGGAACCAGAAACTGACCAATTGAACACAGTCTGACATAGAAACAACAAACTGACTAACTGACCACAGTCTGATCTAGATACCAGAAACTGACCAAATTACCACAGTCTGACCTAGAAACCAGAAACTGACCAACTGACCACAGTCTGACCGAGCAACCAGAAACTGACCAAATGAACACAGTCTGACCGAGGAAACAGAAACTGAAGAACTGACCACAGTCTGACCTAGAAACCGGAAATTGACCAACTGACCACAGTCTGACCTGGAAACCAGAAACTGACCAGCTGACCAAAGTCTGACCTAGAAACCAGAAAAAGACCAACTGACCACAATCTCACCTAGGCACCAGCAACTGACCAACTGACCACAGTCTGACCTAGATAAACCAAAACTGACCAACGGACCACAGTCTTACTGAGACAACCAGAATCAGACCAACTGGCCACAGTCTGACATAGATACCAGAAACTGACCAACTGACCACATTCTGACCAAGAAACCCAAAACTGAGCAAGTGACCATCGTCTGACCGCGTTACAAGCAACTGACCAACTGACCACAGGATGACATAGCAACCAAAATGTAACAAACTGATCAGAGATACAGAACAAGACAATCAGAAACTGACCAACTGACCACAGTCTGAGCGAGAAACCAGAAACATGATCAACTGACCATAGTCTGACCTAGAAATCAGAAACTGACCAACTGACCACAGTCTGAGCGAGAAACCAGAAACATGATCAACTGACCACAGTCTGACCTAGAAACTAGCAACTGACCAACTGACCAAAGTCTGACCGAGAAACCAGAAACTGACCAACTGACCACAATCTCACCTAGGCATCAGCAACTGACCAACTGACCACAGTCTGACCTAGATAAACCAAAACTGACCAACGGACCACAGTCTTACTGAGACAACCAGAATCTGACCAACTGGCCACAATATGACCTAGATACCAGAAACTGACCAACTGACCACATTCTGACCAAGAAACCCGAAACTGAGCAAGTGACCATCGTATAACCGTGTTACAAGCAACTGACCAACTGACCACAGGATGACATAGCAACCAAATTGTAACAAACTGACCAGAGATACAGAACAAGACAATCAGAAACTGACCAACTGACCACAGTCTGAGCGAGAAACCAGAAACATGATCAACTGACCACAGTCTGACCTAGAAATCAGAAACTGACCAACTGACCACAGTCTGACATGGACACCAGAAACATGATCAACTGACCACAGTCTGACCCAGAAATCAGAAACTGACCAACTGACCACAGTGTGACCTAGAAACTAGCAACTGAACAACTGACCAAAGTCTGACCTAGCAAGCCATGACTGACCATGTGACCTAGAAATTAGCAACTGAACAACTGACCAAAGTCTGACCTAGCAAGCCATGACTGACCAACTGACCACAGTCTGATCCAGAAACCAGAAACTGACCAACTGTTCACAGTCATACCTAGAAACCTGAAACTGAGCAACTGACCACAATCTGAACTCGAAACCAGAAACTGACCAACTGACCACAGTCTGACCTAGAAACCAGAAACTGACCTACTGACCACAGTCTGACCTAGAAATGAGAAACTGTCCAAGTGACCATAGTCTGACCAGGAAACCAGAAACTGACCAACTGAATACAGTCTGACCTAGAAACCAGAAACTGACCAACTGACCACAGTCTGACCTAGAAACCAGAAACTGACCTACTGACCACAGTCTGACCTAGAAACTAGAAACTGTCCAACTGACCAGAGTCTGACCTAGACAACCCGAAACTGACCAACTGACCACAGTCTGACTGAGACAACCAGAAATTGACCAACTGGCCACAGTCTGACCTAGACACCAGAAACTGACCTACTGACCACAGTCTGACCTAGAAACTAGAAACTGTCCAACTGACCAGAGTCTGACCTAGACAACCCAAAACTGACCAACTGACCACAGTCTGACTGAAACAATCAGAAACTGACCAACTGACCACAGTCTGAGCGAGAAACCAGAAACATGATCAACTGACCACAGTCTGCCTAGAAATCAGAAACTGACCAACTGACCACAGTCTGACATGGACACCAGAAACATGATCAACTGACCACAGTCTGACCCAGAAATCAGAAACTGACCAACTGACCACAGTGTGACCTAGAAACTAGCAACTGAACAACTGACCAAAGTCTGACCTAGCAAGCCATGACTGACCATGTGACCTAGAAACTAGCAACTGAACAACTGACCAAAGTCTGATCTAGCAAGCCATGACTGACCAACTGACCACAGTCTGATCCAGAAACCAGAAACTGACCAACTGTCCACAGTCATACCTAGAAACCTGAAACTGAGCAACTGACCACAATCTATACTCGAAACCAGAAACTGACCAACTGACCACAGTCTGACCTAGAAACCAGAAACTGACCTACTGACCACAGTCTGACCTAGAAATGAGAAACTGTCCAAGTGACCATAATCTGACCAGGAAACCAGAAACTGACCAACTGAATACAGTCTGACCTAGACACCAGAAACTGACCAACTGACCACAGTCTGACCTAGAAATCAGAAACTGACCTACTGACCACAGTCTGACCTAGAAACTAGAAACTGTCCAACTGGCCAGAGTCTGACCTAGACAACCCGAAACTGACCAACTGACCACAGTCTGACTGAGACAACCAGAAATTGACCAACTGGCCACAGTCTGACCTAGACACCAGAAACTGACCTACTGACCACACTCTGACCTAGAAACCCGAAACTGAGCAAGTGACCACAGTCTGACCGCGTTAAAAGCAACTGACCAACTGACCACAGGATGACCTAGCAACTGAAACGTAACAAACTGACGAGAGAAACAGAACAAGACAACCAGAAACTGACCAACTGATCACTGACTGACCTAGAAACCAGAAAATGACCAACTGACCACAGTCTGACCACAGTCTGACCTAGAAACCAGAAACTGACCAACTGACCACAGTCTGACATCGACACAAGAAACTGTCCAACTGACCACAGCCTGACCGAGAAACCAGAAGATGACGAAGTGACCACAGTGTGACCTAGAAACCAGCAACTGACCAACTTACCAAAGGCTGACCTAGCAACCCGTGACTGACCAACTGACAACATTCTGATCCAGAAACCAGAAACTGACCAACTGACCACAGTCATACCTAGAAACCTGAAATTGAGCAACTGTCCACAATCTGACCTCGAAACCAGAAACTGACCAACTGACCACAGTCTGACCAAGAAACCAGAAATTGATCAACTGACCACAGTCTGACCTCGAAACTAGAAACTGTCCAACTGACCATAGACTGACCAAGAAAACAGAAACTGACCAACTGACCATAGTCTGACCGAGAAACCAGAAACTGACCAACTGACCACAGTCTGACCTAGAAACCAGAAACTGTCCAAGTGACCATAGTCTAATCTAGAAATGAGAAACTGTCCAAGTGACAATAGTCTGACCAGGAAACCAGAAACTGACCAACTGAATGCAGTCTGATCTGGAAACCAGAAACTGACCAACTGACCACAGTCTGACCTAGAAACCAGAAACTGACCTACTGACCACAGTCAGACCTAGAAACTAGAAACTGTCCAACTGACCGGAGTCTGACCTAGTCAACCCGAAACTGACCAACTGACCACAGTCTGTCTGAGACATCAGAAACTGAACAACTGGCCACAGTCTGACCTAGACACCAGAAACTGACCTAGTGACCACACTCTGACCTAGATACCCGAAACTGAGCAAGTGACCACAGTCTGACCGCGGTAAAAGCAACTGACCAACTGACCACAGGATGACCTATCAACTGAAATGTAACAAAATGACGGGAGAAACAGAACAAGAAAACCAGAAACTGACCAACTGAACACAGACTGACCTAGAAACCAGAAAATGACCAACTGACCACAGTCTGACCACAGTCTGACCTAGAAACCAGAAACTGACCAACTGACCACAGTCTGACATAGACACAAGAAACTGTCCAACTGACCACAGCCTGACCGAGAAACCAGAAGATGACCAAGTGACCACAGTGTGACCTAGAAACCAGCAATGGACCAACTTACCAAAGGCTGACCTAGCAACCCGTGACTGACCAACTGACCACAGTCTGATCCAGAAACCAGAAACTGACCAACTGACCACAGTCATACCTAGAAACCTAAAACTGAGCAACTGACCACAATCTGACCTCGAAAACAGAAACTGACGAACTGACCACCGTCTAACCAAGAAACCAGAAACTGATCAACTGACCACAGTCTGACCTAGAAACTAGAAACTGTCCAACTGACCATAGTCTGACCTAGAAACCAGAAACTGACCAACTGACCACAGTCTGACCTAGAATACAGAAACTGTCCAAGTGACCATAATCTGACCTAGAAACCAGAAACTGACCAACTGACCACATTCTGACCGAGAAACCAGAAAATGACCAACTGACCACAGTCTGACCTAGAAACCAGAAACTGACCGACTGACCACAGTCTGACCTAGAAACTAGAAACTGTCCTACTGACCAGATTCTGAGCTAGACAACCCGAAACTGACCAACTGACCACAGTCTGACTGAGACATCCAGAAACTGACCAACTGGCCACAGTCTGACCTAGAAACCAGAAAGTGACCTATTGACCACAGTCTGACCTAGAAACTAGAAACTGTCCAACTGACCACAGTCTGACCTAGACAACCCGAAACTGACCAACTGACCACAGTCTGACTGAGTCAACCAGAAACTGACCAAATGGCCACAGTCTGAACTGGACACCAGAAACTGACCAACTGACCACACTCTGACCTAGAAACCCGAAACTGAGCAAGTGACCACAGTCTGACCGCATTACAAGCAACTGACCAACTGACCACAGGATGACCTCGCAACCGAAATGTAACAAACTGACTAGAGAAACTGAACAAGACAACCAGAAACTGACCAACTGACCACAGTCTGACCTAGAAAACAGTAACTGACCAACTGACCACAGTCTGACCACAGTCTGACCGAGAAACCAGAAACTGACCAACTGACCACAGTCTGACCGAGAAACCAGAAACATGACCAAATGACCACAGTCTGACCTCGAAATCAGAATCTGAACAACTGACCACAGTCTGACCGAGAAACCAGAATATGACCAAGTGACCACAGTGTGACTTAGAAACCAGCAACTGACCAACTGACCAAAGTCTGACCTAGCAACCAGTGACTGACCAACTGGCCACAGTTTGACCCAGAAACCAGAAACTGACCAACTGACCACAGTCATACCTAGTAACTGAAACTGAGCAACTGACCAAAACCTCACCTAGAAACCAGAAACTGACCAACTGACCACAGTCTGACCTAGAAACCAGAAACTGACCTACTGACCACAGTCAGACCTAGAAACTAGAAACTGTCCAACTGACCGGAGTCTGACCTAGTCAACCCGAAACTGACCAACTGACCACAGTCTGTCTGAGACATCAGAAACTGAACAACTGGCCACAGTCTGACCTAGACACCAGAAACTGACCTAGTGACCACACTCTGACCTAGATACCCGAAACTGAGCAAGTGACCACAGTCTGACCGCGGTAAAAGCAACTGACCAACTGACCACAGGATGACCTATCAACTGAAATGTAACAAAATGACGGGAGAAACAGAACAAGAAAACCAGAAACTGACCAACTGAACACAGACTGACCTAGAAACCAGAAAATGACCAACTGACCACAGTCTGACCACAGTCTGACCTAGAAACCAGAAACTGACCAACTGACCACAGTCTGACATCGACACAAGAAACTGTCCAACTGACCACAGCCTGACCGAGAAACCAGAAGATGACGAAGTGACCACAGTGTGACCTAGAAACCAGCAACTGACCAACTTACCAAAGGCTGACCTAGCAACCCGTGACTGACCAACTGACAACATTCTGATCCAGAAACCAGAAACTGACCAACTGACCACAGTCATACCTAGAAACCTGAAATTGAGCAACTGTCCACAATCTGACCTCGAAACCAGAAACTGACCAACTGACCACAGTCTGACCAAGAAACCAGAAATTGATCAACTGACCACAGTCTGACCTCGAAACTAGAAACTGTCCAACTGACCATAGACTGACCAAGAAAACAGAAACTGACCAACTGACCATAGTCTGACCGAGAAACCAGAAACTGACCAACTGACCACAGTCTGACCTAGAAACCAGAAACTGTCCAAGTGACCATAGTCTAATCTAGAAATGAGAAACTGTCCAAGTGACAATAGTCTGACCAGGAAACCAGAAACTGACCAACTGAATGCAGTCTGATCTGGAAACCAGAAACTGACCAACTGACCACAGTCTGACCTAGAAACCAGAAACTGACCTACTGACCACAGTCAGACCTAGAAACTAGAAACTGTCCAACTGACCGGAGTCTGACCTAGTCAACCCGAAACTGACCAACTGACCACAGTCTGTCTGAGACATCAGAAACTGAACAACTGGCCACAGTCTGACCTAGACACCAGAAACTGACCTAGTGACCACACTCTGACCTAGATACCCGAAACTGAGCAAGTGACCACAGTCTGACCGCGGTAAAAGCAACTGACCAACTGACCACAGGATGACCTATCAACTGAAATGTAACAAAATGACGGGAGAAACAGAACAAGAAAACCAGAAACTGACCAACTGAACACAGACTGACCTAGAAACCAGAAAATGACCAACTGACCACAGTCTGACCACAGTCTGACCTAGAAACCAGAAACTGACCAACTGACCACAGTCTGACATAGACACAAGAAACTGTCCAACTGACCACAGCCTGACCGAGAAACCAGAAGATGACCAAGTGACCACAGTGTGACCTAGAAACCAGCAATGGACCAACTTACCAAAGGCTGACCTAGCAACCCGTGACTGACCAACTGACCACAGTCTGATCCAGAAACCAGAAACTGACCAACTGACCACAGTCATACCTAGAAACCTAAAACTGAGCAACTGACCACAATCTGACCTCGAAAACAGAAACTGACGAACTGACCACCGTCTAACCAAGAAACCAGAAACTGATCAACTGACCACAGTCTGACCTAGAAACTAGAAACTGTCCAACTGACCATAGTCTGACCTAGAAACCAGAAACTGACCAACTGACCACAGTCTGACCTAGAATACAGAAACTGTCCAAGTGACCATAATCTGACCTAGAAACCAGAAACTGACCAACTGACCACATTCTGACCGAGAAACCAGAAAATGACCAACTGACCACAGTCTGACCTAGAAACCAGAAACTGACCGACTGACCACAGACTGACCTAGAAACTAGAAACTGTCCTACTGACCAGATTCTGAGCTAGACAACCCGAAACTGACCAACTGACCACAGTCTGACTGAGACATCCAGAAACTGACCAACTGGCCACAGTCTGACCTAGAAACCAGAAAGTGACCTATTGACCACAGTCTGACCTAGAAACTAGAAACTGTCCAACTGACCACAGTCTGACCTAGACAACCCGAAACTGACCAACTGACCACAGTCTGACTGAGTCAACCAGAAACTGACCAAATGGCCACAGTCTGAACTGGACACCAGAAACTGACCAACTGACCACACTCTGACCTAGAAACCCGAAACTGAGCAAGTGACCACAGTCTGACCGCATTACAAGCAACTGACCAACTGACCACAGGATGACCTCGCAACCGAAATGTAACAAACTGACTAGAGAAACTGAACAAGACAACCAGAAACTGACCAACTGACCACAGTCTGACCTAGAAAACAGTAACTGACCAACTGACCACAGTCTGACCACAGTCTGACCGAGAAACCAGAAACTGACCAACTGACCACAGTCTGACCGAGAAACCAGAAACATGACCAAATGACCACAGTCTGACCTCGAAATCAGAATCTGAACAACTGACCACAGTCTGACCGAGAAACCAGAATATGACCAAGTGACCACAGTGTGACTTAGAAACCAGCAACTGACCAACTGACCAAAGTCTGACCTAGCAACCAGTGACTGACCAACTGGCCACAGTCTGACCCAGAAACCAGAAACTGACCAACTGACCACAGTCATACCTAGTAACTGAAACTGAGCAACTGACCAAAACCTCACCTAGAAACCAGAAACTGACCAACTGACCACAGTCTGACCTAGAAACCAGAAACTGACCTACTGACCACAGTCAGACCTAGAAACTAGAAACTGTCCAAATGACCGGAGTCTGACCTAGTCAACCCGAAACTGACCAACTGACCACAGTCTGTCTGAGACATCAGAAACTGAACAACTGGCCACAGTCTGACCTAGACACCAGAAACTGACCTAGTGACCACACTCTGACCTAGATACCCGAAACTGAGCAAGTGACCACAGTCTGACCGCGGTAAAAGCAACTGACCAACTGACCACAGGATGACCTATCAACTGAAATGTAACAAAATGACGGGAGAATCAGAACAAGAAAACCAGAAACTGACCAACTGAACACAGACTGACCGAGAAACCAGAAAATGACCAACTGACAACAGTCTGACCACAGTCTGACCTAGAAACCAGAAACTGACCAACTGACCACAGTCTGACATAGACACAAGAAACTGTCCAACTGACCACAGCCTCACCGAGAAACCAGAAGATGACCAAGTGACCACAGTGTGACCTAGAAACCAGCAATGGACCAACTTACCAAAGGCTGACCTAGCAACCCGTGACTGACCAACTGACCACAGTCTGATCCAGAAACCAGAAACTGACCAACTGACCACAGTCATACCTAGAAACCTAAAACTGAGCAAATGACCACAATCTGACCTCGAAAACAGAAACTGACGAACTGACCACCGTCTAACCAAGAAACCAGAAACTGATCAACTGACCACAGTCTGACCTAGAAACTAGAAACTGTCCAACTGACCATAGTCTGACCTAGAAACCAGAAACTGACCAACTGACCACAGTCTGACCTAGAATACAGAAACTGTCCAAGTGACCATAATCTGACCTAGAAACCAGAAACTGACCAACTGACCACATTCTGACCGAGAAACCAGAAAATGACCAACTGACCACAGTCTGACCGAGAAACCAGAAACTGACCGACTGACCACAGTCTGACCTAGAAACTAGAAACTGTCCTACTGACCAGATTCTGAGCTAGACAACCCGAAACTGACCAACTGACCACAGTCTGACTGAGACAACCAGAAACTGACCAACTGGCCACAGTCTGACCTAGAAACCAGAAAGTGACCTATTGACCACAGTCTGACCTAGAAACTAGAAACTGTCCAACTGACCACAGTCTGACCTAGACAACCCGAAACTGACCAACTGACCACAGTCTGACTGAGTCAACCAGAAACTGACCAAATGGCCACAGTCTGAACTGGACACCAGAAACTGACCAACTGACCACACTCTGACCTAGAAACCCGAAACTGAGCAAGTGACCACAGTCTGACCGCATTACAAGCAACTGACCAACTGACCACAGGATGACCTCGCAACCGAAATGTAACAAACTGACTAGAGAAACTGAACAAGACAACCAGAAACTGACCAACTGACCACAGTCTGACCTAGAAAACAGTAACTGACCAACTGACCACAGTCTGACCACAGTCTGACCGAGAAACCAGAAACTGACCAACTGACCACAGTCTGACCGAGAAACCAGAAACATGACCAAATGACCACAGTCTGACCTCGAAATCAGAATCTGAACAACTGACCACAGTCTGACCGAGAAACCAGAATATGACCAAGTGACCACAGTGTGACTTAGAAACCAGCAACTGACCAACTGACCAAAGTCTGACCTAGCAACCAGTGACTGACCAACTGGCCACAGTCTGACCCAGAAACCAGAAACTGACCAACTGACCACAGTCATACCTAGTAACTGAAACTGAGCAACTGACCAAAACCTCACCTAGAAACCAGAAACTGACCAACTGACCACAGTCTGACCTAGAAACCAGAAACTGACCTACTGACCATAGTCTGAACTAGAAACGAGAAACTGTCCAACTGACCATCGTCTGACCTACAAACCAGAAACTGACTAACTGACCACAGTCTGACCTAGGAAACAGAAACTGACCTACTGACCATAGTCTGACGTAGAAACCAGAAACTGTCCAACTGACCTTAGTCTGAGCTCGAAACGAGAAACTGACCAACTGACCACAGTCTGACCAAGAAACGAGAAACTGACCAACTGACCACAGTCTGACCTCGAAACCATAAACTGACCTACTGACCACAGTCTGACCTAGAAACCAGAAACTGTCCAACTGACCATAGTCTGACCTAGAAACAATAAACTGACCAACTGACCACAGTCTGACCTAGAAACCAGAAACTGACCTAATGACCACAGTCTGACCTCGAAACCGAAGCTGTCCAACTGACCATAGTCTGACCTAGAAACGAGAATCTGACCACCTGACCACAGTCTGACCTAGAAACCAGAAACTGACCAAATGACCAAAGTCTGACCTCGTCAGCACGAAACTGACCAAATGACCTCAGTCTGACCTAGAAACCAGATACTGACAAACTGACCACTGTCTGACCGAGAAACCATAAACTGACCAACTGACCACAGTCTGACCTAGAAATCAGAAACTGACCAACTGACCACAGTCTGATCTAGAAACCAGAAACTGTCCAACAGGCCACATTCTGACCTAGCAACCACTATCTGACCAAGTGACCATTGTCTGACCTGGAAACCATAAACTGACCACCTGAACACAGTCTGACCTAGAAAGAAAAACTGACCCACTGACCACAGTCTGACTTAGAAAACAGAAACTGACCAACTGACCACTGTCTGATCTAGAAACCAGAAACTGACCAACTGACCACAGTCTGACCTAGCAACCAGCAACTGACCAACTGACCACAATCTGACTGAGACAACGTGGAACATAGCAACTGACCACAGTCTGACCATGAAACCTGAAACTGACCAACTGACCACATTCTGACCGAGAAAACTGAAACTGAGCTACTGACCACAGTCTTAACTAGAAACCTGAAACTGACCAACTGACCACAATCTGGCCTATCAACCGTAACTGACCAACTGACCAAATTCTGACTTAGGAACCAGAAACTGACCAACTGACCACAGTCTGACCGATACAACCCGAAACTGACCAACTGAACACAGTCTGATCAAGAAACCATCAACTGACCAATTGACCACCGGATGACCTTGCAACCAAAAAGTAACAAACTGAACACAGACTGATCCAGCATCTAGCAACTAACCAACTGACCACACGTGGCCTAGAAACTAAAAACTAAGCAACTACCCACAGTCTGATCTAGAACCAGCAAATGACCAACTGTCCATAGTCTGACCTAGAAACCAGAACCTGACGAACTGTCCACAGTCTGATCGAGCAACCAGAAACTGACCAACTGAACACAGTCTGACCTATAAACCAGAAACTGACCAACTGACCACAGTTTGACCGAGCAACCAGAAACTGACCAACTGAACACAGTCTGACCTAGGAACCAGAAACTGTCCAACTGAGCACAGTCTCGATCTCCGAAAAAAATGACTCCGACACTTTCAGCTCCGGCAGAAGTTTCTTTAATTTACTTGCTAGCAAGGTGTAGGTCACACTCAGTCAATGGCTAAGTGAACACCTCCGAAATGGTACAGTTTCACGAGATAATTATTCAGTAAAACCCAAGTTCTGGCCTCTCCCTGTTTATTGGCTCTGTCTCGCAGTCCGTGAATACAGATAAAGAGTTACTTACTACATCCTTGTCCTGACATGGATTCCAGATATTTCCTTTTGTCAGGGTTTTTAGTTGGCCAGCCGGCAATTACTCCATGAGAGTGTGGTAATTAGCGATTACCTGACTTTCATTGTGTCAGGATTGTCCCGCTTCCCATTCAGTTATCTTTTTGCATCAAATGAATGAGGTCTGTACAAGAGATAATGGCTGGTGGTTTGAGTACTTCGAAAAGGCTGGGATGGAATGGAACTGGTGTCGTATAGACAATAGGAGAGCACCATGGGCAGGGTGGTCGGGGCGGGGGGCGGGGTGCGTTACTTGTCTCAGCATGACAAGACTCCTAGCTATCTGATGGCCATCAGCCATCTCAAACCAGATTTAGCTATTTATGCAAGCCGACTGCTTTTATGCAGAAAGTTCTGGAAGGACCAGGACTCCATTTTGTTATATTTATATTGCAAAGAGCACACAAATACCGTATGGTATAAGCTTAGATAAAAATACATTTCCACATTCCCTCATTTTGTCCTTCACGAGGACAACTTAATGCATTCTGATCTTGTACAGTCTCTACATTTCCATTTCCACACAAGAGCCTTCAGCAGTTGTTGCTACCATAACTCTAGCCGTGGTCTCGGTAGGTAACATAGTTTCTCCCACCCTGGCACAGCAACATTAAACGACGGCAAATAATAGATACAGGGCGAAGACTATCAGCAGGAAATTGATCAAACCCTGTACCACAGATTTTCCCCAGCGATCCCAACCATCCCGATGTCCAACCCCACAAGGTGATACCGTAATGGCCAACTGTCTGTTTATATTCTATTACCTTTTTCCTGATATATTCATCTAGCCTGCCGATTTCTTCTGATTCATCCGGGATATACATAGAGCATTCTTCACCTATTAATGCGCATGTCCCTCCTTCCTTAGCTAGGAGATAATCTAAGGCCATACGATTTTGGAGAGCCACTGTTCGAATAACTACCATTTCATCATTCACCCCTTCAAAGGCTTGGGAAGTCGCGTTGGCTACTGATTCGACAAAGTTAGCCAGTTCCCGTAACTGCCATTGGGTTGATGCTATTCCATAGGGTGGCACCATTACCTTGAATATTCTGTTTAGCCATGCCAAATCCCGTTTCAGTCTATGACTTCCATCGGCATCCCTTAGAGTCTTTACTGATCTGATAAAGGTAACATATTTCCTAAGTAACAGGACCCTGTCCAGTTGGCTGGTAACCATGGGTAGGCTTTATGGCCACAAATAAAGTAGGTGCAATTATAGGACGTCAGCTCTTGGTCCTTTCGCGCCATCCCGACTCGCGTGGTCTCACATTCCCACACTTCACCTGGTGCATTGTTATGGACCATTGCCCAGCCAACGGTTGCTCTCTTTCTCCCATCCGTGAGATTAGTTGTGGCTTGCCATTTAGTCATTTGGGAACACTTGCTGCGTCCCATTTCTGGTCCTTCAGTCTCATTACTCACTAGGCATATTATATCTTCAGGATTTCCTATTCTGGGAGTAATGCTTAGGAAGGGAGGCTGACGGTTATTATTATAATCGGGCTGGTACCATCCCTGGAAGGCTGTAAGTTTATACCCTGCTGACCTCAATTCTGTTTGCTCCTTCGTTTCTGGCCCCTTAATTAGTTTTGTCCTATTTTGCACTATCAACCATTCTACCATTTCTGATTCGGTAAAGGGGACAGATCTCAGGGGAATACCCACTTCGGAGTGGTCAAGTACATGGGAACATATCCAACGACGCGACAAGTTTATTTATTGAGCATACCTATGACTCAGTGCCATAAATACGTTTACTAGCAGTTCCCTTCGTTGGCGTGTCTGTACCCCTGGTGTACTCAATAATGCAAAGTTAAAACCTGTCAAGCACAGCACCATCAGTCCCCATAGTCCATACAGTTCCTTATTCAGTCTTCCTTTTTCTGTTCCTCTGGTTCCTTCTTCGCTTCCTCCTGGTCGGGTGACCATTTGCAATGGGACGCATGGATCCATGTTGTTCTTTCCTTTACCTTGATTGCAATATTAGTTGCCAGCAAGACCTGGTATGGTCCTTCGAATCTTGGCTGTAGACGGCTTTTTCTTTTAAAAATCTTGATATAAACGAATTCCCCAGGCTCCAGGTTATGACCCTTCCCTTCTGCTGGCTTGACTTGAGCTTCGTTTACCTGTGAATGAAAGCTGGAAATACATTTGGTTAGTGCAGTACAATAATTCAACATATTTCCCTCCATTTTGTGGCTGTCCATTTGTTTTGCAGTAAATGGTGCTGTAAAAGGCAGTCGTTGGGGACGTCCCATAACTATCTCATGCGGTGACAGGCCTGTTGTTCTGTTGGTTGCAGATCGCATTACCATCAAGCTGAGGGCAGCAGTTCTGTCCATTTCAGTCCAGTTTCATTGCATAGTTTTGCCAGCATATTTTTAAGCATTCCATTATATCTTTCAACAAGTCCAGCTGATTGTGGATGATAACTGCAATGAAAACTTTGATTGATCTGTAAAGCATTACACATTACTCTTATATCAGTTCCCGTGAAATGTGACCCGTTATCACTAGAAAGCTTAGCAGGGATTCCGAAGCGCGGTACGATTTTTTCAAACAAACATTTAGCAACAGTAGTGGCAATGGCCTTTTTACATGGAAAGGCTTCAATCCATCTAGAGAACACATCTACAATAACTAATACATACTTGAATCACATACACATAGGTAATTCAATAAAATCCATTTGGAAATGTACAAAAGGCCCGACTGCATTTGGATAGGAGGCAGATTCTACATTTTCCGTCTTACCCGGATTCATTTTCTGACAGATAACCCAATTTTCACAGATTTGTTTTGCAATTGCCGAAATGCCTGGTGCATACCAAGTTGCCAAAATATAATCTGCCAACCCACTTTGCCCACATGTGTGAATGTATGAACACATCGGGCAATCCATGGAAGTAAGGATTTGGGCGCCACCACGCGGCCGTCGTGGTGAACCCATATTCCTTCTGGACTTTGATAACATTGATCCTTCGTCCAGGTCACCACCTCCTCCGTACTGGCCTGTGTCTGAAAGGTCAGCACGTCATTAATAGTAGGTGGCGGGGCTGAGCAATTATTTTTCCTTAGTGGGAACAATGACACCTGCATCCCCCCTTTTGACAGAGCTGCTGACTTAGCTGTATTATCGGCTCTGGCATTCCCAAGTGCGACCTCATTCGACTGGCCTGTATGTGCTTGGCATTTGATAATCACAAGTTTCAAGTGGCATTGAATGGCTCACAGGAGATTTTCCACTTGTTCTGCATTTTTGATACTGGTTACTGAAGAGGTCAGGTACTCGCGAATCTTCCAAATTTGTCCATAATCATGTGATACCCCAAAGCATACCTGGAGTCATTCTAGATATTAACTGTTTGTCCTTCAGCCAGAATACAGGCTCGTGTTAACGCAAACAATTCGGCTTGTTGGGCTGAAAAGGAGTCTGCAAGGGAGGCTGTTTCGACAACATTAAACTGGGTTAAAATTGCATAAGCCGCTCTAGCTTGGCCCTTATCATTTCGCAGGGCTGATCAGTTAGCATAGTACACTAGATCAGGGTTACACATTGGTACATCCGTTAAATTGATACGTGGTTTAGTCACTAATTGGGTTACCATTTCACATGAATAGGGTTCGCCGTCTTCTTCCGTGGGGAGTAGAGTGGCTGGATTTAAGGTAGTGCATCTTTTAATGATAAGGTTCGGATTTGATATCAGTTCAACTTCATATTTAGTGGTTCTTGCGGAGGTTAGGTATTGGGTGGCACATTTAGTATGTAAAATCTCGACAGAGTGCGGGATGTATAGAATGGTCTGATAATTTAGAGTTATTTTCTGAGCCTGTTGTATATCATAATAAGCAGCTGCCAGCGAAGGAAGACATCCTGGTAGTCCGCGTGCCACTGGGTCTAGTTGGGTACTGAAATACGCTACCGGTCGCTGCCTGTCCCCATGTAACTGAGTCAAAACAGATTGTGCAAAACCCGACTTGTGATGCAACAATAAGTTGAAAAGCTGAGTGTAATCTGTTAATTCCAAGGTTGGTGCTGAAGTGAGGGACTGCTTAAGACTCTGGAAAGCATTCCGGGATACTTCATTCCAAATCTTTCTTTAAGCATTGTGAGAATATAGTAGATTCATTCACAGCTCGTAGGTCATGGACACGATTCCATTTGTCACTATTGGGCTTCTGAACCGGAAGAATCGGTGCGTTCCACGACCTTCTCATGTATGTTTATTGTGATTCACAGAATCACAGAATCACAAAATACTTGTTTTATAATTTTAATAAAAGGGTTCGAAACCCATGATTTTTCCAATACACCCAAAATGTTGATCAAGGAGATCACCTGAAATATCTCAAAATCCCAATTCAACTATTGTACTGCCACTCTTTATCTAAAAAAAACAAATCCTCTTACTGAGCTAGAAGCTTTCGCGTCAAGATTTTACACCAAGGACAACGGGAGTGTACTCCCCCAGCCTGCACCTCGAGAGACCCACAAAGGCTTTTAAAAAAAAAAAGTCATTCCAACTTCCCTTCCCCGTTCTTTATCTTACTCCTAGACTAAATGTATGTCTTTCATACCAATATAATCAATGATTGCGTGTCTTCTTTCGACAAGTAAGTGAGTGTGTCAAATAAATTCTCTTTTTTTAACCACCGGGACTATGTCTCAACAAACCTATCCTTTGTGCATTTCCGAGCTCTGTAACTGCTCAACTGAATAAATCCACACCTGCGTTTCTAACTTAAAATGTCTTAAACTTCCCACATACTGGACAACACTATGAAGGGTTAAAAAAAAATCACTCTGTTTGAAAAAGTGGGTGGAGCTAAAACAAGCAGGCAGTTCCACAACTTTTCCAAACAGGTTTCGAGACAGATCAGGAAAAAAACACAGAAGCACTCTCATTCAAAGACAAATCATTCACGCAATCTCATTCAAAGACAAGACATTCACAAAAGTCTATCTCTATTCAATAAAGTTTTTTTTGGCCAGCTTTATTTTTTTTGAATCCATAAGTCACTATCATTTACATTTTGATTTACTTCCTCTTTTAATTTTACATAGGTTTGAAGAATCGGAACCCAGTCCTTTTCTATTACTTTCCTTTTTGTTTTACCTTTTCTACCTGGATCTCTGTTTATAAGACACTCCTCCAGACATGTTGTTCTCTCTAAATTAAATGAACCCTCGGGTGGAAATGGCCTGTTTTCACCCTTAGTCCAATTTACCCTTTTTTTTCTTCGCTCAATTGAAGACTGACAACAATGCTGGAGCATGACATAGACTGATGTGCCTTTTGTGGTGTTTTAACATGCTCTGGCAAACATTCTGGACGATTAAGATTTTCATCGGTTTCTGATCTCACAATTCTTTCGGCAAACCGAATTCTCTACGCCCACTTCTCCTGGCCGTTACGTAACCTGAAACGGCTCTTAATTCTTGCTCAGTCTTGGTGTGTGAGAGATGCTGGCACGAACCAACCGTAGTTGATTAACCAGTTACTGTTTATTTTCTTAATCAATCCTTGTTGTTCCAAATCACAATTTTCCCCAGTGACTCTTCCCGTTTCTCTAATTGCAATGTCGCACAAAGGTATTGCACACAGTAGTATAACAAGGACAGCTAGGACAAACAACATTCACGTGAGTGTACAAATCATAACCTTAAACCCTCTATCTAAACAAATAATCAATTCTCAGTCCGCGTTGTACGCCACCACAGACCGAGTCCTTAACTTATCCTAATAAAACTTATAAAACTTATGGTTCCATTACGCTAACGTTTATCACGTATGTATCTTCGACCGATTGCGCTTTATTTCCCTACTCTTATCACATAAGAACCTTGTCCTAATTAACTCTTATCACAGAAGAACCTTCGATCGATTAGTGCTTTTTTTCTAATCTAATCACATAAGAACCTTTTTTTCCTCCCTAATAGCGCTGTTTCTAGCTTATCTACTGAAACCTTCCCCGGGCTGTTTCGAGAATTTTCCAGAACCAGTTCTCTTCTGCTTGCGAACTGAGAAAGAAATGGTTATAAAAAAATAGCTTTAGCTTTTAAATGTTGAGTCTCATAGATTGCAGTACCTCCCCTGTGGACAACAGATTACAAATGCGATTCAACAGTGAAGAAACCTCTTGTGAGCAAAAGGCTCACCTTGTTTGGCCACTGAGCCTTTCACTGGAGAGGCACTATGCCTTTATCCGTTTTACTCACAGGGCAGAGAGTATGCATCTCAGTGGAACCTCCAAGAATTAACTGTCGAAATCTCGACTTCCGATAAATGACTCAAACACCTTTAGCTCCGGCAGAAGTTTCTTTAATTTACTTGTGAGCAAGGGAAAGGTCACACTCAGTCAATGGCTGAGTGAACACCTCCGAAATGGTACAGTTTCACAATATATTTATACAGTAAAACCCAAGTTATGGCCTCTCCCTGTGTATTGGCTCTGTCTCACAGTCAGTGAATAAAGATAAAGATTTAATTACTACACCCTTGTGCTGACATGGTTTCCAGATATTTCCTTTTGTCAGGGTTATTAAATGGCCAGCTGGCCATTATTAGATGAGAATGTGGTAATGAGCTATTACCTGCCTTGCATTGTGTTGTGTCAGGATTGTTCAGTTTCTTGGTCAGTTATCTTTTTGCATCAAATGGATGAGGTCACTGCAAGAGATAATGGCTCGTGGTTTGAGCACTTCGAAAAGGGTGGGGTGGCATGGAACTGGTGTCGTATAGTGAAGAGGAGAGCACCATGGCGGGGTGGGTGGTACTTGTCTCAGTAGGACTTGCGTCCGAGCAGCTTTTTTCAATCTAGGAGGTGGAAACAGTGATGTTCCCCAGGGTTCAGTACAGCGGCAGATGCTGTTTTTCAGTCCACGGGAGGTATGCAGAGATGTTTCCCAGGGTTCAGTATTGGGGCAGCTGCTCTTTTCAGTCCACGGGAGGTATGCAGTGATGTTCCCCAGCGTTCAGTATTGAGACAGCTGCTCTTTTTCAGTCTGTGGGAGGGAAACAGTGATGTTCCCCAAGGTTCAGTACTGGGGCAGATGCTGTTTTTCAGTCTATGGGATGTATACAATGATATTTCCCAGGGTTCAGTACTGGGGCAGCTGCTGTTTTTTAGTCTCTGGGAGGTATACAGTGAAGTTCCCCAGGGTTCAGTACTGGGACAGCTGCTGTTTTTCAGTCTATGGGATGTTTACAGCTTGTTACCCAGGGTTCAGTACTGGGGCAGCTGCTGTTTTTCAGTCTATAGGAGCTATGCAGTGATGTTCCCCAGGGTTCAGTACTGGGCCAGCTGCTGTTTTTCAGTCTATGCGAGGTATGCTGTGTTCCCCAGAGTTCCATACTGCGACAGCTGCTGTTGTTCCGTCTACAGGACGTCTGCAGTGATGTTTCCTCGGGTTCTGTACACGGACAGCTGCTGGTTTGCAGTCTATGGGAGGTACACAGTGTTCCCCTGGGTTCAGTACGAGGACTGCTGCTGTTTTTCAAATCCACGGAAGGTATCCAGTGATGTTCCCCAGGTTTCAGTACTGGGACAGCTTCTGTTTTTCAATTTGTGGGAGGTCTGCAGTGTGTTCCCCAGGGTTCAGTACAGCGGCAGATGCTGTTTTTCAGTCCACGGGAGGTATGCAGAGATGTTTCCCAGGGTTCAGTACTGGGACAGCTGCACTTTTTCAGTCTATGGGATGTATACAGTGATCACCAGGGTTCAGTACTGGGACAGCTTCTGTTTTTAAGTCCATACGAGGTAGACAGTGACGTTCCCCAGGGTTCAGTATTGTGGCAGCTGCTGTTTTCCATGTATGGGAGGTACACTGTGACATTCCCCAGGGTTCAGTACTGGGCGCAGCTGCTGTTTTGCAGTCTATGGGAGGTATACAGTGATGTTCCCCAGGGTTCAGTACAGGGACAGCAGCTGTTTTTCAATCTACGGGAGGTATACCGTCTGTGCCCCAGTGTTCAATACTGGGACAGCTGCTGGTTTTCACTCTATGGGAGGTTTACAGTGTGTTACCCAGGGTTCAGTGCTGGCACAGCAGCTGTTTTTCAGTCTATAGGAGGTATACAGTGTTGTTCCCCAGGGTTCAGTACTGGGCCAGCTGCTGTTTTTCAGTCTATGCGAGTTATACAGTGTTCCCCTTCGTTCCGTACTGGGACAGCTGCTGTCTCTCCGTCTACAGGAGGTATGCAGTGATGTTTCCTAGGGTTCTGTACAGGGATAGCTGCTGGCTTGCCGTCTATGAAGGTACACTGTGTTACCCAGGGTTCAGTACTTGGACTGCTGCTGTTTTTCAGTCGATGGGAGGTATACAGTGATGTTCCCCAGTGATCAGTGTTTGGCCATCTGCTGTATTTTAGTCGATGGGAGGTATACAGTGTTCCCGAGGGTTCAGTACTGGGGCAGCTGCTGTTTTTCAGTCTATAGGAGGTATATAGTGATGTTCCCCAGGGTTCAGTACTGGGACAGCTGCTGTTTTTCAGTCTATGGGATGTTTACAGCTTGTTACCCAGGGTTCAGTACTGGGGCAGCTGCTGTTTTTCTGTCTATAGGAGCTATGCAGTGATGTTCCCCAGGGTTCAGTACTGGGCCAGCTGCTGTTTTTCAGTCTATGCGAGGTATGCTGTGTTCCCCAGTGTTCCATACTGCGACAGCTGCTGTTGTTCCGTCTACAGGACGTCTGCAGTGATGTTTCCTCGGGTTCTGTACACGGACAGCTGCTGGTTTGCAGTCTATGGGAGGTACACAGTGTTCCCCTGCGTTCAGTACGAGGACTGCTGCTGTTTTTCAAATCCACGGAAGGTATCCAGTGATGTTCCCCAGGTTTCAGTACTGGGACAGCTTCTGTTTTTCAGTCTGTGGGAGGTCTGCAGTGTGTTCCCCAGGGTTCAGTACCGGGACAGCTGCACTTTTTCAGTCTATGGGAGGTAAACAGTGATCACCAGGGTTCAGTACTGGGACAGCTTCTGTTTTTAAGTCCATATGAGGTATACAGTGATGTTCCCCAGGGTTCAGTATTGTGGCAGCTGCTGTTTTCCATGTATGGGAGGTACACTGACATTCCCCAGGGTTCAGTACTGGGCGCAGCTGCTGTTTTGCTGTCTATGGGAGGTATACAGTGATGTTCCCCAGGGTTCAGTAAAGGGACAGCAGCTGTTTTTCAATCCATGGGAGGTATACCGTCTGTGCCCCAGTGTTCAATACTGGGACAGCTGCTGGCTTTCACTCTATGGGAGGTTTACAGTGTGTTACCCAGGGTTCAGTACTGGCACAGCAGCTGTTTTTCAGTCTATGGGAGGTACACAGTGATGTTTCCCAGTGTTCAGTACTTGGACAGCTGTTGGTTTGCAGTTTATGGTAGGTATGCAGTGATGTTCCCCATGGTTCAGTACTGGGACAGCTGTTGTTTTTCAGTCTTTGTGAGGTATACAACGTTCCCCAGGTTTCGGTACTGGGACAGCTGCTGTTTTTCAGTCCATGGGATGTATTCAGTGTTCCCCAGTGTTCCGTACTGGGGCAGCTGCAGTTTTTCATGTATGCGAGGTATACAATCATGTTCCCCAGGGTTCAGTACTGGGGCAGCTGCTGTTTTGCAGATTATGGGAGGGAAACAGTGATGTACCCCAGGTTTCAGTACAGGGTAAGCTGCTGTTTTTCATTCTATGGGAGGTATACCGCGTGTTACCCAGAGTTCAGTACTGGGACAGCTGCTGTTGTTCCGTCTACAGGAGGTATGCAGTGATGTTTCCTAGGGTTCTGTACAGGGATAGCTGCTGGCTTGCCGTCTATGAAGGTACACTGTGTTCCCCAGGGTTCAGTACTAGGACTGCTGCTCTTTTTCAGTCGATGGGAGGTATACAGTGATGTTCCCCAGTGATCAGTGTTGGGCCATCTGCTGTATTTTAGTCGATGGTGGTATACAGTGTTCCCGAGGGTTCAGTACTGGGGCAGCTGCTGTTTTTCAGTCTACAGGAGGTATACAGTGATGTTCCCCAGGGTTCAGTACTGGGACAGCTGCTGTTTTTCAGTCTATGGGATGTTTACAGCTTGTTACCCAGGGTTCAGTACTGGGGCAGCTGCTGTTTTTCAGTCTATAGGAGCTATGCAGTGATGTTCCCCAGGGTTCAGTACTGGGCCAGCTGCTGTTTTTCAGTCTATGCGAGGTATGCTGTGTTCCCCAGAGTTCCATACTGCGACAGCTGCTGTTGTTCCGTCTACAGGACGTCTGCAGTGATGTTTCCTCGGGTTCTGTACACGGACAGCTGCTGGTTTGCAGTCTATGGGAGGTACACAGTGTTCCCCTGGGTTCAGTACTCGGACTGCTGCTGTTTTTCAAATCCACGGAAGGTATCCAGTGATGTTCCCCAGGTTTCAGTACTGGGACAGCTTCTGTTTTTCAGTCTGTGGGAGGTCTGCAGTGTGTTCCCCAGGGTTCAGTACCGGGACAGCTGCACTTTTTCAGTCTATGGGAGGTAAACAGTGATCACCAGGGTTCAGTACTGGGACAGCTTCTGTTTTTAAGTCCATACGAGGTAGACAGTGATGTTCCCCAGGGTTCAGTATTGTGGCAGCTGCTTTTTTCCATGTATGGGAGGTACACTGTGACATTCCCCAGGGTTCAGTACTGGGCGCAGCTGCTGTTTTGCTGTCTATGGGAGGTATACAGTGATGTTCCCCAAGGTTCAGTACAGGGACAGCAGCTGTTTTTCAATCTACGGGAGGTATACCGTCTGTGCCCCAGTGTTCAATACTGGGACAGCTGCTGGTTTTCACTCTATGGGAGGTTTACAGTGTGTTACCCAGGGTTCAGTACTGGCACAGCAGCTGTTTTTCAGTCTATGGGAGGTACACAGTGATGTTTCCCAGTGTTCAGTACAGTGACAGCTGTTGGTTTGCAGTCTATGGTAGGTATGCAGTGATGTTCCCCATGGTTCAGTACTGGGACAGCTGTTGTTTTTCAGTCTTTGTGAGGTATACAACGTTCCCCAGGTTTCGGTACTGGGACAGCTGCTGTTTTTCAGTCCATGGGATGTATTCAGTGTTCCCCAGTGTTCCGTACTGGGGCTACTGCAGTTTTTCATGTATGCGAGGTATACAATCATGTTCCCCAGGGTTCAGTACTGGGGCAGCTGCTGTTTTTCAATCTATGGGAGGTATACCGCGTGTTTCCCAGGGTTCAGTACTGGGACTGCTGCTCTTTTTCAGTCGATGGGAGGTATACAGTGATGTTCCCCAGTGATCAGTGTTGGGCCATCTGCTGTATTTTAGTCGATGGGAGGTATACAGTGTTACGCAGGGTTCAGTAGTGGGGCAGCTGCTGTTTTTCAGTCTATAGGAGGTATACAGTGAGGTTCCCCAGGGTTCAGTACTGGGCCAGCTGCTGTTTTTCAGTCTATGCGAGTTATACAGTGTTCCCCTTCGTTCCGTCCTGGGACAGCTGCTGTCTCTCCGTCTACAGGAGGTATGCAGTGATGTTTCCTAGGGTTCTGTACAGGGATAGCTGCTGGCTTGCCGTCTATGAAGGTACACTGTGTTCCCCAGGGTTCAGTACTAGGACTGCTGCTGTTTTTCAGTCGATGGGAGGTATACAGTGATGTTCCCCAGTGATCAGTGTTTGGCCATCTGCTGTATTTTAGTCGATGGGAGGTATAGAGTGTTCCCGAGGGTTCAGTACAGGGGCAGCTGCTGTTTTTCAGTCTATAGGAGCTATGCAGTGATGTTCCCCAGGGTTCAGTACTGGGACAGCTGCTGTTTTTCAGTCTATGCGAGGTATGCTGTGTTCCCCAGAGTTCCATACTGCGACAGCTGCTGTTGTTGCGTCTACAGGACGTCTGCAGTGATGTTTCTTCGGGTTCTGTACACGGACAGCTGCTGGTTTGCAGTCTATGGGAGGTTCACAGTGTTCCCCTGGGTTCAGTACTAGGACTGCTGTTGGTTTGCAGTCTATGTTAGGTATGCAGTGATGTTCCCCATGGTTCAGTACTG
This sequence comes from Pristiophorus japonicus, assembly GCF_044704955.1. NCBI lineage: Eukaryota > Metazoa > Chordata > Chondrichthyes > Pristiophoridae > Pristiophorus > Pristiophorus japonicus. The sequence continues at coordinate 1,606,603 of NW_027254572.1, read as the reverse complement.
GGACAGCTGTTGTTTTTCAGTCTTTGTGAGGTATACAACGTTTCCCAGGTTTCGGTACTTGGACAGCTGCTGTTTTGCAGTCCATGGGATGTATTCAGTGTTCCCCAGTGTTCCGTACTGGGGCAGCTGCAGTTTTTCATGTATGCGAGGTATACAATCATATTCCCCAGGGTTCAGTACTGGGGCAGCTGCTGTTTTGCAGATTATGGGAGGGAATCAGTGATGTACCCCAGGTTTCAGTACAGGGAAAGCTGCTGTTTTTCAATCTATGGGAGGTATACCGCGTGTTTTCCAGGGTTCAGTACTGGGACAGCTGCTGTTGTTCCGTCGACAGGAGGTATGCAGTGATGTTTCCTAGGGTTCTGTACAGGGATAGCTGCTGGCTTGCCGTCTATGAAGGTACACTGCGTTCCCCAGGGGTCAGTACTAGGACTGCTGCTCTTTTTCAGTCGATGGGAGGTATACAGTGATGTTCCCCAGTGATCAGTGTTGGGCCATCTGCTGTATTTTAGTCGATGGGAGGTATACAGTGTTCCCCAGCGTTCAGTAGTGGGGCAGCTGCTGTTTTTCAGTCTATAGGAGGTATACAGTGATGTTCCCCAGGGTTCAGTACTGGGCCAGCTGCTGTTATTCAGTCTATGCGAGTTATACAGTGTTCCCCTTCGTTCCGTACTGGGACAGCTGCTGTCTCTCCGTCTACAGGAGGTATGCAGTGATGTTTCCGAGGGTTCTGTACAGGGATAGCTGCTGGCTTGCCGTCTATGAAGGTACACTGTGTTCCCCAGGGTTCAGTACTAGGACTGCTGCTGTTTTTCAGTCGATGGGAGGTATACAGTGATGTTCCCCAGTGATCAGTGTTTGGCCATCTGCTGTATTTTATTCGATGGGAGGTATACAGTGTTCCCGAGGGTTCAGTACTGGGGCAGCTGCTGTTTTTCAGTCTATAGGAGGTATACAGTGATGTTCCCCAGGGTTCAGTACTGGGCAAGCTGCTGTTTTTCAGTCTATGCGAGGTATACAGTGATGTTCCCAGGGTTAAGTACTGGGACAGCTGCTGTTGTTCCGTCTACAGGACGTCTGCAGTGATGTTTCCTAGGGTTCTGTACAGGGACAGCTACTGGTTTGCAGTCTATGGGAGGTACCCATTGTTCCCAAGGGTTCAGTACGAGGACTGCTACTGTTTTTCAAAACCACGCAAGGTATCCAGTGATGTTCCCCAGGTTTCAGTACTGGGACAGCTTCTGTTTTTCAGTCTATGGGAGGTCTGCAGTGTGTTCCCCACGATTCAGTACTGGGGCAGCTGCTGGTTTTCAGTCTATGGGAGGTATACAGTGATGTTCCCCAGGATTCAGTACTTGGACAGCTGCTCTTTTTCAGTCTATGTGAGGTAAACAGTGTTCCCCAGGCTTCAGTACTGGGACAGCTGCTGTTTTTCAGTCCATGCGAGGTATACATTGATGTTCCCCAGGGTTCAGTATTGTGGCAGCTGCTGTTTTTCATGTATGGGAGGTATATTGTGACATTCCCCAGGGTTCCGTACTGGCGCAGCTAATGTTTTGAAGTCTATGGGAGGTATAGTGATGTTCCACAGGTTTCAGTACAGGGACAGCTGCTGGTTTTCACTCTATGGGAGGTTTACAGTGTGTTTCCCAGGGTTCAGTACTGGCACAGCAGCTGGTTTTCAGTCTATGGGAGGTCTACATTGTGTTCCCCACGATTCATTACTGTGGCAGCTGCTGGTTTTCAATTATTGGGAGGTACACAGTGATATTTCCCAGGGTTCAGTACTGGCACAGCCGCTGTTTTTCAGTCGTTGTGAGGTATGCAGTGTTCCCCAGGGTTCAGCACTTGGACAGCTGCTATTTTTCAGTCCATGGGAGGTATACAGTGTTCCCCAGGGTTCAGTACTGGGGCAGCTGCAGTTTTTCATGTTTGGGAGGTATACAGTGATGTTCCCCAGTGTTCAGTACTGGAGCAGCTGCTGTTTTTCTATCTCCGAGAGGGAAACAGTGATGTTCCCTGGGTTTCACTACTGGGGGAGTAACTATATTTCAGTCTATGGGAGGTAAACAATGTGTTCGCCAGGGTTAGTACTGGGACAGCTGCTGTTTTTCAGTCCACGGGAGGCATACAGTGATGTTCCCCAGGGTTCAATACAGGAAAGCTGCTGGTTTTCAGTCTATGGGAGGTATACAGTGATGTTCCCCAGAGTTCAGTACTGTGTAGAAGCTATTTTTCAGTCTATGGGAGGTATACAGTGTTTCCCAGGGTTCAGTACTGGGGCAGCTGCTGTTCTGCAATCTATGGAAGGTATGCAGTGATGTTCCCCAGGGTTCACTACTTGGACAGCTGCTGTTTTTCAGTCCATTGGAGGTCTACAGTGTTCACCACGATTTAGTACTGGGGCAGCTGCTGTTCTGCAATCTATGGAAGGTATGCAGTTATGTTCCCCATGGTTCAGTACTGGGATAGCTGCTGTTTTTCAGTCTTTATGAGTTATACAGTGTTCCCCAGGGTTCAGTACTGAGACTGCTGCTGTTTGTCAGTCCATGGGAGGTATTCAGTGTTCCCCAGTGTTCCGTACTGGGGCAGCTGCAGTTTTTCCATATATGTTAGGTATACAGTCATGTTCCCCAGGGTTCAGTACTGGGGCAGCTGCTGTTTTGCAGTCTATGGGAGGGAAACAGTGATGTTCCCCAGGTTTCAGTACAGGGACAGCTGCTGTTTTTCAATCTATGGGAGGTATACCGTGTGTTCCCCAGGGTTCAGTACTGGGACAGCTGCTGTTTTTCAGTCCATGCGAGGTATACATTGATGTTCCCCAGGGTTCAGTATTGTGGCAGCTGCTGTTTTTCATGTATGGGAGGTATATTGTGACATTCCCCAGGGTTCCGTACTGGCGCAGCTAATGTTTTGAAGTCTATGGGAGGTATAGTGATGTTCCACAGGTTTCAGTACAGGGACAGCTGCTGGTTTTCACTCTATGGGAGGTTTACAGTGTGTTTCCCAGGGTTCAGTACTGGCACAGCAGCTGGTTTTCAGTCTATGGGAGGTCTACATTGTGTTCCCCACGATTCATTACTGTGGCAGCTGCTGGTTTTCAATTATTGGGAGGTACACAGTGATATTTCCCAGGGTTCAGTACTGGCACAGCCGCTGTTTTTCAGTCGTTGTGAGGTATGCAGTGTTCCCCAGGGTTCAGCACTTGGACAGCTGCTATTTTTCAGTCCATGGGAGGTATACAGTGTTCCCCAGGGTTCAGTACTGGGGCAGCTGCAGTTTTTCATGTTTGGGAGGTATACAGTGATGTTCCCCAGTGTTCAGTACTGGAGCAGCTGCTTTTTTTCTATCTCCGAGAGGGAAACAGTGATGTTCCCTGGGTTTCACTACTGGGGGAGTAACTATATTTCAGTCTATGGGAGGTAAACAATGTGTTCGCCAGGGTTAGTACTGGGACAGCTGCTGTTTTTCAGTCCACGGGAGGCATACAGTGATGTTCCCCAGGGTTCAATACAGGAAAGCTGCTGGTTTTCAGTCTATGGGAGGTATACAGTGATGTTCCCCAGAGTTCAGTACTGTGTAGAAGCTATTTTTCAGTCTATGGGAGGTATACAGTGTTTCCCAGGGTTCAGTACTGGGGCAGCTGCTGTTCTGCAATCTATGGAAGGTATGCAGTGATGTTCCCCAGGGTTCACTACTTGGACAGCTGCTGTTTTTCAGTCCATTGGAGGTCTACAGTGTTCACCACGATTTAGTACTGGGGCAGCTGCTGTTCTGCAATCTATGGAAGGTATGCAGTTATGTTCCCCATGGTTCAGTACTGGGATAGCTGCTGTTTTTCAGTCTTTATGAGTTATACAGTGTTCCCCAGGGTTCAGTACTGAGACTGCTGCTGTTTGTCAGTCCATGGGAGGTATTCAGTGTTCCCCAGTGTTCCGTACTGGGGCAGCTGCAGTTTTTCCATATATGTTAGGTATACAGTCATGTTCCCCAGGGTTCAGTACTGGGGCAGCTGCTGTTTTGCAGTCTATGGGAGGGAAACAGTGATGTTCCCCAGGTTTCAGTACAGGGACAGCTGCTGTTTTTCAATCTATGGGAGGTATACCGTGTGTTCCCCAGGGTTCAGTACTGGGACAGCTGCTGTTTTCCAGTCTATAGGAGGTATACAGTGATGTTCCCCACGGTTCAGTACTGGGACAGATGCTGTTTTTCAGTCTATGCGAGGTATACAGTGTCCCCATGGTTCCGTACTGGGACAGCTGCTGTTTCTCCGTCTACAGGAGGTATGCAGTGAAGTTTCCTAGGGTTCTGTACAGGGATAGCTGCTGGCTTGCCTTCTATGAAGGTACACAGTGTTCCCCAGGGTTCAATACTAGGACTGCTACTGTTTTTCAATCCATGGGAGGTATACAGTGATGTTCCCCAGTGTTCAGTGTTGGGGCAGCTGCTGTATTTTAGTCTATGTGACGTATACAGTGTTCCCCACGGTTCAGTACTGGGGCAGGTGCTGTTTTTCAATCTATATTAGGTATACAATGATGTTTCCCTGAGTTCAGTACTGGGCCAGCTGCTGTTTTTCAGTCTATGCGAGGTATACAGTGATCCCCAGAGTTCCGTACTGTGATAATTGCTGTTCTTCCGTCTACAGGACGTCTGCAGTGATGTTTCCTATGGTTCTGTACAGGGACAGCTGCTGGTTTGCAGTCTATGGGAGGTACACAGTGTTCCCCAGGGTTCAGTATTGGACTGCTGCTCTTTTTCAAATCCACGGAAGGTATCCAGTGATGTTTCCCAGGGTTCAGTACTGGGACAGCTGCTGTTTTTCAGTCTATGGGATGTATACAGTGATGTTTCCCAGTGTTCAGTACTGGGGCAGCTGCTGGTTTTCAGTCTATGGGATGTATACAGTGATGTTCCCCAGGGTTCATTACTGGGACAGCTGCTGTTTTTCAGTCTTTGTGAGGTATACATTGTTCCCCAGGGTACAGTACTGGGACTGCTGCTGTTTTTCAGTCCATGCGAGGTATACAGTGATGTTTCTCCAGGGTTCAGTATTGGGGCAGCTGCTGCTTTTGATGTATGAGAGGTATACTGTGACATTTCCCAGGGTTCAGTACTGGGGCAGCTGCTGTTTTGCAGTCTATGGGAGGTCTACAGTGTGTTCCCCACAATTCAGTACTGGGGCAGCTGCTGGTTTGCAGTCTATGGTAGGTATGCAGTGATGTTCCCCATGGTTCAGTACTGGGACAGCTGCTGTTTTTCAGTCTTTGTGAGGTATACAGTTTTCCCCAGGGTTCGGTACTGGGACAGCTGCTGTTTTTCAGTCTTTGTGAGGTATACAGTGTTCCCCAGGGTTCAGTACTGAGACTGCTGCTGTTTGTCAGTCCAAGGGATGTATTCAATGTTCCCCAGTGTTCCGTACTGGGGCAGCTGCAGTTTTTCATGTATGGGAGGTATACAGTCATGTTCCCCAGGGTTCAGTACTGGGGCAGCTGCTGTTTTGCAGTCTATGGGAGGGAAACAGTGATGTTCCCCAGGTTTCAGTACAGGGACAGCTGCTGTTTTTCAATCTTTGGGAGTTATACCGAATGTTTCCCCAGGGTTCAGTACTGGGACAGCTGCTGTTTTACAGTCTATTTTAGGTATACAGTGATGTTCCCCAGGGTTCAGTACTGGGCCAGCTGCTGTTTTTCAGTCTATGCGAGCTATACAGTGTTCCCCAGGGTTCCGTACTGGGACAGCTGCTGTTGTTCCGTCTACAGGAGGTATGCAGTGATGTTTCCTAGGGTTCTGTACAGGGATAGCTGCTGGTTTGCCGTCGCTGAAGGTACACAGTATTCCCCAGGGTTCAGTACGAGGACTGCTGCTGTTTGTCAGTCCATGGGAGGTATACAGTGATGTTCCGCAGTGATCAGTGTTGGGGCAGCTGCTGTGTTTTAGTCTATGGGAGGTATACAGTGTCCCCCAGGGTTCAGTACTGGGGCAGGTGCTGTATTTCAGTCTATATGAGGTATACAGTGTTCCGCAGAGTTCAGTACTGGGACAGCTGCAGTTTTGCAGTCTATGGGTTGTATACATGATGTTCCCCAGGTTTAAGTACAGGGACAGCTGCTGTTTTTCAATCTATGGGAGGTATACCGTGTGTTCCCCAGGGTTCAGTACGAGGAATGCTGCTGTTTTTCAATCCATGGGAGGTATACAGTGATGTTCCCCAGTGATCAGTGTTGGGGCAGCTGCTATGTTTTAGTCTATGGGAGGTATACAGTGTTCCCCAGGGTTCAGTACTGGGGCAGCTGCTGTTTTTCAATCTATATGATGTATACAGTGATGTTCCCCAGGGTTCAGTACTGGGCCAGCTGCTGTTTTTCAGTCTATGCGAGGTATACAGTGTTCCCCAGAGTTCCGTACTGCGACAGCTGCTGTTGTTCCGTCTACAGGACGTCTGCAATGATGTTTCCTAGGGTTCTCTACAGAGATAGCTGCTGGCTTGCCGTCTATGAAGGTACACTGTGTTCCCCAGGGTTCAGTACTAGGACTGCATTTTTTTTTCAGTCGATTGGAGGTATACAGTGATGTTCCCCAGTGATCAGTTTTGGGCCATCTGCTGTATTTTAGTCGATGGGAGGTATACAGTGTTCCCGAGTGTTCAGTACTGGGGCTGCTGCTGTTTTTAAGTCTATAGGAGGTGTACAGTGATGTTCCCCAGGGTTCAGTACTGGGCAAGCTGCTGTTTTTCAGTCTATGCGAGGTATACAGTGTTCCCCAGAGTTCCATACTGCGACAGATGCTGTTGTTCCGTCTACTGGACGTCTGCAGTGTTGTTTCCTAGGGCTCTGTACAGGGACAGCTGCTGGTTTGCAGTCTATGGGAGGTACACAGTGTTCCCCAGGGTTCAGTATTGGACTGCTGCTGTTTTTCAAATCCACGGAAGGTATCCAGTGATGTTCCCCAGGGTTCAGTACTGGGACAGCTGCTGTTTTTCAGTCTTTGTGAGGGATACAGTGTTCACCAGGGTACAGCACTGGGACAGCTGCTCCTTTTCAGTCCATGCGAGGTATACAGTGATGTTCCCCAGGGTTCAATATTGGGGCAGCTGTTGTTTTTCAGTCTATGGGACGTATGCTGTGACATTCCCCAGGGTTCAGTACTGAGGCAGCTGCTGTTTTGCAGTCTATGGGAGGTATACAGCGATGTTCCCCAGGTTTCAGTACAGGGACAGCTGCTGTTTTTCAATCAATGGGAGATATACAGTGATGTTCCCCAGGGTTCATTACTGGGCCAGCTGATGTTTTTCATTGTATGCGAGGTATACAGTGTTCCCCAGGTTCCGTACTGGTACAGCTGCTGTTTTTCAGTCTATGGGAGGTTTGCAGCGTGTTACCCAGGGTTCACTACTGGGACAGCTGCAGTTTTTCAGTCGACGGGAGGTGTACAGTGATGTTCCCCAGGATTCAGTATTGGGACAGCTGCTCTTTTTCAGTCTGTGGGAGGTATACAGTGTTGTTCCCCAGCGTTGAGTACTGGGGCAGCTGCTGTTTTTTATGTATTGGAGATATGCAGTGATATTTGCCAGGGTTCAGTACTGGGGCAGCTGCTGTTTTTCAGTCTATGGGAGGTATACAGTGATGTTCCCCAGGGTTCAGTACTGGGACAGCTGCTGTTGTTCCTTCTACAGGAGGTATGCAGTGATGTTTCCTAGGGTTCTGTACAGGGATAGCTGCTGGTTTGCCGTCGCTGAAGGTACACAGTATTCCCCAGGGTTCAGTACGAGGACTGCTGCTGTTTGTCAGTCCATGGGAGGTATACAGTGATGTTCCGCAGTGATTAGTGTTGGGGCAGCTGCTGTGTTTTAGTCTATGGGAGGTATACAGTGTCCCCCAGGGTTCAGTACTGGGGTAGGTGCTGTTTCTCAGTCTATATGAGGTATACAGTGTTCCGCAGAGTTCAGTACTGGGACAGCTGCAGTTTTGCAGTCTATGGGTTGTATGCAGTGATGTTCCCCAGGGTTCAGTACTGGGACAGCTGCTGTTTTTCAGTCTATAGGAGGTATACAGTGATGTTCCCCACGGTTCAGTACTGGGACAGATGCTATTTTTCAGTCTATGCGAGGTATACAGTGTCCCCATGGTTCCGTACTGGGACAGCTGCTGTTTCTCCATCTACAGGAGGTATGCAGTGAAGTTTCCTCGGGTTCTGTAAAGGGATAGCTGCTGGCTTGACTTCTATGAAGGTACACAGTGTTCCCCAGGGTTCAATACTAGGACTGCTACTGTTTTTCAATCCATGGGAGGTATACAGTGATGTTCCCCAGTGTTCAGTGTTGGGGCAGCTGCTGTATTTTAGTCTATGTGACGTATACAGTGTTCCCCACGGTTCAGTACTGGGGCAGGTGCTGTTTTTCAATCTATATTAGGTATACAATGATGGTTCCCTGAGTTCAGTACTGGGTCAGCTGCTGTTTTTCAGTCTATGCGAGGTATACAGTGATCCCCAGAGTTCCGTACTGTGATAATTGCTGTTCTTCCGTCTACAGGACGTCTGCAGTGATGTTTCCTATGGTTCTGTACAGGGACAGCTGCTGGTTTGCAGTCTATGGGAGGTACACAGTGTTCCCCAGGGTTCAGTATTGGACTGCTGCTCTTTTTCAAATCCACGGAAGGTATCCAGTGATGTTTCCCAGGGTTCAGTACTGGGGCAGCTGCTGTTTTTCAGTCTATGGGATGTATACAGTGATGTTTCCCAGTGTTCAGTACTGGGGCAGCTGCTGGTTTTCAGTCTATGGGATGTATACAGTGATGTTCCTCAGGGTTCAGTACTGGGACAGCTGCTGTTTTTCAGTCTTTGCGAGGTATACAGTGTTCCCCAGGGTACAGTACTGGGACAGCTGCTGTTTTTCAGTCCATGCGAGGTATGCAGTGATGTTTCCCAGGGTTCAGTATTGGGGCAGCTGCTGCTTTTGATGTATGAGAGGTATACTGTGACATTTCCCAGGGTTCAGTACTGGGGCAGCTGCTGTTTTGCAGTCTATGGGAGGTCTACAGTGTGTTCCCCACATTTCAGTACTGGGGCAGCTGCTGGTTTGCAGTCTATGGTAGGTATTGCAGTGATGTTCCCCATGGTTCAGTACTGGGACAGCTGCTGATTTTCAGTCTTTGTGAGGTATACAGTGTTCCCCAGGGTTCGGTACTGGGACAGCTGCTGTTTTTCAGTCTTTGTGAGGTATACAGTGTTCCCCAGGGTTCAGTACTGAGACTTCTGCTGTTTGTCAGTCCAAGGGATGTATTCAATGTTCCCCAGTGTTCCGTACTGGGGCAGCTGCAGTTTTTCATGTATGGGAGGTATACAGTCATGTTCCCCAGGGTTCAGTACTGGGGCAGCTGCTGTTTTGCAGTCTATGGGAGGGAAACAGTGATGTTCCCCAGGTTTCAGTACAGGGACAGCTGCTGTTTTTCAATCTTTGGGAGGTATACCGAGTGTTTCCCCAGGGTTCAGTACTGGGACAGCTGCTGTTTTACAGTCTATTTAAGGTATACAGTGATGTTCCCCAGGGTTCAGTACTGGGCCAGCTGCTGTTTTTCAGTCTATGCGAGGTATACAGTGTTCCTCAGGGTTCCGTACTGGGACAGCTGCTGTTGTTCCGTCTACAGGAGGTATGCAGTGATGTTTCCGAGGGTTCTGTACAGGGATAGCTGCTGGTTTGCCGTCGCTGAAGGTACACAGTATTCCCCAGGGTTCAGTACGAGGACTGCTGCTGTTTGTCAGTCCATGGGAGGTATACAGTGATGTTCCGCAGTGATCAGTGTTGGGGCAGCTGCTATGTTTTAGTCTATGGTGGTATACAGTGTCCCCAGGGTTCAGTACTGGGGCAGGTGCTGTTTTTCAGTCTATACGAGGTATAAAGTGTTCCGCAGAGTTCAGTACTGGGACAGCTGCAGTTCTGCAGTCTATGGGTTGTATACAGTGATGTTCCCCAGGTTTCAGTACAGGGACAGCTGCTGTTTTTCAATCTATGGGAGGTATACCGTGTGTTCCCCAGGGTTCAGTACTAGGAATGCTGCTGTTTTTCAGTCTATGCGAGGTATACAGTGTTCCCCAGAGTTCCGTACTGCGACAGCTGCTGTTGTTCCGTCTACAGGACGTCTGCAGTGATGTTTCCTAGGGTTCTCTACAGAGATAGCTGCTGGCTTGCCGTCTATGAAGGTACACTGTGTTCCCCAGGGTTCAGTACTAGGACTGCATTTTTTTTTCAATCGATTGGAGGTATACAGTGATGTTCCCCAGTGATCAGTTTTGGGCCATCTGCTGTATTTTAGTCGATGGGAGGTATACAGTGTTCCCGAGTGTTCAGTACTGGGGCTGCTGCTGTTTTTAAGTCTATAGGACGTGTACAGTGATGTTCCCCAGGGTTCAGTACTGGGCAAGCTGCTGTTTTTCAGTCTATGCGAGGTATACAGTGTTCCCCAGAGTTCCATACTGCGACAGCTGCTGTTGTTCCGTCTACTGGACGTCTGCAGTGATATTTCCTCGGGCTCTGTACAGGGACAGCTGCTGGTTTGCAGTCTATGGGAGGTACACAGTGTTCCCCAGGGTTCAGTATTGGAGTGCTGCTGTTTTTCAAATCCACGGAAGGTATCCAGTGATGTTCACCAGGGTACAGCACTGGGACAGCTGCTCCTTTTCAGTCCATGCGAGGTATACAGTAATGTTCCCCAGGGTTCAATATTGGGGCAGCTGCTGTTTTTCAGTCTATGGGACGTATGCTGTGACATTCCCCAGGGTTCAGTACTGAGGCAGCTGCTGTTTTGCAGTCTATGGGAGGTATACAGCGATGTTCCCCAGGTTTCAGTACAGGGACAGCTGCTGTTTTTCAATCAATGGGAGGTATACAGTGATGTTCCCCAGGGTTCATTACTGGGCCAGCTGCTGTTTTTCATTGTATGCGATGTATACAGTGTTCCCCAGGATCCGTACTGGTACAGCTGCTGTTTTTCAGTCCATGGGAGGTATACAGTGATGTTCCCCAGGGATCAGTATGGGGGCAGCTGCTGTTTTTCATGTATGGGAGGTATACTGTGATGTTCCTCAGGGTTCAGTACTGTGGCAGCTGCTGTTTTTCAGTCTATGGGAGGTTTGCAGCGTGTTACCCAGGGTTCACTACTGGGACAGCTGCAGTTTTTCAGTCGACGGGAGGTGTACAGTGATGTTCCCCAGGATTCAGTATTGGGACAGCTGCTTTTTTCAGTCTGTGGGAGGTATACAGTGATGTTCCCCAGCGTTGAGTACTGGGGCAGCTGCTGTGTTTTATGTATTGGACATATGCAGTGATATTTGCCAGGGTTCAGTACTGGGGCAGCTGCTGTTTTTCAGTCTATGGGAGGTATACAGTGATGTTCCCCAGGGTTCAGTACTGGGACAGCTGCTGTGTTTCAGTCTATGGGATGTATACAGTGATGTTCCCCAGGGTTCAGTACTGGGACAGCTGCTGTGTTTCTGTCTCTGAGAGGTATACAGTGATATTCCCCAGGGTTTAGTACTGGGACAGCTGCAGGTTTTCAGTCTATGGGAGGTTTACAGCGTGTTACCCAGGGTTCAGTACTGGGACAGCTGCTGTGTTTCAGTCTCTGAAAGGTGTACAGTGATGTTCCCCAAGGTTCAGTACTGGGACAGCCGCTGTATTTCAGTCCATGGGAGGTCTACAGTGCGTTCCCCACGATTCGGTACTGGTGCAGCTGCTGATTTACAGTCCATGGGTGGGATACAGTGATGTTCCCCAGGGTTCAGTCCTGGGACAGCTGCTGTTTTTAGTCTATACGAGGCACACAGTGATATTCCCCACGGTTCAGTACTGGGAATGTCGCTGTTTTTCAGTTTATGGGAGGTATATATTGTTCCCCAGAGTTCAATTCTAGGGCAGCTGCTGTTTTTCAGGCTATGGCAGGTATACAGTGTTCACTACTGGGAAAGCTGCTGTTTTTCAGTTTTTGGTAGGTATACATTGTTCCCCTGGGTTCAGTACTGGGGCGGCTGCTGTTTTTCAGTTTATGGGAGGCATACAATGATATTCCTGAGTGTTCAGTACTGGGAAATTTGCTGTTTTTCATTTTCTGAGAGGTATACAGTGATGTTCCCCAGATTTCAATACTGGGGCAGTTGCTGTTTTTCAGTCTATTGGACGTATACAGTGATGTTTCCCAGGGTTCAGTCCTGGGACAGATGCTGTTTTTCAGTCTATGGGAGGTATATAGTGGTCTCTGGTAATACGGATTCTTTTTCCCTCAATCTGTTTCAGCGAATACACGGACACGCAAACACCTTGCCTTTTCTGCAAAAGACCTTTCATGAATATTCTCTGGCCGGGACTTGTCAAGACAAAGGGACACTCTCAATCACAGCCTGTTTACCTCCCCTGGACAAGCCCCTTTTCAGCGCAGTTGATCGACATGTTCAAAACAGAACCCATTTGATTTGCACTTGGTCTATCCAATCCCTTTCTGCCTCCCCCCCCCCCCCGAGTAAGTCCAATGGCAGGCAAGAAAGTCTCCCAATTAGGGCTGGTGTCAGGTAGGTTAGTTATAGCTTTGCTACACTGTTTTCCCTTATCAGTAAAGAACCCATTTAGTTTCTCTTCCTCCTTATCAGTAGAAGCTATTACTTTTCCCTTCCTATCTAGAATTGCTTTCTTTCTTTGCGCTGCCTTGGGCTTTCTCATGACCCGTGTCTAACCTCAACTTCAGCTCTTGGTAACCCCTTTTTTTTCTGTTGATTCAGCAGTTTTCTGCATCTTGACCGCTTCTTTGGCTATTTTCCCATGATTCCCTATCTCCTTCCTTTTGCCACCTTCTCTAGCCATCTAACACTTTCGCAACACTTTTACACATTATCATGCCCCCCTTTTATCATTCCATGATAACCCTGCTCCTTATTCCAGGAGTATCGCGTTCAGCCGTGCGCATTCTCTTTCCTGATCCTCCTTGTTATCTATGAGTCCACCTCGAGTCTCTTCGCAAGGTCTTATCAATGCCTGTTTTGGTTCTCACATCGTATCCTGTCGGAATATTATTGAATTGATAACTTCTGGAGCCTTGGTACAAGGCCGAAGAGAAGCCTTTTACCTCCTTATGGGCCAGTGCAGGAACCAGCACTTTAAGCCTTGTACCGCCGGTACCCCTAATGCCAAATTTTTCTATTACATTTCCCCCCTTTTGGCCCTTGGCTATAAGCCAAGCTGGCCATATTTCCCAATAATTATATCCCTGTAGGCAATATCCAGATAGGTTCGTTCACCTGGGTAGCCATCTCCCAAGCTTCGGGACCTCCTGAAACCTTCCCACAGAGTTATATAAGGTAAGTCCTTCCTGTCGGACTGCTTAAATTTTCATCCCTTATGACCTTAATCATAGTGCGTGCCCTGACTTATCGTTTGGCCTGTTTAATTCGTGCACATGTTAATCCCATCATGACCATCAGAACCAGACCCTGTATTATTACAAGTACATGTGATATAATTCTTATCCATGGGTTAATTTGGATATTAAGTCCAACGTCCCACAACTTTGAGTACCAGGGCTGATCAGCCAGCATTGCGTGAGTGTCTCTCTGTAAGTTGTCTATTTCTTCCATCAGCTTGACATACTGTCGTCTTTTCATTCTGGATTCCTTGCACCAAACGTAATTGTTCCTCATTTAGTCCCGGTATCTGTTTGCATTGCGGTTCCCATACCGCCTCTTCGCACCCTTCTCGGAGGGTATCCGTGATTGTTCCGTCGATGATTTCCATTGTCTCGGGATGTATATGATATCCGTCTATGTCTATTTCTCCCTTGGGTCTGAAGCAGAAGTTAGGAGTAATGAGGACACAAGGGCTAACTCCTCCCCTGGTCTTAATGGTTAAGTTGGCTATCCCCATGCTCACGCATCACTCTCCGTTCCCTTGCGGGGCAGCGATGGTCTCCAGGTCGTGGTTAAGAGGAGTGATACTCAGCATGCATCCGTTTGTTTGTTGGAATCTGCAATCATCATTCGTCATTCATGGTGTACCTCGACATAAAACCACTTGGTTAATTTAATAGCAGTCAGTTATATCATTGCCTTTGGTACTATTGTTAATTTTAATCACCCGTCTGGCACGCTGATAGTAACATAACCGAGTTTGGTTTCTCACTTCACCAATATTATCGATCTGATATAAGGGGTCTCCCTTTGTTTCATCATACTGTGGTATGGACAACACAAATTCGATCATATTTACCCGCCCATTAATACATCTGAATTTTGGCACCCATGCGTGACCATTCCTTCGTACCTCGCATGTGTTATTCATTTTTTTAAATCTAGATGTCAATTGTTAAGTGTGCTGTTCGGAATCCAATCTGTTATGTCTCCATTCTGGAGTTGCTCCAAGTTATGTTGTAACTCACTTAATAGCCAGGCCCCATACCCGGAGCAAACTATCTCAGCCTGTAATCGTTTACTTATATCTTTCCCCATTCCGTGGATCAATTTTATTGTCTTGGCATTTCGGCAATGTATGGGCCACCTGTAACAGTTCCCCTTCCGCGCCATCTCACAACCGCGCTTGGATATCCAAGTCTCTCCGCAGTAAACCCCTCAAGACTACACCATTAAGTTGTTAACCCGGTCGTATATTGCATACAGGTCTATGGAATTCATCATCGTAACCCCTGCCGCATAACCCGTGCCTAGTGTTTCCAGTATTCCCCTTTTTGTTCGACCTTGCCCTGTTCCATTTCTGACATTAAATCTCAGGGTAGTGCGTTCCGGGCCTTCATGGATCCGTTGTGCCAGGTTCTGGTATAGACTTACAGTTTCATTCCCACAGAAGCTAGGAAGAATGATATCCATTAGGTTTAGGATAAGTAGTCGCTGACGCACCCCAAATTATATCCTTTTTTAGAATATTTTATTACTCGTGCCCCCTTTGGCTCCAGTCTTTATGGACGGGCATGTGGCAGGAGGATGTGCGTGGTACTTTAAAGAGTTGTAGTTCCCAGAGTGGTTGTTGGAGCAACGGTGGTGGATCTATTCCGGACTCGAATGTCCCAACACCACTGATCTGTACCCACATACGGGGAGGTCGGGCATGTTCTCCAACTGGTATCCCCTGGTTGAGGTTTCCCTGTGCAAAGACAGGCGTGCACCTTATATTCCAGAAAACTGCCTTGGTCTTAATTTTATCCCACTGGCCAGTTTTCCTAAACATCCTGGGGTCTCACGCCCCTTTTGCTCCGTTCTCTTCCCACCATTCTGTTCGTGCGGGGTGGATTTGGCTGCTTGTTTGCAGCTTCTTCCGCCCAGGCATGAGCTTCTCGAACTGAAATTCCATCCAGTTGGATGTCTGCGCCCTTCCCCTTTTGGTCCTATGATCTTGCTCCTGTCCTCGGAAGCTACTGGCGCCCAACGCATCGGCAGCCTGCTGCATTACAACTTACACTATACATAGCCATGCGTTAAATTAAGTTATGTCCTTGCTCCAGTCCTTGGCTGCTGCGATGCATATTTCGGCAGTTAAATTAAACAAAGCTAATTCATGTAGTTGTGTCTTTCTTGCGTGTGCTATATCTCTCGTAGTCCATCTGTATTATCCAGTGCTTGCGTGGGCCTCAAGCTTCCCAGTATCCTGAGTCTCCAGAGTCGAAGCAGCCGCTGCGGTCCCATCTCGGTGAGTGTTTTATCTGCAAATTTTAAACAGATAGCCTGGTCGTCACCAGGTGTTAGGTTCTGGTCTACTCATCTTTTATCCATGCTTGTTGCGGTCACTCTGTGAAATCGGAGGTAAGGTTAGGTTGGGTTTGTAGACTACACTTACCCACCGTGGGGTATATTGGCTCTATTGCCAGAGGTGATGGTGCTATTGCTGCGCACTGCACTGTCCGTCTGGCCCCGTTTTTAAAAAATCTCTTCCAGCTTATTTATCTCAGCTTTTAATTCTTGAATTTGTTTTGTTTGAGTATCTTTTTTTATTATTATCAGGCCAGTATTATTACCATGCTAGTTCTCTTTTTATTTTTATTCTGACTATTGCACCATTTCCTCTGTTAGGTGAATCTTTTTTATTCTATTAAGAAATCCAAATGAATAATGTCCAGTATAAAACAGCTGTCAATGGAAAGGGTTAACTCCTTTACAGGTTTGTAAGAAAGCCTGATGTCATTACGTGACTGCACGTAATCAACAGAAAAATGTTTTTTTTTAAGTCTTTGTGCCTTCAAAACTTGCTTAGAATTTGGAATCCGTTAAAAAAGCAGAAATCATTAGTAAAGTCGTCATAATAAAAGTATTCTCATCAGGGAAGACGGCATTTTAGAGTAAACTCCAATGTTTTCTTAACTTTTAATTGCCAAAGATTTTTTTTGATTGATTTAAAACGAGACCACACATTTTGAATGGCTATTTTGTTTACTGAAATCCAATTTTCACACACGCTGTTTACATTCTAACATTTCGTTTTATTTTACGGTCCCGTTCACTGGGCAAATCTTGTATTTTATTTCTCTCTCGGCACAAAATCTAAACATCCGTGCCAGTTCCATTTTCTATAAGAATTTTAAAATTCAGTAAGATTCTCTAATTCCCAGTAGTTTTTCTGTGCTGAGTTCGCATAGCTTAGATCTTTTCTACTCGTTATTTTCAAAACCCTCCTGCTTGTTTACACTGTTCGGGACGTTTCTTGATAAACACCGTCGATTTTGGAAATCTTTCAAACTGGAGTGAAACTTTCTCATAATTTAAAATCATTATCACTGTAGAGTGTCTTTTCCCTCTTCCAATTTTGTTTTTCCTTTTCCTAATTAAACCAATATCTTTTTCACAGCAATCATCAACTAGTATTTAGTAAGTTATGTCTTTTTCCATCACTAACACATTTTTTTCAGCACTTATTTAGTACGTTACATCTTTTTTTTCAGATCTCCTTTCTTCAAATTAGGTTTTGTATTTTACACGGAAGGCTCGTGACTCCATAAATTTGTTAATTTAAAATCATTTGTTTACTTTCAAAGTGGCGTCTTTATATTTTTATTTTCTCCATAACTCGAATGGAGATAGCAATTAGGTTTGAGGGCGGCTTTTCGTTATCTCAAAATGCGCCAGTTTCAAAGTCGTTAAAATGTCTCTTCAAAACTGCTAAAGTTGCTGTTTTTAACATTTTTCAAAAGTCCCTTTTCAACCTTCACAGGTAGCTCGCCACTCGCTTAGGAGTTTGACCTGATCCCTGAAGGTATTTCTAGATTGTTTCC
Source organism: Pristiophorus japonicus (assembly GCF_044704955.1). Classification (NCBI taxonomy): domain Eukaryota; kingdom Metazoa; phylum Chordata; class Chondrichthyes; family Pristiophoridae; genus Pristiophorus; species Pristiophorus japonicus. The sequence goes on along the minus strand of NW_027254572.1, from coordinate 1,589,348 downwards.
AAAATTTTAGTTTTATATCTCATTTTTTCTTTAAGAGAACAGATTTAATTTAATAATTTTTTTTTGATACCACCTCAGTATTTTAATGTGCCTTCTCTGAATATCTCAAAATCCCAAGTCAAACTTTGTAATTTCAATCTTTATTTAAAACCTTTTTTTTGAGCTAGAAGCTTTTTTTAAAACGGCATTCTTTATATCATTCCAAGACTAAATTTAAGTCTTTCATCCCAATGTAATCAATCATCGCATATTTTCTTTCGACAAGTAAGTGAGCGTGTCAAATAAATTCTTTTTTTTCAACCACCGGGACCATGTATTTTTTATCTTTTACTCAACAACCCAATCCTTTGTGCATTTCCTAGCTCCGAAATGTATCATCCGAATATATCCACATCTGCGTTTCTAACTTCAAATGTCTTAAAACTTCCCACATACAGGACAACACTACAAAGGGTTGAAAAAACATTCACTCTGTTTGGTGAAGTGGGTGGAGTTAAAATAAGCAACCAGCTGCTCCACCCTTCCAAACTGGATTTTTAAAAAAATCATGAAAACATAAAAATTCATTCCGTACTCAAAAAATCACACAAGTACTCTCATTCAAAACAGACATTCACAAAAACCTATCTTCATTCAACAAAGCTTATTAATTAATTTTTTTTTTGTCCGGCTCTATTTTTGGATCCATGATAACCCATTCCCACGTCGCCCGCGGTAAAGAAATAATTTATCTTTACACAATTCCTTTTATCCATACACAATTCCTCGCGTCGCTTCACGATTTATTTCTACACAATTCCTCGCATCGCCCCGCGGTTTAGTTCTATACAATTCCACTTTTCTTCCGTGTCGCCCCGCGGTTTTCCTATTCGCGTTACCGCGTGATTGTCCATTTCCCTTTCCCTCCGCGTCGCCGCGTAGTTCATGTCACTGCACGATTTTAGTCCAATCAGCGCCTAGACGGACTAAGTGATATACAAAATCAACATCGTACCTGACTTGGACACTTATTTCCTAAGTTGAAAGGTATTCGCCAGAGTGACCTGCATCTCGTTCAGACGCTACCTGAGAACCAGCAAGTGGCCAAACTTTCCTACGACTTTTGGAACTGAAGGAAACTGAAGTGGTATTTGAAGGGTACTCACTCCAGTGGCCACTTTCCTCCCGTCTCGTCCAAGGCTAGTCCGGCTCTTAATTCGCAAGCTGTCGACAGCCGTCCATTGTGATCCCACTTCTGACACCAAATGTTAATACGGATTCTTTTTTCCTCAATCTGTTTCAGCGGATACACTGATGCGAACACCTCTTTGCCTTTTATGGAAAAGACCTTTAATGAATATTCCCTGGCCGGGACTTGTCAAGACAAAGGGACACTCTCAATCAGAGCCTGTTTACCCTCCCCTCGACAAGCCCCTTTTCAGCGTGAAAAGAACAGTTGATATACATTTTCAAAACAGAACACATTTGATTAGCACTTGGTCTATCAAATCCCTTTTTTCCTCAACCCCCTCCGAGTACGTCCAATGGCAGGCAAGAAAGTCTCCCTATTAGCGCTGGTGTCAGGTAGGTTAGTTATAGCTTTGCAACACTTTTTTCCCTTATCAGTAAAGTACCCAATTAGTTTCTCTTCCTCCTTATCAGTAGAAGCTATTACTTGTCCCTTCATAAATGAATTGCTTTCTTTCTTTGTGCTGCCTTGGGCTTTCTCATGACCCGTGTCTAACCTCAACTTCAGCTCTTGGTAACCCCCTTTTTTTCTGTTGATTCTGCAGTTGTCTGCATCTTGACCATTTCTTTGGCTATTTTCCCATGATTCCCTATCTCCATCCTTTTGCCACATTCTCTAGCCATCTACCACTTCCGCAACCCTTTTACACATTATCATGCCCCCCTTTTATCATTCCATGATAACCCTGGTGCTTATTCCAGCAGTATCGCGTTCAGCCGTGCGCATTCTCTTTCCTGATCCTCCTTGTTGTCTGTGAGTCCGCCTCGAGCCTCATCACAAAGTCTTATTAATGTCTGTTTAGGTTCTCACATCGTATCCTGTCGGAATATTATTGAATTGCTAACTTCTGGAGCCTTGATACAAGGCCGAAGAGAAGCCGTTTACCTCCTTATGTGCCAGTGCAGCAACGAGCAATTTAACCCTTGTCCCACTGGTAAGCTTAATGCATTTCTCCCCTTTTGGCCCTTGGCTATAAGCCAAGCTGGCCATATTTCCCAATAACTATCTCCGTGTAGGCAAGTTCCAGATAGGTTCGTTCACCTGGGTGGCCATCTCCCAAGCTTTTGGACCTCCTGAAACCTTCCCACAGAGCTATATAAAGTAAGTCCTTCCTGTAGGACTGATTACATTTTCATCATAGTGCGTCCCTGATTTATCGTTTGGCCTGTTTAATTCGTGCACATGTTAATCCCATCATGACCATCAGAACCAGACACTGTATTATTACAAGTACATGTGATATTATTCTTATCCATGGGTGAATTTGGATATTAAGTGCAATGCTCCACAGCTTTGATTACTTGGGCTGTTCAGCCAGCATTGCGATAGTGTCTCTCTGTAAGTTGTCTATTTCTTCCATCAGCCGGACATACTGCCGTCTTTTGATTCTGGATTCCTTGCACCAAACGTAATTGTTCCTCATTTAGTTCCGGTATCTGTTTGCCTTGCGGTTCCCATACCACCTCTTCTCACACCTCTCGGAGGTTGTCCGTGATTGTTCCGTCGATGATTTCCGTTGTCTCGAGATGTATATGATATCCGTCTATTTCTATTTCTCCCTTGGGTCTGAAACTGAAGTTAGGAGTAATGAGGACACAGCGGGTGACTCCTGCCCTGGTCTTAATGGTTAAGTTGGCTGACCCCGTGCTCACGCATCACTCTCCGTTCCCTTGCGAGGCAGCGATGGTCTCAAAATCGTGTTCGAGATGAGTGATACTCAGCATGCATCCGTTTGTTTGGTGGAATCTGCAATCATCATTCGTCATTCATGGCGTAGCTCGACATAAAACCACTTGGTTAATTTTTTAGCAATCAGTTATGTCAATGCCTTTCATACTATTGTTAATTTTAATCAACCGTCTGGCTGGCTGATGGTAAAATAACCGAGTTTGTTTTCTCACTTCACCAATATTATCGATCTGATATAAGGGGTCTCCCTTTGTTACATCATACTGTGGTATGGACAACACAAATCCGATCATATTCACCCGCCCATTAATACGTCTGATTTTCAGCACCCATGCGTGACTATTCCTTCGTACCTCGCATTTTTTAATCATCTTTTTTTTATCTCGAGTCTAATTGTTAAGTGTGCTGTTCGGAATCCAATCTGGTATGTCTCCATTCTGGAGTTGCTCCAAATTATTTTGTACCTCACTTAATATCCAGGCCCCTTACCCGTCCCAAACTATCTCAGCCTGTAATCGTTTACTTATATCTTTCCCCATTCCGTCGATCAATTTTATTGTTTTGGCGTTTCGGAAATGTATGGGTCACATGTAACAGTTCCCCTTCCGCGCCATCTCCCCACCGCGCATGGAGGGCTTGGTTATCCAAGTCCCTACCCACTAAAACACTCAAGACTACGGCATTAAGTTGTTAACCCGGTCATATATTGCCTACAGGTCTATGGAATTCATCATCGTAACCCCTGCTGCATAACCCGTGCCTAGCGTTTCCAGTCTTCCCCTTTTTTTTCGACCTCGCCCTGTTCCATTTCTGACATTAAATCTCAGGGTCGTGGGTTCCGGGCCTTCGAGGATCCGTTGTGCCAGGTTCTGATATCGACTTAGAGTTTCATTCCCACAGAAGCAATGAAGAATGATATCAATTAGGTTTAGGATAAGTAGTCACTGACGCACCCCAAATTATATCCTTTCTTTAGATTATTTTTTTACAAGCCCCCCACGCCCTTTGCTCCGTTCTGTTCCCACCATTCTGTTCGTGCGGGGTGGATTTGGCTGCTTGTTTGCAGCTTCGCCCGCCCAAGCATGAGCATCAAAAACTGAAATTCCATCCGGTTGGATTTCAGCGCCCTTCCCCTTTTGGTCCTATTAACTTGCTCCTGTCCTCGTAATCTACTGGCGCCCATGGCATCGGAAGCCTGCTGCATTACAACCTTACTTAATATACTATACATAGCCATGCATTAAAATAAGTTCTGTCCTTGCTCCAGTCCTTGGCTGCTGGGTTGCATATTTCGGCAGTCAAAATAAACAAAGCTCGTTCATGTAGTTGTGTGTTTCCTGCATGTGCTATATCTCTCGTTGTCCATCTATATTATCCAGTGCCTGCGTGGGCCTCAAGGTCCCCAGTATCCTGTGTCTCCAGAGTCGAAGTAGCCACTGTGGTCCCATCTCGGTGAGTGTTTTATCTGCAAATTTTAAACAGATAGCCTGGTCGTCACCAGGTGTTAGGTTCTGGTCTACTCATCTTTTATCCATGCATGTTGCGGTCATTCTGTGAAATCGGAGGTAAAGTTAGGTTGGGTTTGAGGACTACACTTACCCACCGTGGGGTACATTGGCTCTATTGCCAGAGGTGATGGTGCTATGACTGCGCACTGCACTATCCGTCTGGCCCCGTTTTAAAAAATATCTTCCAGCTTATTTATCTCAGCTTTTAACTCTTGAATTTGTTTTGTTTGAGTATCTTTCTTTTATTTGTATCAGGCGAGTGTTATTACATAGGCTAGTCTGTTTTTTTTAATTCTGACTATTGCACCATTTCCTCTGTTATGTGAGTCTTTTTTATTCTATTAAGAAATCCAAATTATTAATGTCCAGTATAAAACAGCTGTCAATGGAAAGGGTTAACTCCTTTACACGTTTTTAAGAAAGCCTGATGTCATTAAGTGACTTCACGTAATCATCCGAAATTTTTTTTTTAAATGTTTGTGCCTTCAAAACTTGCTTATAAATTAGGAATCCGTTAAACAGCAGATATCATTAGTAAAGCCGTCATAATAAATGTCATCTCATCAGGAAAATGCCATTTTAGAGTAAACTCCAATGTTTTCTTAACTTCGAATTGCCAAAGATTTTTTAAAATTGATTTAAAACGAGACCACACATTTTTAATAGCAATTTTGTTTACTGAAATCCAATTTTCACACACGCTGTGTACATTCTAACATTTCGTTTTATTTTACGGTCCTGTTCACTGGGAAAATCTTGTGTTTTATTTCTCTCTCAGCACAAAATCTAAAGATCCTTGCCAGTTCCATTTTCTATAAGAATTTAAAAATTTGGTAAGATTCTCTCATTCCCAGTTCTTCTCTGTGCTGAGTTCGCATAGCTTAGAACTTTTCTCCTCGTTATTTTCACAACGCTCCTGCTTGTTTAGACTGTCGGGACTTTTCTTGATGAACACCGTCTATTCTGGAAATCTTTTCAAACTGTAGTGAAACTTTCTCATAATTTAAAATCATTATCACTGTAGAGTGTCTTTTAACTCTTCCAATTTTTTTTCCTTTTCCCAATTAAACCAATATCTTTTTCACAGCAAACATCAACCAATAGTTAGTAAGTTATGTCATTTTCCATCGCAAACACATTTTTTTTTCAGCACTTATTTGGTACGGTACATCTTTTTTCAAACCTTTTAGTTTTATATCTCCTTTTTTCTTTCAGAGATCAGATTTAATTGATTAATTGTTTTGAATCCACCTCAGTATTTTGTTGTGCCTTCTCTTAATATCTCAAAATCCCAATCAAATTTTGTAATTTCAATCTTTATTTAAAAATGTATTTTTTGAGCTAGAAGCTTTTTTAAGGCATTCTTTATCTCATTCCTAGACTAAATTTATGTCTTTCAACACAATGTAATCACTCATTGCATGTTTTCTTTTGACAAGTATGTGAGCATGTCAAATAAATTATTTTTTTTTAACCACCGTGAACACATATTTTTTTATCTTTTACTCAACAAACCTATCCTTTGTGCATTACCTAGCTCCATAACTTATCATCTGAATATATCCGCACCTGCGTTCCTAACTTCAAATGTCTTAAAACTTCCCACATACAGGACAACACTAAAAAAGGGTTGCAAAACTAGCACTCTGTTTAGAGAAGTGGGTGGAGCTAAAATAAGCAACCAGCTGCTCCACTCCTCCAAACAGGCTTTTAAAAACATGAAAACATAAAAATTAATTCTGCAGTCAAAATATCACACAAGTACTCTCAATTAACGACAGACATTCTTAAAAGTCCGTCTTCATTCAACAAAGCTTATTAATTAATTCTTTCTTTGGCCGGCTCTATTTTTGGATCCATGATTACCCATTCTCGCGTTGCACCACGGTAAAGAAATATTTTATCGTTACAAAATTCCTTTTATCCTTACACAATTCTTCACGTTCCCCCGCGATTTAGTTCGACTCAATTCCTCGCATCGCTCCGCGATTTAGATTTGCACAATTCCTCGCATCGCCCCGCGATTTAGATTTACACAATTCCTCGCGTCGCCCCGTGATTTAGTTTTTCACAATTCCTCGCATTGCCCCGCGATTTCGGTTTACACAATTCCTCGCGTCACCCCGCGATTTAGTTTTAAACAATTTCCCTATCCCTCTGCGGCTCCCCGTGATGTTCCTATTCACGTTGCCCCGCGATAGTCTATTTCCCTATACCTCCGCATCACTGCGCGATTTCCTAAGTTAAACGGTTTCACCAGATTGACCTGGATCTCGTTCGGACGCTACCTGAGAACCAGCGAGTGGCAAAACTTTCTTCAGACTTTTGGGACTGGAGCAAACCGAAGTGCTATTTAAAGGGTACGCAAATCCGGTGGCCACTTTCCTCTGGTCTCATCCCAGGCTAGTTCGGCTCTTAATTAGCTAGCTTTTGGCAGCCGTCCGTTGAGATCACACTTCTGACACCAAATATTAATACGGATTCTTTTTCCCTCAATCTGTTTCAGCGAATACACTGACGCAAACACCTTCTTGCCTTTTCTGTAAAATACCTTTATTCAAGATTCTCCGGCCGGGACTTGTCAAGACAAAGGATCACTCTCAATCAGAGCTTCTTTACCTTCCTCTGGACAAGCCCCTTTACAGCGCGAAAAGCACAGTAGCTATACATTTTCAAAACATAACACATTTGATTAGCACTTGATCTATCCACTCCCTTTCTTCTTCCCCCCCCCCACCGAGTATGTCCAAAGGCAGGTAAGGAGGTCTCCTAATTAGAGCTGGCCCCGAGGTCAGCTTGTTTATAGCCTCATTAAATTCTTCTTCCTCATCAGTAAAACCAATTTCCCTCCTATCAGTAAAAACCATTACGTTCTCCTATCCGTGATTGCTTTTTCTTTCCCGTGACTCGTGTTTAACCTCAACTCTCAGTAACACCTTTTTTTCTGTTGATTCTGCAATTCTCTGCATCTTGACACTTCTTTAGCTAGTTTCCCATTATTCCCCTCTTCATCCCTCCGCCACGTTCATAATTCTTCTGCACACATTCTCATGGGGTCACTGCTCCTTTTATCCCCATCGCTCAGGTCCCTCTCCGATCTCAGGCCCCGGATCACTGCTCCTTTTATCCCCATCGCTCAGGTCCCTCTCTGAGTTCAGGCCTGGGGTCACTGCTCCTTTTATCCCCATCACTCAGGTCCCGCTCTGATCTCAGGCCTGGGGTCACTGCTCCTTTTATCCGCATTGCTCAGGTCCCTCTCTGATCTCAGGCCCCAGGTCACTGCTCCATTTATGCCCATTGCTCAGGACCCTCTCTGATCTCAGGCCTGGGGTCACTGCTCCTTTTATCCTCATCGCTCAGGGCCCTCTCTGATATCAGGCCTGAGGTCACTGCTCCTTTTATCCCCATCGCTCAGGTCCCGCTCTGATCTCAGGCTTCCAGTCCCCTCTCCTTTTATCCCCATCGCTCAGGTCCCACGCTTGCAATCCTTGACCTGTTTTCATTGGAACAAAGGAGGCTGAGGGGAGACCTGATTGAGGTGCATATAATTATGAGGGGCCTGGGTAGAGTGGATAGGAAGGACCTGTTTCCCTTGGAAGAGGGGTCAACAAACAGGAGCCATAGATTTTAAGTAATTGGGGTGAGGTTTCGAGGAGATATGAGGGGAAATGTCTTCACTCAGAATGTGGTTTGGGTCTGGAACTCATTGCCTGAAATGGTGGTAGAGTCAGAAACCCTCAGCACACTTAGAAAATATATGGATGTGCATTTAAAGTGCCGTTACTTACGGGGCTACGGACCGAAAGCTGGACCATGGGATTAGGCTGGAATGCTCTTGGTCGGTCGGCGTGGACACGATGGGCTGAAATGGCCTCCTGCTTTGCTGTAAATATCTCTGATTCTATGAGTGGGACTAGCTGAGATACTCTTACAGAGAGCAGTGATGGGCCGACTGTCATCCTCCTGTGCTGTTACTATTCTAGGATGGTATGAAATCGGCAGACTGACGATCAGCCAACTTGAGAAGCCTGTTTAAAATTACTCTCACTGGTTTCAATCCACTACAGCTCTAACCCAATTTTCTCCTGGGATGTTTGCGAGTGTGGTATGGGTTTCTGTCTGTGTGGGTATGTGTTTCTGTCTGCGTGCGTATGTGTTTCTGAATGTGTGTGTGTGTGTGTGTGTGTGTGTGTTTCAGTGTGGGTATGTGTTTCTGTATATGTGGTTATGTGTGTGTAGGTGTGTTACAGTGTGGGTATGTGTTTCTGAATGTGTACATTTGTGGGTATGTGTGTCTAATATGATGTTATATGTGTGTAGATGTGTATCTGCATGTGCGGACATATGTCTGTATGTATATCTGTCTATATACAGACACACAGAACCCTACCAAAATAAAATCCATCAATCTGAGTCTTGAATATTTCAATTGGACGTCAGCCTCAACAGATTTTTCGGAGAGATTTCCAGATGTGTGGTACCCTCTGTGTGAACAAGTGTTTCCTGACATCACACCTGAACGGCCCAGCTTTAATGTGAAGGTTGTGCACATTTTTCTGATGTTTATTATCTTAAACATCTCAATGCTGATGCCTATAATTTTCTATATTGAAGTTTATAACATCAGGAAGAGATATGGTATAGAGCAGGGCGGGGAACAAAATAACATTGGTAATGACAATTTAACGTAGAGGGAGCTCTGTATTGTACCGGCCCTGGGAGTGCTCGATGTTGACACTCTGTATAAAGTAGAGGTAGGAACAGGAGCAGGCCATTCAGCCCCTCGAGCCTGTTCCCCCATTCAGTGAGATCATCGTTGATCTGCCCTGGCTCTTTATCCTTTTACAACCTTGCCTGGCTAACATTCATTGATTTCGGATTTAAAATTATTTCAGTGATAGCACCTGCTGCTTTTTGTGTGAGAGAATCCCACAATTCTACCACCCTTTATGTGAAGAAGTGTCCCCTAACTTCTCTCCTGAATGGCCTGGCTTTCATTTTCAGGTTGTGTCCCCTTCTCCTGGAATCGTCCACCAACAGAAAAAGTTTCTCTCTATCTACCTTAACAATTCCTTTGCAAATCCTAAAAACCTGAATCAAATGGACTCACCCCTTAACCTTCGGTATTCTGGGAATTCAAGTCCAGTTTATGTAATTTCCCCTCATAATTCAACCCTTGGGGCCCAAGTAACAGTCTGGTGAATCAGTGCTGTGCTCCCTCCAAGGTCAATATACCCTCCCTGAGGTGTGGTACCCAGAACTGAATGTAGTTCTCCAGATGGGGTCATTCCAGAGCTCTGTACAGCTGGAGCACCAACAATGCATTAGCCCTTTGTTATTTTTGTACCTGTCCATGAGCTTTTACTGATTTAACTACTTTGGCCCCTAAATCTTTCTGCTCCTCCACAGCTCCTAGCTTCACACCAGTTACAGATGTATGTGGGTCTGTGTGTGTGGGTCTGTGCGCGTGTGTGTGTGCACCTGTCTGTGTGTGCGAGTCTGTGTGTGTGTGTGCATCTGTCTGTGTGTGTGGGTCTATGTGTGTGTCGGTGCATGTCTGTGTTCCACCTTCCCCTTGTTCCACTCATTTCTAAATACTGTTCAGTATCAATGTGTCTGGGCCTTTCAACTCCCCAGAAAGTGCTGAGTTTTCTCTTTAAATTTTTGCATTCTGATTAATTTGAATCTGGTGTTTAACAGCAGTAAACACCTCCTGCAAACCCTCAGCAACTGAATCACGACTTGGAATAGTTCACCAGTCCCTGCCACTCACCCAACGTATCTGTCTGTCCCACTATCCTTCCCTGGAGGTGTCCCAATGTTGCAGACCGAAGCTGTGAAAGATCCAGTCTCGGATTCCCACCAGCCCCAGCTCTCCAAGATCTCTCTGAATGAAATTTTCATTCACAAGAAGCAGGCTCTGTTTGATTGCTTAGGTCCCATAAACCCCTGACCGTGTATTACTGCTGTCAGAATAATGGGCTGTTCCAAGAAATAAAACTTCTTGCATTAAACACAGCTTCATATCTATGTCTTGTTGCTCCTTCGGATCAGTGTGTACGAGGGCACGGTGTTCGAGGGTGAAATGATGCTTTGAGAAACGCAGGAAGTGGGAAGATGAAACCACTGCAGGGAATCTCTGCAATTGCCTAGGAACACATTCAGAAAGGTCCAGATATATGACATGTTTCCCAGACTGGTCAGGGTCCAAGAAATCTCACTTAAACAGGTTTCTTCAGGCAGATTGGAAATAGATATCCAATGCATCAGACCCACAGACTGTTGATGGGACAGTGTAGAGGAAGGTTTACTCTCTATCAAAATGTGCTTTCTCCATCTCGTTTGTTCCTCTTTTACTATCGGCCTCATTTTATCGCTCTGCCTCATTCTCTTCTCTCCACCTCTGTTTATTTCTATCAGTTGCTCCACCGCCCGTGTTCTCACTCTCTCTCTCTCATTCACCTTTGCCCTTTTCTCTCTTTTCCTCTCATTTATCTGCCTCGCTGTCGCTCACTCTACCTTTCTCTTCTCTGCTTCTCGGTCCCTCTTTCTGCTTCACTCCCAGTCCCGCTCTCCAACTCTTTCGCCAATTTCTCTTATCTCTGCATCATTCTCTTTCTCACCAAACCAGCCACTATCTCGTCTTCCACTCGATCTTCCACTCGCGTTCTTGGATTTTAGTCTCTCTCTGTTTGTCTCACTTATTTTCCTGTTTGTTTCCTCTCAATCTGCCTCTCTCCCTCTTCCTTTCTTATTCAGGTTTTCTTTTTCTTACTCTCCCTTCTCTCTTGCTATCTTTGTCTCTCCCTCTGCCTTTCGCCACTCTGTCTGCGACTTCTCTCACTGCCCTTGGACCTCTCTCTCCCCCTTGCTCCAAATTCTCCATTCTCTCTGAGTGTGTCAGGATTCCTGGTGTAACAGCACTGTCCAAACACAAACACTTTAACACTGAGGGACAAGGGAAGGGCGAGGATTACACTGGCTCTGGATGTACTATATTCACACACTGAGGGAAGGGAACGGGGAGGGTTACACTGGGCCTGGATTTATTACATTCACACACTGAGAGAAGGGGGAGGGTTACACTGGGTCTGGATGTATTACATTCACACACTGAGGGAAGGGAAGGGGGAGGGTTACACTGGGTCTGGATATATTACATTCACACACTGAGGGAAGGGAAGGGGGAGGGTTACACAGGGTCTGGATGTGATACATTCACACACTGAGGGAAGGGGGAGGGTTACACTGGATCTGGATGTATTATATTCACACACTGAGAGAAGGGGGTGGGTGACACTGGGTCTGGATCTATTCCATTCACACACTGAGGGAAGTGGAGGGTGACACTGGGTCTGGATGTATTACATTCACAGAATGAGGGAAGGGAAGGGGGAGGATTACATTCAGTCTGGATGTATTCCATTCACACACTGAGGTAAGAGGGAGGGTTACACTGGGTCTGGATGTATTGCATTCACAAACTAAGGGAAGGGAAGGGGGAGGGTTACACTGGGTGTGGATGTATTATAATCACACACTGAGGGAAGGGAAGGGGGAGGATTACACTGTGTCTGTATGTATTACATTCAAACACTGAGGGAAGGGAAGGGGGAGCAGAGGTTCATTATATATACTCACGAATTAACAGTACAATGTCAAAGTAGAAGAACGACACAAATTTCGGGATGTAGTTAATACTGAGGAGGCCTGTGACAATACACGATGTTACTGAACTTCTATGTTGGGCATGGAAATGGGAAATTAATTCCAAGAAAGAAAGGTGTGAGGTGGTTCATCTTAGTTGGGGGAATAATGAGGTTGGTAAATGAGTGTTTAAATGAGGGAGAGCAGCAAGAGGGACAGATACACAAATAATGAAAAGCAGGTTAAAAGACCATGAAAATGCAAACCGAGCACTGGGGTTCGTTTCTAGAGTGAGAGAGTTGCAAAGCAGAAAAGTTATGTTCAATCTATATAGACCCTTGGATAGACCAAACTTGGAGTGCTGCGTACAGTCCTGCTCTCCATACTACACAAAGCATAGAGACATTGGGGAAGGTGCAACACAGATTGAGAACGATGATACCAGAACTAAGAGGTGTAACTATCCAGAATGACTGAACATGCTGGGGCTCATTCTCTAGAGAAGACAAGGCTGAAGGATGATTTAATAGAGATGTTTAAAATTATGAAGGAGTTTAATAGGGTCAATGTAGAGCAGATGTTACCATGTGTGGGAGTCCAACACGAGATGATAAATATAAACTGCTCACTAATAAATCCAATAAGGAATTAAGGAGAAAGCTCTTTATTCAGAATGTGGTTAGAAAGTATAGCTTGCTAATACGTGGGGTAGTTAAGGTGAGCAGCACAGATGCCTTTAAGCAGAAGCCAGATCAGAATATTAGGGAGATAGGAATCGAAGGATATGATCAGCTGAATGAAGTAAGTTGGGAGGTGGTGGTGTGGAGTATTATCACCGACATTGACCTGTGGGGCTGAATGGTCTGTTTCTTTGCTGTAAATAATATATAATTATCGGTGAATTCTGAAAAGACACGATACAGCACTCGAAACAAACTTCAGCAAGGGCCTGGGTGTCACACAGGGTCAAATTTTGACCTTGCATCTCTACTCATCTGAACAACTTGTACAAAATGAATGTGGGGAATTCAAAGACAGACATTGGTGAGGGGTCAGATGTATGTGTGTGGTGTGTAACAAGCTCCGAGTCTTGAACCTTTCAGTTGAGCTCCAGCCTCAACAGCTTTTTGGGGAACGTTCCCGATTCCCACTACCGTTTGTGTGAAGAAATGCTTCCTGACATCACACCTGAACGGCCTCGCTTTAACTTTAAGGTTATATCCCTTGTTCTGGTCTCCCACCAGATGAAATAGTATCCCTATATCATCTTAAACACCCCACTGATATCAGCGTTCATTTTCTATATTAAAGGAAATAAAATGCAAGCCTCTGCCACCTGTCCCATGAATTTCACCCTTTTAGCCCCTTTATTATTCTGGTGAATTTGTGCTGAATCCCCGCCAAACCTAATACATCATTCATGAGGTTTGAGGTCCAGAACTGCACGCAATACTCTCGATGGAATCATCACTTGCGTGGTTTAATACACCTGGATACAATTCATTCACTCCTGAGGATTTATCATCTCTACCTTTTACTAGTTTAGAAATTTAGCAACAGAAATGGTCTGGAGTGGGATGGGGGACAGAGTAACATTGGTAATGTCAAGGTAATGTAGAGGGAGCTCAATAGTTCACCAGTTCTGGCTACTGCTCCAGCTCGCCCTACCAATCTGTCTGTCCCACTATCCTTCCTCTGAGGCTCTGGACATTGCAGACTGACACACTGAAAGAGCCAGTGAATGATTCCCACCAGCCCAAACTCTCCACGTTCTCCATGATGAAACATTTGTTCACGGGAAGCAGGCTGTGTTTGATTTTTTAGGTTCTGTAACCCTTGGCACTGTATTACTGCTGTCAGAACAATGGTCTGTATTCAGAAATAAAGCTTACTGTATTGATCACAGCTTTATATCCGTGTCTTGTTTCTCATTAGGATCAGTGTCCGAGGACATGGTGTTCGGGGGTTGAATGAGGCTGGGCGATGATTTGGAAATCGCAGGAAGTGTGAAGATGAAACCACTGCAGGGAATCTCTGCAGTGCCTAATAACACATTCAGAAAGGTAATTCTATAAGACAGGTGTACCAAAATGTTGACACTGACTCTTCAGGGTCCAACATATCACACTTCGACTGGTTTCTTCAGGCAGATTGGAAATAGACCCACAGACCGTTTGATGGGACAGTGTCGAGGGAGATTTACTCTCTCTCTATCGCGTGCTTCCGCTATTTCCTTTACTTCTCTCTTTCACTATCTGCCTCATTTTATATCTCTCTCTGCCTCACTCTCTTCTCTCCACCTCTGTTTCTTCTACAATTGCTCTCTCTCCCCGCCTCATTTTCTCTCTCTCATTCACCTTTTCTCAATTCTCTTTACCTCTCATTTCTCTCTGCCTCACTGTCTCACTCTACCTTTCTAATCTCTGCTTCGTGGTCCGTCTTTCTGCTTCACGCTCAGTCCATCTTTCCACCTCTTTTGTCTCTCTCTCTCCTCTCTGCCTCAGTCTCTCTCTCGCCATCCCAGCTGCTGTTTCCTTTTTCCTTCCTCTCTAAAACTCTGCCTCATTCTCGCTCTCCAACTCCCTTGGATTCTTGTCTCTCTCCCTGTGTGTCTCACTTATTTTGCTGTTTGTTTTCTCACACAGTCCCATTCGCTGTTAGTCTTTCTTTATCTTATTCTCCCTTCTCTCTTGCTATCTTTTGTGTCTCCCTCTGTCTTTCTCCATTCCGTCTCTGTTTCCAGCCTCTCTGCCCCTGTGTCTCTCACTCTCCCACTTCTCCCGTTTTCTCTCTCTATCTGTCAGGATTCCTGATGTAACAGGACTATACGAACCAAAGGCTTTAACACAGAGCCCAGCCTGTGCTCTAAACACATTGCATGAGCTTATCACAGCTTCTGCGCCCCCCAGTTTTAAAATGAGCTGCCCAGGATGTGCCGGGCATCACCAGAGGCTTGGAGACCTGCAAGATTTAGCGGTTAATCCAGAGGGAAGTTTGCTTTAGGTTCTAACGTGTACCCCACATCTAATCCAGCCCCATTTCCCAACTCATTTTATTACATTACATGGCTCAGTAACACATCCGCCCGCATATGTACACGTTGACTCCGATGTGTTTCTCCTTTAATCTACTGAGCCTTGTTTTACATTATATTTGACAGTCGGTCTCTGTTGTTGAAACAGTTCGGTCATTTTGTAATTTTATCTGAAATGTTTGAATATGTGGCAATTCCTGCTGATCTGCTGAACGGATTTCCATATAGGACACAGATGTCTCGCGGGAGCAGGTTTCACGTTAAATTAATGATAAAAAGGTTATTCTCCAGACCGCCTAGCAGTGGAGGCAAACCGGGTGGAAAAATGTCGGCACATTTATAAAATGAGTGAAATACACGATCCAGGTGTTTAAAGTTATGAAGGGGCTAACTCGGGTCGATGTTGGGATGATTTTACCAGGTGTGGGGAGTCCAAAACTAGTGGTC
This sequence comes from Pristiophorus japonicus, assembly GCF_044704955.1. Taxonomy (NCBI): domain Eukaryota; kingdom Metazoa; phylum Chordata; class Chondrichthyes; family Pristiophoridae; genus Pristiophorus; species Pristiophorus japonicus. The sequence continues at coordinate 1,573,795 of NW_027254572.1, read as the reverse complement.
ATAAATATTCGATACTCACTAATAAATCCAATCAGGAATTCAGGA